>NC_091316.1:39699943-39779943 GCF_038502225.1 Cherax quadricarinatus | reverse complement strand
TCATGTGGTTTTAAGCTTCGAATGCACAGTATAGCTACAAGTGGAGGGAGAAGCAGGAAGGCCAGGACGAATGAAGCCAAACTACAAGAAAGGGGACTACACAGGAATGAGGAACTTCCTGAACGGGGTTCAGTGGGACAGAGAACTGGCAGGGAAGCCAGTTAATGAGATGATGGAATACGTAGCAACAATATGCAAGGAGGCTGAGGAGAGGTTTGTACCCAAGGGTAACAGGAATAATGAAAAAGCCAGGATGAGCCCATGGTTCACCCAAAGGTGCAGGGAGGCAAAAACCAAGTGTGCTAGGGAATGGAAGAAATATAGAAGGCATAGGACCCAGGAGAATAAGGAGAGCAGTCGTAGAGCCAGAAACGAATATGCACAGATAAGAAGGGAGGCACAAGGACAATATGAAAACGACATAGCAGCGAAAGCCAAATCTGGCCCGAAACTGTTATACAGCCACATCAGGAGGAAAACAACAGTCAAGGACCAGGTAATCAGGCTAAGGAAGGAAGGAGGAGAGACAACAAGAAATGACCGTGAAGTATGTGAGGAACTCAACAAGAGATTCAAAGTGTTTACAGAGGAGACAGAAGGGGCTCCAGAAAGACGGAGAGGTGGGGCACACCACCAAGTGCTGGACACAGTGCACACAACCAAGGAAGAAGCGAAGAGGCTTCTGAGTGAGCTAGATACCTCAAAGGCAATGGGGCCAGATAACATCTCCCCATGGGTCCTTAGAGAGGGAGCAGAGGCACTATGTGTACCCATGACAACAATATTCAATTCATCTATCGAAACAGGGAGATTGCTTGAGGCGTGGAAGACAGCAAATATAGTCCCAATCTTTAAAAAAGGAGACAGACATGTAGCACTAACTACAGACCAGTGTCGCTGATATGTGTAGTATGCAACATCATGGAGAAGATTATCAGGAGAAGAGTGGTGGACCACCTAGAAAGGAATGATCTCATCAACAGCAACCAACATGGTTTCAGGGACGGGAAATCCTGTGTCACAAACCTACTGGAGTTCTACGACATTGTGACAGCAGTAAGACAAGAGAGAGAGGGGTGGGTGAATTGCATATTCTTGGATTGCAAGAAGGCGTTTGACACAGTTCCACACAAGAGATTTGTGCAAAAACATGAGGACCACGCAGGGATAACAGGGAAAGCACTACAATGGATCAGTAGCGAGTCATGGTACGTGGCGAGGTGTCAGAGTGGGCACCTGTGACCAGCGGAGTCCCACAGGGGTCAGTCCTAGGACCAGTGCTGTTTCTGGTATTTGTGAACGACCTTACGGAAGGAATAGACTCTGAGGTGTCTCTGTTTGCAGATGACGTGAAGTTGATGAGAAGAATTCACTCGATCGAAGACCAGGCAGAAATACAAAGGGATCTGGACAGGCTGCAGACCTGGTATAGAAATTGGCTCCTGGAGTTCAATCCCACCAAGTGCAAAGTCATGAAGATTGGGGAAGGGCAAAGAAGACTGCAGACGGAGTACAGTCTAATGGGTCAGAGACTACAAACCTCACTCAATGAAAAAGATCTTGGGGTGAGTATAACACCAGGCACATCTCTTGAAGCGCACATCAACCAAATAACGGCTGCAGCCTATGGGCGCCTGGCAAACCTCAGAACAGCATTCCGACATCTTAATAATGAATCGTTCAGGACCCTGTACACCGTGTACGTTAGGCCCATATTGGAGTATGCGGCACCAGTTTGGAACCCACACATAACCAAGCACGTAAAGAAACTAGAGAAAGTGCAAAGGTTTGCAACAAGACTAGTCCCAGAGCTAAGAGGTATGTCCTACGAGGAGAGGTTAAGGGAAATCAACCTGACGACACTGGAGGACAGGAGAGATAGGGAGGACATGATAACGACATATAAAATACTGAGAGGAATTGACAAGGTGGACAAAGACAGGATGTTCCAGAGATTGGACACAGTAACAAGGGGACACAGTTGGAAGCTGAAGACACAGATGAATCACAGGGATGTTAGGAAGTATTTCTTCAGCCACAGAGTAGTCAGGAAGTGGAATAGTTTGGGAAGCGATGTAGTGGAGGCAGGATTCATACATAGCTTTAAGCAGAGGTATGATAAAGCTCACGGTTCAGGGAGAGTGACCTAGTAGCGATCAGTGAAGAGGCGGGGCCAGGAGCTCGGACTCGACCCCTGCAACCTTAACTAGGTGAGTAACTAGGTGAGCACACACACACACACACACACACACACACACACACACACACACACACACACACACACACACACACTATACAACTTCATGATATTCATTGTGTATTTCATAATTTCATTATAAATTATGAATATTCCAAATTTATTTTGATTTAGACATTGTGTTGGATAATTTTGAAGCATCGAACATTAAACTTAAGCCCTAAAACTGATGTAGAAAAAAAATTGAACTACTTTACCTATTACACAGCTAAAAAAAAAAAAGTCACAGTACCGTGAGTGGAACAATACACAAACAACCCGCACTTATTAAGACGCTCCGGTCGTACTTGGACCATTAACCACCTCTGTTTCTATTGCACCACTTACTGCTACTTGTTCTACTACTACTAAAACTAATACTACTACTATTAGCACTAATACTACTATTACTACTACTACTACTACTACTACTGCTTCTACTATTACTACCACTAGTACTACTACTACTAATGCTTCCACTACTACCTCAACCACTAATTTTCCATTATACTTCTACCTCCTCTGGTTCTGCTGGTCCCGCCCCTCTCTCGTATATATATACTGGCTCACTTTCCTTCCCTTAATGATTTAAGTCTGACCGAAGCTTTTTATTCTCCCATGTGCGGGTTATTTGTGTACTATTACATAGATCTCTGTGTTCTTTTACTATTAACACAATATTTGACTTATAGATAAGGTAATGAATACTTAAAATCAAGATAAATGTACTGAATACCTTATCTGTATCTCCAAATAAATTCACACCCTCTCTAAAGAACACTTTGATCCATATCTAACTTTCTTACTTAAAGGTAAAGTTCTCCCAGAGTCAGTAGGGTAGCAAGTTTGCAAGAAAAGGGTAGCTGTTCGATCAGCTAATGAAGACAAAAATCGGTAAATATTTATTCAGATAAGAGGAAGATTAATGCAGGTAATGGACAAGGTTAGTTGCTAGAGGCAACTGAACATTGCAACAGTAAAGAAAAATTGTGTTGGGCAGGATACAGAAAAAAACAGTGGATGTCGAATGTGGCTACAAAACGTTTCAATTTTAGTGATGGACTCGGAACTTCGAGTAAAATAATGTTAATTTTGGACCATACACAAAAAAAAAGAGAGAGAGAGAGATAAATGAGTAGTCAACGAATATACACAGAAAAAAGTCGAAAGTTATTCAAAGCAGCAAGAAAAAAGTGAAAAGATGAGGGTACTGGACAACACAGGAAAAACAAAAGTTAATGTTAGGTGAGGTGAGTAGTAACAAACAAAGGTCAGTGGGGCGTAAGACAGTTAGCACTGATTGCATGCAGGAAACTCCTTTCCAAAATGACAAATATATCTCCTCGTGCAATATCATTTCTCCCGAACCTTGCTAGCTGCACCCAGAGGAACAATGTGTTCTCATTTCTGAACGTCTTCACAAATTTGGCGTGTCATTTATGGATATATATATATATATATATATATATATATATATATATATATATATATATATATATATATATATATATATATATATATAGATATATATATATATATATATATATATTGGGGTCCACCTCTGGTGTAAATTGTGGGACCCATAGCCTCGGAGAAGTGGATAAAAAGGCTTCAAGGAAAAATATTTGGATTTCTTCCTGAAGCCGTTTGAATATTCCACTTCCCCTACCACCCCATCTTTTTATATTTTTTTTTTTTACTAATAGGAATATTTTATTACATAATATGGTACAGAAGATCCAAGAGATACACTATTGATATAAAGGTGGCATATACGGTACATGTTGTTACGTGTGTATCACCGATTATAAGGCGAAAATCTCATCCAGCTCCTCAGAGCTGGGGCGTATATATATATATATATATATATATATATATATATATATATATATATATATATATATATATATATATATATATATATATATATATATATGTATGTATTTTGGGCACACGCCCCAGCTCTGAGGAGCTGGATGAGATTTTCGCCTTATAATCGGTGATACACACGTAACAACATGTACCGTATATGCCACCTTTATATCAATAGTGTATCTCTTGGATCTTCTGTACCATATTATGTAATAAAATATTCCTATTAGTAAAAAAAAAAAATATAAAAAGATGGGGTGGTAGGGGAAGTGGAATATTCAAACGGCTTCAGGAAGAAATCCAAATATTTTTCCTTGAAGCCTTTTTATCCACTTCTCCGAGGCTATGGGTCCCACAATTTACACCAGAGGTGGACCCAATTATATACATGTATATGTACATATATATATATATACATACATATATATATATATATATATATATATATATATATATATATATATATATATATATATATATATAACCTAGGTAGTAGGTTGGTAGACAGCAACCACCCAGGGAGGTACTACCGTTCTGCCAAGTGAGTGTAAAACTGAAGCTTGTAATTGTTTTACATGATGGTGGGATTGCTGGTGTCTTTTTTCTTTTTTCTGTCTCATAAACATGCAAGATTACACATACGTCTTGCTAATTCTACTTACACTACACATACATGTACAAGCATATATATACACACCCCTCTGGGTTTTCTTCTATTTTCTTTCTAGTTCTTGTTCTTGTTTATTTCCTCTTATCTCCATGGGGAAGTGGAACAGAATTCTTCCTCCGTAAGCCATGCGTGTTGTAAGAGGCGACTAAAATGCCGGGAGCAAGGGGCTAGTAACCCCTTCTTCTGTATAAATTACTAAATTTATAAGAGAAACTTTCTTTTTTCTTTTTGGGCCACCCTGCCTTGGTGGGATACGGCCGGTGTGTTGAAAGATGTATATAAATATAATATATATATATATATATATATATATATATATATATATATATATATATATATATATATATATATATATATGTCGTGCCGAATAGGCAGAACTTGCGGTCTTGGCTTAAATAGCAACGCTCATCTTGCCATATAGGACAAGTGAAAATTTGTGTATGTAATAATTTCGCCAAAATCATTCTGAACCTAACGAAAAAAATATATTTGATTGTGTTTGTTTAGTACTAAATTATTGTAAACGTATTTAAAATATATTTAGTTGGGTTAGGCTAAAATAAATTGTTCTTCTTATAATAAGGTTAGGTAAGTTTTCTAAGATTCTTTTGGTGCAAAATTAAAAATTTTTACATTAACATTAATGAAAAAAACATATCTTTAAACGTATAAGAGAAAATTTCAGAAAGGACTCAATTTTAAATGAGTTCTTGCTAATTGACCAGTTTTACATGTTCGGCACGACATATATATATATATATATATATATATATATATATATATATATATATATATATATATATATATATATATATATATATATATATATATATATATATATATATAAAATATATATATATATATATATATATATATATATATATATATATATATATATATATATATATTTAATATATATATATATATATTTTTATATATATATATATATATATATATATATATATATATATATATATATATATATATATATATATATATATGTATGCAAACAACCACTGTGAAAGAATAATGAATTTTCAAGCGCTTTCGTGACTACTCACATTATCAGGGAACAATAAAAGTGATGCATATAATGGGTCTAGACCACACCTCACCATCACATCCCACAACAGAGCAACTCCTGACGCGCGACTCATAAGAAGGAGAACACTGCAGCAGGCCCGCTGGCCTAACTAGACAGGTCCTTCACGTAGGTGAGGTGTGGTCTACACCCTAGGTGTCGTCTAGACCCTAGGTGTGGTCTAGACCCCAGGTGTGGTCTAGACCCCAGGTGTGGTCTAGACCCCAGGTGTGGTCTAGACCCTAGGTGTGGTCTAGACCCCAGGTGTGGTCTAGACACCAGATGTGGTCTAGACCCTAGGTGTGGTCTAGACCCCAGGTGTGGTCTAGACCCCAGGTGTGGTCTAGACCCCAGGTGTGGTCTAGACCCCAGGTGTGGTCTAGACCCCAGGTGTGGTCTAGACCCTTTATATGCCTTCCTTTGATGCATCACTTTTATTGTTCCCTGATAATGTCAATAGTCACAAAAGCGCTTGGAATTTCTTTAATTCTTTCACAGTGGTTGTTTTGCATATTCTGAAATCACCTGTTTACTGTGTTCTTATTGCATATATATACATATATACCTCCCACTCTACTTCATCTCACTGTAATTCTTCTCAGTTTCACCTCCCACTCCAATCCCTCCTACGTCTTAATCCACTCTCTTTCACTTCTCCTTCCACTTCCTCATATCACCCACTCCACTTCCTGTCATCACACACTTCACTTTCTCTCTCTCTAAACATATCAGGAAAAGCATGATGTCCAATTAATTAAAAGTAATGCGAATTTGTAGCCCAAGTTTGTCCAAGAAAGTAATTTCCACGACACAACAATAGTTGAATAACTTTGAACAGTCAAACACCTAATCGCCGCAAGGTTTATATGATGTCAGAACAACAATTTTTAGATCAACTCCAAAGACTTCCAGAGAAAATAAAAACAGAGCTTAATCATCCCTTACAACAACGACATACAAGACACAAGCAATCATTCACTTCTGCGTCAGTTTCCCTTTTCCAAATAAATTGGTCAAAAAATAACAGCAACTGAAGGAAAACATGGTGGACTTCACATCTCTTTTCAAGACTCTGACTTTATCTATAGAAAAAAGGGTAACAATTTCCATTTAGACTCGGAAAATTAACTTTTCCGAGTCTAACGTTCTGGGGTTTCTGGTGGGTAGTCTGTTCAGGGGTTTCTAGGGGGTAGTCTGTTCTGGGGGTTCTAGGGGGGTATTCTGTTCCGGGGTTCTAGGGGGTAGTCTGTTCTGGGGGTTCTAGGGGGTAGTCTGTTCGGGGGGTTCTAGGGGGTAGTCTGTTCTGGAGGTTCTAGGGGTAGTCTGTTCTGGGGGTTCTAGGGGGTAGTCTGTTCTGGGGGTTCTAGGGGGTAGTCTGTTCTGGGGGTTCTAGAGGGTAGTCTGTTCTGGGGGTTCTAGGGGGTAGTCTGTTCTGAGGGTTCTAAGGGGTAGTCTGTTCTGGGGGTTTTAGGGGGTAGTCTGTTCTGGGGATTCTACGGGGTAGTCTGTTCTGGGAGTTCTGGTGGGTAGTCTGTTCTGGGGGTTCTAGGGGTAGTCTGTTCTGGGGGTTCTGCATTGTAGTCTGTTCTGGGGGTTCTGCATTGTAGTCTGTTCTGGGGGTTCTAGGGGGTAGTCTGTTCTGGGAGTTCTAGGGGTAGACTGTTCTGGGGGTTCTAGGGGGTAGTCTGTTCTGGGGGTTTTAGGGGGTAGTCTGTTCTGGGGGTTTTAGGGGGTAGTCTATTCTGGGAGTTCTGTTGGGTAGTCTGTTCTGGGGGTTCTGTGGGGTAGTCTGTTCTGGGAGTTCTAGGGGGTAGTCTGTTCTGGGGGTTCTGGGGGTAGTCTATTCTGGGAGTTCTGGTGGGTAGTCTGTTCTGGGGTTTCTAGGGGTAGTCCGTTTTGGGGGTTCTGGGGGTAGTCTGTTCTAGGGGTTCTGGGGGGTAGTCTGTTCTGGGGGTTCTATGGGGTAGTCTGTTCTAGGAGTTCTGGTGGGTAGTCTGTTCTGGGGGCTCTGGGGTTTAGTCTGTTCTGGGGGAAGTCTGTTCTGGGGGTTCTAGGGGGTAGTCTGTTCTGTGGGTTCTGTGGGGTAGTCTGTTCTGGGATTTCTGGTGGGTAGTCTGTTCTGGGGCTTCTAGGGGGTAGTCTGTTCTGGGGGTTCTGGAGGGTAGTCTGTTCTGGGGGTTCTAATGGGTAGTCTGTTCTGGGGGTTCTGGGGGTAGTCTGCTCTGGGGGTTCTAGTGGGTAGTCTGTTCTGGGGGTTCTAGGAAGTAGTCTGTTCTGGGGGTTCTGGGGGTAGTCTGTTCTTGGGGTTCTGGGGGGTAGTCTGTTCTGGGGGTTCTAGGGGGTAGTCTGCTCTAGGAGTTCTGGTGGGTAGTCTGTTCTGGGGGTTCTGGGGTTTAGTCTGTTCTGAGGGTTCTGGGGTAGTCTATTCTGGGGGTTCTCGGGGGTAGTCTGTTCTGTGGGTTCTGGGGGTAGTCTGTTCTGGGAGTTCTGGTGGGTAGTCTGTTCTGGGGGTTCTAGTGGGTAGTCTGTTCTGGGGGTTCTGGGGATAGTCTGCTCTGGGGGTTCTAGTGGGTAATCTCTTCTGGGGGTTCTGGGGGTTCTGGGGGTTCTGGGGGTTCTGGGGGGTATTCTGTTCTGGGGGTAGTCTGTTCTAGGGGCTCTGTGGGGGTAGTCTGTTCTGGGAGTTCTGGTGGGTAGTCTGTTCTGGGGGTTCTGGGGGCTCTGGAGGGTAGTCTGTTCTGGGGGTTTTGGGGGGTGCTCTGTTCTGGGGATTCTGGGGGTAGAGTCTGTTCTGGGGGCTCTGGGGGGTAGTCTGTTCTGGGGGTTCTGGTGGGTAGTTTATTCTGGGGGTTCTAGGGGGTAGTCTGTTCTGGGGGTTGTTCTGGGGGTAGTCTGCTCTGGGGGTTCTGGAGTGTAGTATGTTCTGGGGGTTCTAGGGGGTAGTCTGTTCTGGGAATTCTGGTGGGTAGTCTGTTCTGGGGGTTCTGGGGGGTAGTCTGTAAGGGTTAATTAGCGATGTAAGGCGGTCACATTGCTGCCTTTCGTCCCTACAGCCTTAATTGTAAGGCTAATTTACTTGTAAGGTATTAATGAGCTTAATACCATGTCTAGATTATAATTTCATAGCTCAGGATAGGCTAAGAATATAAATTAAGTAGCTTAGAATATTTGTGCCTTTAACTAGATCTACACAATTACACCTCAGATGCCAAATTGTGGGATGGTGGGCACATGTTTGCGGGCTTACAGAGAGGTGAGGAATGTATCTCGTCTCACCTAAACAATTTGGGTGTATTATCTTGACTTATATCGGTATTTCCCAGTGTTTCACTGAGCTGAGAAAAGCCCAATTTTGGGTGAAACTTTGTGCAAATCCAAGACATTGCTACACTTGTGACTGTCACCAGAACTCTGCTTCGTTCCAGCATCTTAAAAATCAGAATCCTGGGATAAATTGATAAAAGCCAAAATAATGCGAGAATTGAAAGACACTTACAAGAGTGCCTTCTGACTGAAGACACTGTGCCCTACGTAAAATAAAATCACCTCAAAACTGAAATTTATTCCATATGTACTTCCAAAATTCACTTCCTAGCTTAAAGAGCCGTAGGACCAAGTTTTCATTTACTGTGAACTATTGACATTTTTAATATTTTATTCACAGTAGTTGAAGCAAACACATGCTGAAGTCTCACAGTTTTTCATGAAAACACCTGTTTATTACACCTTCTTAAATTTCAGCTCATTACTGACACTTACAGAAGTCTCACACCTCTTCCTTACATCTACTACACCCCCTATAATGCTTAATTTTCTCCTTCAGGTGTGATCCAGGGCGCCAGTGAACTGCCCTCCACCATGGAGCAGTACCCATCGCTACCCATCATCACCGGCGTGGTGGGCGGCATTCTGGTGGTGTTTATCGTGATTATTGTGGTGATGGCAGTGCGCCGCCCGCGGAGGGTGATCCAGGGGCGGCTAAATCAAGACGTTTCCAGCCTTCATATCCTGAAGAAAGACGAGAGCAACAGTGGTAATCCTGACGTGGACGAGAAGGACCCTGATGTTATACCGGACACAAGAGGTGAATCTCGCGTCAAGAACGCCTGGAAATATTGTTCTTATTAGGGAGGCTTGAAGAGTGTGTGGTAGTAAGAACGTTATGTTCCCATGAATTATGTTTTCTTACCAAAGCAAGAGAGAGGGAGAGAAAGAGTGAGACAGAAAGAGACAGGGAGGGAGTGAGAGAGAGAGTGGGGGAGGGAGAGAGAGAGAGAGAGAGAAAGAGAGAGAGAGAGAGAGAGAGAGAGAGAGAGAGAGAGAGAGAGAGAGAGAGAGAGAGAGAGAGAGAGAGAGAGAGAGAGAGAGAGAGAGAGAGAGAGAGAGAAACTCAAAACATATCACAATAGAGCTGGAGTAAATGAACACACACTCACATGTAGACTGGAAGGAAAACCTGCAAAAGAACTGAAAGAAAACAAGAGATAGATAGAATGAAAGGGAAGTGAATACCAGTGACTCGAGAGAAGAATACGAGATCCAAAAACCTCATGTAACCAACTTATGCACCAAACCTTACTTAAAATATAACTTAATGTAACTTTACCTAACCTTATATAACTCAACTAAACCTATCCTTAGCTAACCTAATCTAACCTAACCTTACCCAACCCAGCAGTGATCTGGTTGATGTGCGCCTCAGGAGATGTGTTCGGTATTATACACACCCCAAGATCCTTTTCCTTCAGTGAGGTTGGGAGTCTTTGGCCACCTAGCCTATATTCTGCAGTCTTCTTTGCCCTTCCCCGATCTTCATGACTTTGCATTTGGCGGGGTTAAATTCGAGGAGCCAGTTGCTGGACCAAGCTTCCAGCTTGTCCAGGTCTCCTTGTAGTCCTGCCTGATCCTCATTCGATTTAATTCTCCTCATTATCTTCACATCATCTGTGAAACCTCGCTCGTCACAGGCTCCCACTCTGATACTTCATCACGTACCATCACTTGTTGTTGCCTCCCTGTCAGGTATTCTCTGATCCATTGCAGTGTTCTTCCTGTTATACGTACTTAATCTTCTAACTTTTGCACTAGGCTCTTGTGAGGAGCTATGTGTGTACTCACCTAATTGTACTCACCTAATTGTGGCTGCAGGGGTTGAGACTCAGCTCCTGGCCCTGGCTCTTCATTGAATGCTACTAGGTCCTCTCTCTCTCTCTCTCTCTCTCTCTCTCTGCTTTATCATACCTCGTCTTAAAGCTATGTACGGTTCCTGCCTCCACTACATTTCTCGCTAGACTGTTCCACATCCTGATCACTCTATGAGTGGTGTGTGTGTGTGTGTGTGTGTGTGTGTGTGTGTGTGTGTGTGTGAATGAATAGAGGAATGGAAGGGGAATGGAACTGAAGTTTTGTTTATGGCAGGCCCTATGATGTGTGACAACTTTTCTACCTTCACTTCCGTGACTGTCAGTAACGGTATCTACGGGTTCATTGTTATAAATGTCTTTCAAAGAATGAACATCCGGTACTGTAAATTTTAACGTATGTGCCCCTCCAGTGAAAGCTCTCATCTTTATCTTATGGTAGTTAATATACCTAGGCCTCCATTTTAAATTTTCAATATATGCAATGCTTCACTAATTTTTTCAAGTGAGGCGCCTACATTGTGAATTATTACCAAATCCTTTGAGACGATTATGAATCTTGAACAAATATGAAGTTGTACTCTTAGTTATTTACCGAGTTTGTCTTTCCGACGAGAAAGTCTACGGATCTGGCACTTCAGATTTGAGTTAGTACTGTTTACGTTGCCACTATTGTGAACTTTAACATACATGATGCCCATTCGGAAGTCTTTAATAAGTGCGATGCCCAAGTACGTATTTTTACCATATATGTTGCCTGAAATGTGAGTTATAAACAAATAAGTTAGCTCCATTGAAAGATATTTAATAAGCACTTTGCCTCTGTTGTGATTAAATGATACACATAGAATTTTTATTTCTAGTTTAAAACAATATTGTGTTTGCATTATAAGATTTTAATAAAATAGTTCCCCTGTTATTATTATTTGTTAAAAATATTCTGAGTCAGTGTGATATCTGTCACAATTACAAGAGTTCAGTGTGATATTTTTCATCTATTAAAACAATACTCTTTTTGTAAATTTCTAACAGTTAATACGTTGCCTCTGATGCTGAATTTTAAGCATTCAGAAATTTAGCCTTGTGTTTTAGCAAATATTGTTCAGTACAGATTCTCTTAAATATAATTCGCACATTTTACGTCTTTTAGTTAATAATATAGAGTTGCCACTCTGATTTTAATAACGATCAATTATATTATTCCATTTATCCTACACAGTACTGGTTGGCAGGGTGGAACCAACTGTTTCCTGTGATGAACGCAAAGAGAGTGACGAGACAGATCTGGAAGCCTCCCAGACACCTTGCACTCATGACGCACTCTGTCCCATACACTTAGGTAGGAGATATAATAATTTATCGTCATCCTCTCTCTCTTTACAGGTTGCATAGAGACCTAGTGATCAGTACGCAGTCGATTGACTTTAATTCATTCAACTCCTTTTCATTATCACACTTAAAGACACTTGGTAAGATAGTGTCCAATACACTCTTTATGGTAGACCTTTAGTTTGAGCTGGCTAGGCTGATGAAGGACACCAGGGGTAAATTTACCCCTTGGGGGTAAAAAATTACATGGCAAGGAGGAAATATCTGATGTACCTGATAATTAAATCTTTCTGACTTTCTTGTGTTTCTGTCCCTTTATGATGGCGATAATTTTTTTTGTATGGAAGTAACGGGGTAAATGGAGAAATACATCAAGCCGAGGAGGGTAATAATGGAGGAAAAGTTGAGAATCCCTGGTCTAAGGAATTCCAAATTTCCTTTCCCTTCTCGGATCCAATATAATTACCTATTTCCTAGGTGATGTATGTCCCTACGAGTTTCAAAGCATCCCTTTGATTATTATAATCATTACTTCTCATTCCTAATTATATGAAGGAACCTACGGGCTTAGTGCATACACATTTATTTCGTTGTTTTGGGTGCTGCTAGGGGGGAGAGATCTGTCCCTCACATTCCACGTTTCCACCTCTCTGTACCTGGTCTCCGACCGAGCCTCGGGGGCGTTGACCACCGGAACCCTCTCCAGGTATCTCCAGGTATCTCCAGGTATCTCCAGATATACCTCAATGATAGGAAAAGAAAGTAACCCTTGTTTCCCATAATCCAAATCTCTCTCCTCCACCTCTATTATTCGAGAACGGTAATCTCCCCGACTGCACTCAGTGCACTCACTGCTTCAGTGCACTCACTGCTTCAGTGTACTCACTGCTTCAGTGCACTCACTGCTTCAGTGCACTCACTGCTTCAGTGCACTCACTGCTTCAGTGCACTCACTGCTTCAGTGCACTCACTGCTTCAGTGCACTAACAGCTTCAGTGCACTCACTGCTTCAGTGCACTCACTGCTTCAGTGCACTCACTGCTTCAGTGCACTCACTACTTCAGTGCACTCACTGCCTCAGTACACTCACTGCCTCAGTACACTCACTGCCTCAGTACACTCACTGCCTCAGTACACTCACTGCTTCAGTACACTCACTGCCTCAGTACACTCACTGCCTCAGTACACTCACTGCCTCAGTACACTCACTGCCTCAGTGCACTCACTGCCTCAGTACACTCACTGCCTCAGTACACTCACTGCCTCAGTGCACTCACTGCCTCAGTACACTCACTGCCTCAGTACACTCACTGCCTCAGTACACTCACTGCCTCAGTACACTCACTGCCTCAGTACACTCACTGCCTCAGTACACTCACTGCCTCAGTACACTCACTGCCTCAGTGCACTCACTGCCTCAGTGCACTCACTGCCTCAGTACACTCACTGCCTCAGTGCACTCACTGCCTCAGTACACTCACTGCCTCAGTACACTCACTGCCTCAGTACACTCACTGCCTCAGTACACTCACTGCCTCAGTGCACTCACTGCCTCAGTGCACTCACTGCCTCAGTACACTCACTGCCTCAGTACACTCACGAATCACAGATGTAACATCAACTCAGGAGAGACAAAATAGTCGCAGCGGCACTCGGTCAATAGAACCAGGACTTATATAGTTCAGTCTTCCCAGGTGGCCCAGGAGCTGTGGATTAACAACTTAAACAGTGTATATGAATGGTATATAATACGAATAATATGAAGAGTCAGACACATGTGCAATGGTTGGCAAAATGTCTACAAACAGAGATACCAAGATATTGCACATGTGTCTAATTCTTCACCTTAAGTAGTCCCAGTAGCTTTAGCTCAACATTATGTGAAGACAGTGGAGAGTGAAATTCATATGTATAGGTGCAGATTTG
Source organism: Cherax quadricarinatus (assembly GCF_038502225.1). NCBI lineage: Eukaryota > Metazoa > Arthropoda > Malacostraca > Decapoda > Parastacidae > Cherax > Cherax quadricarinatus. Next base: position 39,765,688 of record NC_091316.1, on the reverse strand, counting down.
ACCAAGATTTGTGTACACGTTAAATAATTTTCAGTTGACCTCTTCTGAACGGCTTCAATATTTAATGAGTGAAGCATCGTACCACCAGGATAGTAACTTTTAATATTCCTTTACCTGCTGTAAAAGAATACTTGGAATCAGTGCCACATCTGGAGAATGACTCATGTGATCGCCTTCAAACTTTTTCGTCTGGTGTAGTTTTTTGAACATAAAGTTCACGCTGCCACTGGTTGCCACAATTCTCAATTTGTTAATTGACTAAATATTGAAATAATTTTTGAATACCTAATGAACGTTTCTTTTAATTGATTTCAAAATATTACTTAAGTTACATTCAAACTCGAATTTGAAATTATATTCAAATAATAAAAACTTTAATCGCTGGAATGAGATTAATTGCCGGAGAATGCCTTTTCTGATCGGCTTCAAACTTTTAGCATTGATAGCCTTTATGAAAATACTGTTACTCTGAGTTGTGCAAATCTCAAATTGCCAAGTTTGTTAAGCTAGATGTTTCCTATTGCATAACTAGAGAATGGCTCTTCTTATAAGCTTCAAACTTAATAGGGAGAATTTTCGTAACAATTGTGGGTTATGTAGGTTCAAATTTATTTTCACAGGTTTGCAGACAACTTTGTATAGAATATAAATGAGAAAAAGAAACTTCAAGAAAAGAGCCATTCCTGTTTTACGGACCATTCCTGTTTTACGGACCATTCCTGTTTTACGGACCATTCCTGTTTTACGGACCATTCCTGTTTTACGGACCATTCCTGTTTTACGGACCATTCCTGTTTTACGGACCATTCCTGTTTTACAGACCATTCCTGTTTTACGGACCATTCCTGTTTTACGGACCATTCCTGTATTACGGACCATTCCTGTTTTACGGACCATTCCTGTTTTACGGACCATTCCTGTATTACGGACCATTCCTGTTTTACGGACCATTCCTGTTTTACGGACCATTCCTGTTTTACGGACCATTCCTGTTTAACGGACCATTCCTGTTTTACGGACCATTCCTGTTTTACGGACCATTCCTGTTTTACGGACCATTCCTGTATTACGGACCATTCCTGTTTTACGGACCATTCCTGTTTTACGGACCATTCCTGTTTTACGGACCATTCCTGTTTTACGGACCATTCCTGTTTTACGGATCATTCCTGTTTTACGGACCATTCCTGTTTTACGGACCATTCCTGTTTTACGGACCATTCCTGTTTTACGGACCATTCCTGTTTTACGGACCATTACTGTTTTACGGACCATTCCTGTTTTACGGACCATTCCTGTATTACGGACCATTCCTGTATTACGGACCATTCCTGTTTTACGGACCATTCCTGTATTACTGACCATTCCTGTATTACGGACCATTCTTGTTTTACAGACCATTCCTGTTTTACGGACCATTCCTGTTTTACGGGCCATTCCTGTTTTATGGACCATTCCTGTTTTACGGACCATTCCTGTTTTACGGACCATTCCTGTTTTACGGACCATTCCTGTTTTACGGACCATTCCTGTTTTACGGACCATTCCTGTTTTACGGACCATTCCTGTTTTATGGACCATTCCTGTTTTACGGGCCATTCCTGTTTTACGGACCATTCCTGTTTTACGGACCATTCCTGTTTTACGGACCATTCCTGTTTTACGGGTTATTCCTGTTTTGCGGACCATTCCTGTTTTACGGACCATTCCTGTTTTACGGACCATTCCTATTTTACGGACCATTCCTGTTTTACGGACCATTCCTGTTTTACGGACCATTACTGTTTTACGGACCATTCCTGTTTTACGGACCATTCCTGTTTTACGGACCATTCCTGTTTTACGGACCATTCCTGTATTACGGACCATTCCTGTTTTACGGACCATTCCTGTTTTACGGACCATTCCTGTATTACTGACCATTCCTGTATTACGGGCCATTCCTGTTTTACGGACCATTCCTGTTTTATGGACCATTCCTGTATTACGGACCATTCCTGTTTTACGGACCGTTCCTGTTTTACGTGCCATTCCTGTATTACGGACCATTCCTGTTTTACGGACCATTCGTGTTTTATGGACCATTCTTGTTTTACGGACCATTCCTGTTTTCAGAACCATTCCTGTTTTACGGACCATTCCTGTTCTACGGACCATTCCTGTTCTACAGACAATTCCTGTTCTTCGGACCATTCCTGTTCCACGAACCATTCCTGTTCTATGGACCATTCCTGTTCTACAGATCATTCCCACTCTACGGACCATTCCTGTTCTACGGACCATTCCTGTTCCACGAACCATTCCTGTTCTACGGACCATTCCTGTTCTACAGATCATTCCTACTCTACGGACCATTCCTGTTCTACGGACCATTCCTGTTCCACGAACCATTCCTGTTCTATGGACCATTCCTGTTCTACAGATCATTCCTACTCTACGGACCATTCCTGTTCCTCGAACCATTCCTGTTCCACGAACCATTCCTGTTCTACGGACCATTCCTGTTCTACAGACCATTCCTACTCTACGGACCATTCCTGTTCTACGGACCATTCCTGTTCCACGGACCATTCCTGTTCTACGGACCATTCTCAATAATATTTCAATTTAATTTTTCACAAATTTTAATTTACAATAATTTGAGAACGCTTTATTTGATTTACTTTAAATAAGTGTAAATTTTACAATATATCTTTGTAAGATTCGTGGGATTATTTGCATGTGTGATGCCCTGTGCACAGTGCTACCTAGGCCTTTCCCAGACTTCAATTTTTTCATGTGATAGGTAGAGACAGGCTCCTCCTTAGGTGTGGCCAGTCTCTAGGGTAGGACTTACTTCCACTGGTGAATCCCGCCTACCACTGACAAAATCTTCATCTCATCTGACTCCATTATATAAGCCTATGTTTGATGCTTGTGCTGTAGATTCGTCAAGACTATGGTACTAAACACTTGCTCCTAAGCCGAGGAAATGATTAACTCATTTTCTACCTCTCATGTCTTCTTATTGAATTGATAAAGCGAAGTTGGCGAAGCGTCTACACAATAAAGATACCCTGGATGTTGCGCAGGTGTCTAATTCATTATAGTATTAGGGGCTAGAGGTGAATTGTTTTAGCTAGGGTATTGTAGGTTAGTTGTGAATTTAGATGAATGGTTCAGAGAACCGACAGGTATTTTTAAAGGTACCAAGTGTTGCACATGTGTCTAATTTATTATAGTTGTGAATTGTTCCAGACGTATTATTGAGTTTTTTAACACAGTTCTTTGCACCCCCAGGAAGCCTAGTGGATCAAGTGGATGGTCGGGGAGTTGGCGACGTCTACACGATATACGGAGAGATGGTTGGCAATAGTGGTCAAAAGATTTCCCAATTAACTGCAGAAATATCTCACGCATTCCCTGGCGCCTATGTAGATTCTAATACCATCAAGCACGCCACCTACGCCCACGTCGAACCAGTTCACACCCACGCAGAACCAGTCCATTCCCATGCTGAGTCCCAGCCTCACACCCACCAATCACAATATATCCAGCAAGAGTATTCTTCTCCCCTCCCAGTCAATATGCATCGTTCTCTCTCCTACCACCACATGCCACTGACCGTCACTTCCATCCCAGCACCCACGTACACCAGTGTCCTCGCCAGTGCTATGCCCATCTCTCATACCCAGACATTGCCTCACCCACGCTCAAGCCACGCGAAGACCCATAACCATCCAGCAACTCTGCACAGGAGGAGTAGTTTGTACATGGTAAACACAACTCCTCATCCTTAAACTATCATACCATTAACATACCTAAATAGGAGTCCTAATGTGAGTGTCGACAGACATGTTTGTTTGTGAGTGTGAGTGAGAATGTGTGTGTGTGTGTGTGCACTCACCAAGTTGTGGTTGCAGGGGTCGATCCACAGCTCCTGGCCTTGCCTCCTAACTGGTCGCTACTAGATCACTCTTCCTGCTCCATGAGGTTTATCATACTTATCTGAAAGTTATGTATGGATCCTGGCTCCACTACATCATTTCCCAGACTATTTCACTTTCTGATAACTCTGTAACTGAAAAAAATACTTCCTAACATCCCTGTGATTCATTTGATTCTTAAACTTCCAATTGTGACCCCTTGTTGCTGTGACCCATCTCTGGAACATCCTGTCTTTGTCCACCTTGTCAATTCCCATCAATATTTTATATGTTCTTATCATGTCCCCCATCTCTCCTCTATCCTCCAGTGTCGTCAGGTCGATTTCCCCCTCTCCTCATAGAACATGCCCCCTTAGCTCCGGGACTTTCTCTAGGTTCCTTACGTGCTTGGCTAGGTGTGGGTTCCAAACTGGTGCTACATACACCAATATAGGCCTAACGTACACAGTGTACAGGGTCCTGAACGATTCCTTATTAAGATGTCGGGATTTCTGTTCCTAGGTTTGGTAGGCGCCCGCATGCTGCAGCAGTTATTTGGTTGATGTGTGCCTCAGGAGATGTGCCTGGTGTTATATTCACCCCAAGATCCTTTTCCTTGAGTGAGGTTTCTAGTCTCTGGCTCCCTACACTATACTCAGTCTGTGATCTTCGTTGCCTTTCCCCAGAGGGGTTGAACTTCAGGAGCCAGTTGCTGGGCAACGCCTTCAGTCTGTCCAGATCGCTTTTTAGCTCTGCCTGGTCCTCGTTCGATTGAATTCTTCTCATTAACTTCACATCATCTACAAACTGAGACACTTCTGAGTCTATTCCTTCCGTCGTGTCGTTCACAAATACCAGAAAGACCACCGGTCCTAGGTGCCCACTCTGACACCTCGCCACGTACCATGACTAACTGCTGTCTTCCTGACAAGTATTCCTTGATCCATTGCAGTGCCTTCCCTGTTATCCCTGCCTGGTCCTCCAGCTTTTGCACCAATCTTTTTTGTGGAACTGTGTCAAACGCCTTCTTACAGTCCTAAAAAAGGCAATCTACCCACCCCTCTCTCTCTTGTTTTATTGCTGTCACCATGTCATTGAACTGCAGTAGGCTTGTGACACAGGATTTCCCATCCCTGAAACCGTGCTGGCTGTCATTGAAAAGAGTGGTGCTCCACCACTCTTTTCCTGATAAACTTCTCCATGACTTTTCATACTATACATGTTAGTGACACAGGTCTTTAGTTTAATGCTTCGTGTTTGTCTCTTTTTTTTTTAAATTGGAACTACATTTGCTGTCTCCAATACCTCAGGGAGCCGCCCTGTTCCGATAAAATTGTTGAAGATTGTTGTTAGTGGTACACATAGTGCCTCTGCTCCCTCTCTCAGGACCCATGGAGAGATGTTATCCGGCCCCATTGCCTTTGAGGTGTCTATCTCACTTAGCAGCTTCTTCACTACTTCCTCGGTTGTATGTACTGTGTCCAACACTTGGTGGTGTACCCCACCTCTCAGTCTTTCTAGAGTCCCTTCTGTCTCCGCTGTGAACACTTCTTTGATTCTCATGTTCAGCTCGTCACATACTTTGTGGTCGTTTCATGTGAACTTCCCTCCTTCCTTCCTCAGCCTGATTACTTGGTCATTGACTGGTGTTTTCCTCCTGATGTGGCTGTACAAGAGCTTCGGATCAGATTTGCCATTCACTGCTATGTCATTTTCATGCTGTCGTTGGGCCTCCCTTCTTATCTGTGCATATTCATTTCTGGCTCTACGGCTGCTCTCCTTATTCTCCTGGGTTCTTTGCCTTCTATACTTCTTCCATTCTCTACTACACTTGGTTTTGGCCTCTCTACACCTCTGGGAGAATCAAGGGCTCATCCTGGCTTTCTCGTTATTTCTGTTACCCTTGCGTACAAACCTCTCCTCAACTTCCTTGCAAATTATTGTCGCATATTCCATCATCTCAATTATTGACTTCCCTGCCAGTTCTCTGTCCCACTGAACCTCGTGCAGGAAATTCTTCATGCCTGTGTTGTCCCTCTCTTGTAGTTTGGCTTTCTTCGTCCTGCCCTTCCTGCTTCCCTCTCCACTTGTAACTCTAATACTGTGTGAGTGTATGTGTGTGTGTATGTGTGTGTGTGTATGTGTGTGTGTGTGTGTGTGTGTGTGTGTGTGCGTGTGTATGTGTGTGTGTGTGTGTGTGTGTATGTGTGTGTGTATGTGTGTGTGTGTATGTGTGTGTGCGTGTGTGTGTATGTGTATGTGTGTGTACGTGTGTGTGTGTGTATGTGTGTGTGTATGTGTTTGTGAGTATGTGTGTGTGTGTATGTGTGTGTGTACTCACCTATTTGTACTCACCTATTTGTGGTTGCAGGGGTCGAGTCACAGCTCCTGGCCCCGCCTCTTCGCTGATTGCTACTAGGTCCTCTCTCTCCCTGCCCCATGAGCTCTATCATACCTCGCCTTAAAACTATGTATGGTTCCTGCCTCCACCACATCACTTTCTAGGCTATTCCATGGCCTGACTACTCTATGACTGAAGAAATACTTCCTAACATCCCTTTGATTCATCTGAGTCTTCAACTTCCAATTGTGACCTCTTGTGTCTGTGTCCCATCTCTGGAACATCCCGTCTTTGTCCACCTCGTCTATTCCGCGCAGTATTTTATATGTCGTTATCATGTCTCCCCTGACCCTCCTGGCCTCCAGTGTCGTCAGGCCGATTTCCCACAACCTTTCTTCATAGGAAAATCCCCGTAGCTCTGGGACTAGTCTTGTTGCAAACCTTTGCACTTTCTCTAATTTCTTGACGTGCTTGACTAGGTGTGGATTCCAAACTGGTGCTGCATACTCCAGTATGGGCCTGACGTAGATGGTATACAGAGTCTTAAACGAATCCTTACTGAGGTATCGGAACGCTATCCGTAGGTTTGCCAGGCGCCCGTATGCTGCAGCAGTTATCTGATTGATGTGCGCCTCAGGAGATATGCTCGGTGTTATACTCACCCCCAGATCTTTTTCCTTGAGTGAGGTTTGCAGTCTTTGGCCATCTAAACTATATTGTGTCTGCGGTCTTCTTTGCCCTTCCCCAATCTTCATGACTTTGCATTTGGCAGGGTTAAATTCAAGGAGCCAGTTGCTGGACCAGGCTTGTAGCCTGTCCAGGTCTCTTTGTAGTCCTGCCTGATCCTCGTCCGATTTGATTCTTCTCATTAACTTCACATCATCTGCAAACAAGGACACTTCTGAGTCTATCCCTTCCGTTATGTCGTTCACGTATACCAAGAACAGCACAGGTCCTAGGACTGACCCATGTGGAACCCCGCTTGTCACAGGCGCCCACTCTGACACCTCGTCGCGTACCATGACTCGTTGTTGCCTCCCTGTCAGATATTCTCTGATCCATTGCAGTGCCTTTCCTGTTATGTGTGCCTGATCCTCTAGCTTTTGCAGTAACCTCTTGTGAGGAACTGTGTCGAAGGCCTTCTTGCAGTCCAAAAATACGCAGTCGATCCACCCCTCTCTCTCTTGTCTTACTTCTGTCACCTTGTCATAAAACTCTAGTAGGTTTGTGACACAGGATTTTCCTTCCCTGAAACCGTGCTGGTTGTCAATTATACACTTGTTTCTTTCCAGGTGCCCCAACACTCTCCTCCTGATGATCTTCTCCATGACCTTGCATACTATACACGTTAGTGATACAGGTCTGTAGTTTAGTGCCTCATGTCTCTCTCCCTTTTTAAAAATTGGGACTACATTTGCCATTTTCCATACCTCAGGGAGTTGCCCAGTTTCAAATGATGTGTTGAAGATCTTTGTTAATGGCTCACAGAATATCTCTGCTCCCTCTTTAAGGACCCATGGAGAGATGTTGTCTGGTCCCACCGCCTTTGAGGTGTCAAGTTCGCATAGCAGCTTCTTCACCTCCTCCTTGGTTATATGTGTGTATGTGTGTGTGTGTGTGTGTGTGTGTGTGTGTGTATGTGTGTGAATATGTGTATGTGTGTGTGTATGTACTCACCTAGTTGTACTCACCTAATTGAGGTTGCGGGGGTCGAGTCCGAGCTCCTGGCCCCGCCTCTTCACTGATCGCTACTAGGTCACTCTCCCTGAGCCGTGAGCTTTATCATACCTCTGCTTAAAGCTATGTATGGATCCTGCCTCCACTACATCGCTTCCCAAACTATTCCACTTACTGACTACTCTGTGGCTGAAGAAATACTTCCTAACATCCATGTGATTCATCTGTGTCTTCAGCTTCCAACTGTGTCCCCTTGTTACTGTGTCCAATCTCTGGAACATCCTGTCTTTGTCCACCTTGTCAATTTCTCTCAGTATTTTGTATGTCGTTATCATGTCCCCCCTATCTCTCCTGTCCTCCAGTGTCGTCAGGTTGATTTCCCTTAACCTCTCCTCGTAGGACATACCTCTTAGCTCTGGGACTAGTCTTGTTGCAAACCTTTGCACTTTCTCTAGTTTCTTCACGTGCTTGGCTAGGTGTGGGTTCCAAACTGGTGCCGCATACTCCAATATGGGCCTAACATACATGGTGTACAGGGTCCTGAATGATTCCTTATTAAGATGTCGGAATGCTGTTCTGAGGTTTGCTAGGCGCCCATATGCTGCAGCAGTTATTTGGTTGATGTGCGCTTCAGGAGATGTGCCTGGTGTTATACTCACCCCAAGATCTTTTTCCTTGAGTGAGGTTTGTATGTGTGTGTGTGTGTGTATATGTGTGTGTGTATGTGTGTGTGAGTGTATGTATGTGTGTGTGGTATGTGTATGTGAGTGCATGTGTGTGTGTGCGTATGTGTGTGTGTGTATGTGTGTGTGTGTGTATGTGTGTGTGTGTATGTGTGTGTGTGTATGTGTGTGTGTGAGTGTGTGTGTACTCCCCTAGTTGTACTCACCTAGTTGAGGTTGCGGGGGTCGAGTCCGAGCTCCTGGCCCCGCCTCTTCACTGATCGCTACCAGGTCACTCTCTCTGAACCGTGAGCTTTATCATACCTCTGCTTAAAGCTATGTATGGATCCTGCCTCCACTACATCGCTTCCCAAACTATTCCACTTACTGACTACTCTGTGGCCGAAGAAATACTTCCTAACATCCCTGTGATTCATCTGTGTCTTCAACTTCCAACTGTGTCCCCTTGTTACTGTGTCCAATCTCTGGAACATCCTGTCTTTGTCCACCTTGTCAATTCCTCTTAGTATTTTGTATGTCGTTATCATGTCCCCCCTATCTATCCTGTCCTCCAGTGTCGTCAGGTTGATTTCCCTTAACCTCTCCTCGTAGGGCATACCTCTTAGCTCTGGGACTAGTCTTGTTGCAAACCTTTGCACTTTCTCTAGTTTCTTCACGTGCTTGGCTAGGTGTGGGTTCCAAACTGGTGCCGCATACTCCAATATGGGCCTAACGTACACGGTGTACAGGGTCCTGAACGATTCCTTATTAAGATGTCGGAATGCTGTACTGAGGTTTGCTAGGCGCCCATATGCTGCAGCAGTTATTTGATTGATGTGCGCTTCAGGAGATGTGCCTGGTGTTATACTCACCCCAAGATCTTTTTCCTTGAGTGAGGTTTGTAGTCTCTGGCCCCCTAGACTGTACTCCGTCTGCGGTCTTCTTTGCCCTTCCCCAATCTTCATGACTTTGCACTTGGTGGGATTGAACTCCAGGCCAATTGCTGGACCAGGTCTGCAGCCTGTCCAGATCCCTTTGTAGTTCTGCCTGGTCTTCGATCGAGTGAATTCTTCTCATCAACTTCACGTCATCTGCAAACAGGGACACCTCGGAGTCTATTCCTTCCGTCATGTCGTTCACAAATACCAGAAACAGCACTGGTCCTAGGACTGACCCCTGTGGGACCCCGCTGGTCACAGGTGCCCACTCTGACACCTCGCCACGTACCATGACTCGCTGCTGTCTTCCTGACAAATATTCCCTGATCCATTGTAGTGCCTTCCCTGTTATCCCTGCTTGATCCTACAGTTTTTGCACCAATCTCTTGTGTGGAACTGTGTCAAACGCCGTCTTGCAGTCCAAGAATATGCAGTCCACCCACCCCTCTCTCTCTTGTCTTACTGCTGTCACCAAGTCATAGAACTCCAGTAGGTTTGTGACACAGGATTTCCCGTCCCTGAAACCATGTTGGCTGCTGTTGATGAGATCATTCCTTTCTAGGTGTTCCACCACTCTTCTCCTGATAATCTTCTCCATGATTTTGCATACTATACATGTCAGTGACACTGGTCTGTAGTTTAATGCTTCATGTCTGTCTCCTTTTTTTAAAGATTGGGACTACATTTGCTGTCTTCCATGCCTCAGGCAATCTTCCTGTTTCGATAGATGTATTGAATATTGTTGTTAGGGGTACACATAGCGCCTCTGCTTCCTGTCTCAATTCCCATGGGGAGATGTTATCTGACCCCACTGCCTTTGAGGTATCTAGCTCACTCAGAAGCCTCTTCACTTCTTCCTCGGTTGTGTGCACTGTGTCCAGCACATGCTGGTGTGCCCCACCTCTCCGTCTTTCTGGAGCCCCTTCTGTCTCCTCTGTGAACACTTCTTTGAATCTCTTGTTGAGTTCCTCACATACTTCACGGTCATTTCTTGTTGTCTCTCCTCCTTCCTTCCTTAGCCTGATTACCTGGTCCTTGACTGTTTTTTTCCTCCTGATGTGCCTGTACAACAGTTTCGGGTCAGATGTGTGTGTGTGTATGTGTGTGTATGTGTGTATGTGTGTGTGTGTGTGTGTATGTGTGTGTGTGTATGTGTATGTGTGTGTATGTCTGTGTGTGTGTGTGCGTGTATGTGTGTGTGTGTATGTGTGTGTGTGTGTGTGTATGTGTGTGTGTGTATGTGTGTGTGTGAGTGTGTGTACTCACCTATTTGTACTCACCTATTTGTGGTTGCAGGGGTCGAGTCACAGCTCCTGGCCCCGCCTCTTCGCTGATTGCTACTAGGTCCTCTCTCTCCCTGCCCCATGAGCTCTATCATACCTCGCCTTAAAACTATGTATGGTTCCTGCCTCCACCACATCACTTTCTAGGCTATTCCATGGCCTGACTACTCTATGACTGAAGAAATACTTCCTAACATCCCTTTGATTCATCTGAGTCTTCAACTTCCAATTGTGACCTCTTGTGTCTGTGTCCCATCTCTGGAACATCCCGTCTTTGTCCACCTCGTCTATTCCGCGCAGTATTTTATATGTCGTTATCATGTCTCCCCTGACCCTCCTGGCCTCCAGTGTCGTCAGGCCGATTTCCCTCAACCTTTCTTCATAGGACAATCCCCGTAGCTCTGGGACTAGTCTTGTTGGAAACCTTTGCACTTTCTCTAATTTCCTGAGGTGCTTGACTAGGTGTAGTTTCCAGACTGGTGCTGCGTACTTCAGTATGAGCCTGACGTACACTGTGTACAGACTTTTGAATGATTCCTTACTGAGGTGCCGGAACGCAGTTCGTAGGATTGCTAATCGCCCAAAAGCTGTAGCAGTTATTTGGTTGATGTGCGCTTCAGATGTACTCGGTATTATACTCACCCCAAGATCTTTTTCCTTTAGTGAGGTTTGTAATGTTTGGCCTCCTAAATTGTACTCTGTATGTAGCCTTCTTTACCCTTCCCCGATCTTCATGACTTTGCATTTGGTGGGGTTAAACTCTAATAGCCAGTTGTTGGATTAGGCTTGCAGCCTGTGCAGATCCCTTTGTAGTCTTGCCTGATTCTCATCCAATTGAATTCGCCTCATTAACTTCGCATCGTCTGCAAACACTTCTGAGTCTATCCTTTCCGTCATGTCATTCACATATACCAGAAACAGCACCAGTCCTAGGACTGACCCAGTGGACCCTCGCTCGTTACATGTGCCCACTGTGACACCTCGTCACATGTCATGACTCACTGATGCTTCCCAGTCAGGTATTCTCTGATCTAGTACAGTTATACCTACCTGGTTCTCCAGTTTTTGCACTAATCTCTTGTAAAACTGTGTCAGAAAGTCTTCCTACAGATCAGGAAAACGCAATCTACCCACCACTCTTTCTCTTGCCTAACTGCCGTCACCTTGTCGTAGAAGTCCAATAGGTTTGGGACAGGATTCCCCTTTCCTGAGGCCGTTCTGGTTGTCGTAAATAAACTCATTCATACGTAGGTGCTCCACTACTCTCCTCCTGATAATCTTCTCCATGACTTTGCTCAGTATACATGTCAGTGACATGGGTCGGTAATTTAAAGCTGCGTATCTGTCTCGTTTCTTAAAAATTGGGACTACATTTGATGTCTTCCATACCTCAGGTAGTCGCCCTATTTCGATAGATGTGTTGAAAATTGTTGTTAGTGGTACACGTAGCGCCTCTGCTTCCTCTCTTAGGATCCATGGAGAGATGCTGTCCGGCCCCATGGCCTTTGAGGTATATAATTTTGTGTATTGTGTCCAGCACTTGATTGTGGGGTACATTATCAATTACTCCGGGCTTTCTGGAATCCCTCCTGCCTCCTCTGTCAATGCTTCTTTACTCTTTTGTTGAGCTCTTCACACACTTCTCGGTTGTTTCTTGTGAACTTCCCTCCTTCCTTCCTCAGCCTAAGTACCTGGTCTTTAACTGTTGTTTTCCTCCTCATGTGACTGTACAACAGCTTCGGGTCGGACTTGGCCTTCTCGACTATGTCATTTTCGTTTTGTCGCCTGATCTCCCTTCTTATGTGTGCATATTCATTTTTGGCTCTTTGACTAATCTCCTTATTTTCCTGGGTTCTTTGCCTTCAATACTTCTTCCATTATCTAGTACACCTAGTTTTGGCCTCTCTACACCTTTGGATGAACCAAGGGCTCGTCTTGGCCTTCTCATTGTTTCTGTTGCCCTTGGGTACGAGCTTCTCTTCAGCTTCCTTGCATATTGTTGTCATATTATTTCATATCATTTACTGATTTTCCTGCTAATTCTCTCTCCCACAACCTCATGTTGTCTTTCTGTGTGCGTGTGTGTGTGTGTGTGTGTGTGTGTGTGTGTGTGTGTGTGTGTGTGTGTGTGTGTGTGTGTGTGTGTGTGTGTGTGTGTGTGTGTGTGTGTATTTGTGTGTGTGTGTGTGTGTGTGTGTGTGTATGTGTGTGTGTGTGTGTGTGTATGTGTGTGTGTGTGTGTGTGTGTGTGTGTGTGTGTGTGTGTATGTGTGTACTCACCTAATTGTACTCACCTAATTGTGGTTGCAGGGGTCGAGACTCAGCTCCTGGCCCCGCCTCTTCACTGATTGCTACTGGATCCATTCTCTCTCTCTGCTTCCTGAGCTTTGTCATACCTCTTCTTGAAACTATGTATGGTTCCTGCCTCCACTACTTCACTTGCTAGGCTATTCCACTTGCTGACAACTCTATGACTGAAGAAATACTTCCTAACGTCCCTGTGACTCGTCTGAGTCTTCAGCTTCCAGTTGTGACCCCTTGTCCCTGTGTCCCCTCTCTGGAACATCCTATCTCTGTCCACCTTGTCTATTCCCCGCAGTATCTTGTATGTCGTTATCATGTCTCCCCTGACCCTTCTGTCCTCCAGTTTCGTCAGTCCGATTTCCCTTAACCTTTCCTCGTACGACATTCCCTTGAGCTCTGGGACTAGCCTTGTTGCAAACCCTTGTACTTTCTCTAACTTCTTAACGTGCTTGACCAGGTGTGGGTTCCAGACTGGTGCTGCATACTCCAGTATGGGCCTAACATACACAGTGTGTGTGTGTGTGCGTGTGTGTGTGTGTGTGTGTGTGTGTGTGTGTGTGTGTGTGTGTGTGTTTGTACTCACCTATTTGTGCTCACCTATTTGTGGTTGCAGGGGTCGATTCACAGCTCCTGGCCCCACCTCTTCGCTGATTGCTACTAGGTCCTCTCTCTCTCTGCTCCATGAGCTCTGTCATACCTCGCCTTAAAACTATGTATTGTTCCCGCCTCCACTACGTCACTTTCTAGGCTATTCCACGGCCTGACTACTCTATGACTGAAGAAATACTTCCTAACATCCCTTTGATTCATCTGAGTCTTCAACTTCCAATTGTGACCTCTTGTGTCTGTGTCCCGTCTCTGGAACATCCCGTCTTTGTCCACCTTGTCTATTCCGCGCAGTATTTTATGTCGTTATCATGTCTCCCCTGACCCTCCTGTCCTCCAGTGTCGTCAGGCCGATTTCCCTCAACCTTTCTTCGGAGGACAATCCCCGTAGCTCTGGGACTAGTCTTGTTGCAAACCTTTGCACTTTCTCTAATTTCTTGACGTGCTTGACTAGATGTGGATTCCAAACTGGTGCTGCATACTCCAGTATGGGCCTGACGTAAATAGTATAGAGTCTTAAACGAATCCTTACTGAGGTATCGGAACGCTATCCGTAGGTTTGCCAGGCGCCCGTATGCTGCAGCAGTTATCTGATTGATGTGCGCCTCAGGAGATATGCTCGGTGTTATACTCACCCCCAGATCTTTTTCCTTGAGTGAGGTTTGCAGTCTTTGGCCATCTAAACTATATTGTGTCTGCGGTCTTCTTTGTCCTTCCCCAATCTTCATGACTTTGCATTTGGCAGGGTTAAATTCAAGAAGCCATTTGCTGGACCAGGCTTTTAGCCTGTCCAGGTCTCTTTGTAGTCCTGCCTGATCCTCATTCGATTTGATTCTTCTCATTAACTTCGCATCATCTGCAAACAAGGACACTTCTGAGTCTATCCCTTCCGTTATGTCGTTCACATATACCAAGAACAGCACAGGTCCTAGGACTGACCCCTGTGGAACCCCGCTTGTCACAGGCGCCCACTCTGACACCTCATCGCGTACCATGACTCGTTGTTGCCTCCCTGTCAGATATTCTCTGATCCATTGCAGTGCCTTTCCTGTTATGTGTGCCTGATCCTCTAGCCTTTGCAGTAACCTCTTGTGAGGAACTGTGTCGAAGGCCTTCTTGCAGTCCAAAAATATGCAGTCAATCCACCCCTCTCTCTCTTGTCTTACTTCTGTCACCTTGTCATTAAACTCTAGTAGGTTTGTGACACAGGATTTTCCTTCCCTGAAACCGTGCTGGTTGTCAATTATACACTTGTTTCTTTCCAGGTGCCCCACCACTCTCCTCCTGATGATCTTCTCCATGACCTTGCATACTATACACGTTAGTGATACAGGTCTGTAGTTTAGTGCCTCATGTCTGTCTCCCTTTTTAAAAATTGGGACTACATTTGCCATTTTCCATACCTCAGGGAGTTGCCCAGTTTCAAATGATGTGTTGAAGATCTTTGTTAATGGCTCACACAATATCTCTGCTCCCTCTTTAAGGACCCATGGAGAGATGTTGTCTGGTCCCACCGCCTTTGAGGTGTCAAGTTCGCATAGCAGCTTCTTCACCTCCTCCTTGGTTATATGTACCTCATCCAGCACTTGCTGGTGTGCCCCCCTGTTCTGATTTCCTGGAGTTCTACTGGTTTCCACTGTAAATACCTCTTTAAATCTTGTTTTGAGCTCCTGACATACCTCTTGGTCGTTTCTTGTGAATTCCCCATCACCCTTCCTCAGTCTGATTACCTGGTCCTTGACTGTTGTTTTCCTCCTGATGTGGCTGTACAACAGCTTCGGGTCAGTCTTTACTTTTGATGCTATGTCATTTTCATATTGTCTCTGAGCATCCCTTCTTATCTGTGCATATTCGTTTCGGCTGATTTCTTTATTTTCCTGAGTTCTCTGTCTTCTGTACCTTTTCCATTCTCTAGTACACCTAGTTTTTGCCTCCCTACATCTTTGGGTGAACCAAGGACTCGTTCTGTCCTTCCCATTATTTCTGTTTCCCTTGGGAACAAACCTCTACTCTGCCTCCTTGCATTTTGTTGCTACATAGTCCATCATTTCTTGTACTGATTTTCCTGTCAGTTCCCTCTCCCACTGAATGTCTTGAAGGAAGTTCCTCATGCCTGAGTAGTTCCCCCTTTTGTAGTTTGGTTTTTCCCAGCCTATTCCTGCTACTCTCTCCACTTGGAGCTCAACTATGTAGTCGAAGCACAGAACCACATGATCACTAGCTCCCAGGGGCCTTTCATACATGATACCCTCGATGTCCGAACTACTCAAGGTGAATACAATATCCAGCCTTGCTGGGTCATCCTCTCCTCTCTCTCTGGTAGTGTCTCTAACATGTTGATGCATGAGGTTTTCCAGTACCACATCCATCATCTTGGCTCTCCATGTTTCGAGACCCCCATTGGGCTCCAGGTTTTCCCAGTCAATCTCCTTGTGATTGAAATCACCCATAACTAGTAACTTTGCTCCCCCGATGTGTGCTCTCCTGGCCACCTCGGCTAGTGTGTCGATCATTGCTCTGTTGCTCTCATCGTATTCTTCTCTTGGCCTCCTGCAGTTCTGTGGTGGGTTGTACATTACTGCAATTATCACCTTATGTCCCTCAGACTGGATTGTTCCTACTAAGTAGTCTCTTTCGCCCGTGCCATCCATTCCTTCCATTTTCTCAAAACCCCCCACTGGTTTTTAATGAGAAGTGCAACTCCTCCTCCCCCTCTCCTCCCTCTGTCTTTCCTGAGGATTTGGTATCCGGATAGAAAGATTGAATTTGTTATTACTCTGGTGAGTTTTGTTTCTGTGAGTGCTATTATGTCTGGGGATGTCTCTTTGATTCTTTCGTGCCACTCGTCATAGTTGTTTGTTATTCCATCTGCATTTGTATACCACACCTTCAACTTCTTTTCTAAGACTGTGGTCTGGGAGGTATATTGGGGTTGGGGAAGTGGGAGACCTGGTAAGGAACTATGGGTTGTTGCTGTGGGGGTGGAGTTTGTAATGCAGTGGGTGGGGGCATTGGATGTGGCATGGGTGTGTGTGTGTGTATGTGTGTGTGTGTGTGTGTGTGTGTGTGTGTGTGTGTGTGTGTGTGTGTGTGTGTGTGTGTGTGTGTGGGTAAGTAACCGTAACAGCTGTGAGGTAAAGTGTTAATGGTGATTTTTTTAGCACACATGTAATATTAAAATTTTGAAAAGTATTGCCTAATGACAGCCGAAACCAATTTATTAAATGTTGCTTTAATTGAACGATATATTTTTTAATTATGCTTACATTAAATTTACAAGAATTAAGTCAAAAGCAAATTTTCTGTTTTGGTTACTCGCATAAAACACCCTTTTTTTGGGCCAAACTCGCCGGTTTGGCTTATTTTGCAGTTTTGAAAATAATATGAATATTTCCTTTGGTTTATATAAATTAGATTCATTTATAATTAATAAAACGTGGGAAGAATTTAATAATACATTGGACAAATAATAAATCTTAATTCTTGGGTAGAGTACTTGAGTTGGGCAAATATTTTGCTAGTTGGATGTCGTGAAGGACCTGCCTAGTTAGGCCAGTGGGCCTACTGCAGTGTTCTTCGTTTCTTATTAGTCGGGTGTCGTCGCTCGTCAGGTGTTGCTTTTTTGTGGGATGTGATGGTGAGGTGTGATCTCGACCCTTTATATGGCTTCCTTTGATGTATTGATTTTAAAGTTCCTTGATAATGTGAGAAGTCACGAATTCTCTTGTAATTTCACTATTCTGTCACAGTGGTTGTTTTGCATATTCTGATATCACCTGTTTATTGTGATCTTATTTTTTTAAATTTTATTTCAGGATTCAGCGAGTACTCCACTAGTCCTACCCATCGCACCGCCTCCAGCTTACGATACGTCCAAGTCTTCTCTCACACGTGACATGATAGCTATCGTTCCCATGGTGGCGGAAACGGTGTGCATCACGCCTAACCCGTCTCTGCACACTCGCACAAGTCCGCCCGACCAGTACCCGTCTAAGTTCTTCCCTACGACTTTTAGCAGCGATCACTTGGAGAGTGCAGTGTAAGGGACGAATACAAGACTCTACCATGTACAGAGAGTTATTCATTACGCTTTGGGACTCCTAACCCGCCAGAGAAACTCAGTGGAGACACAGTGATAGCTAACCTGGGTCTCTGAACAATGTTGAGCTTCTCGTCATTATGATCAACATCTGCTAATGTAGTTGGTTGCATGATGCTTAACTGTTTATATTTTGCATAACAATGTTTGTACGTAAACATAGACGTTTGGTATTTGTATTAGATATAAGTTTTTTAAATATCTCTAATATGTAAGTGAATGGGCGACAAGTACAAATAACTTTTTGAACTCTAAATAGGTGAACTATTAACATTAGGTATAAAGTCTGGAAAACATCATCATTCGGCTCAAACAATTGAACAAGATGTCACTAGCAACTGGCTATCATAACAGCACTTCACACTCATCAACACAGTGGAGGTAACAGCAACACAACACTTGACTCAGTAATACAGCTGAGAAGAGTTTCTCTACTCTACAAGAGGTTTTTTTTTAGTCAAATTAGAGAAGTGAAGATAATTTTCAAACACCATAACTACGTCACATGACGCTCTGTAACACAGTCACACAGTCTTGCAGTGTCTGAGTTAGGTTGGAAATTGCTCAGAATGGTATTTTATACCATAACTACAGCAGACATTGCTCATTGCAGCTCTCGTTCCAGACATTGCTGCCACTAACAGAGTAAAGTGTCATGTCAGTCAGCAACTTTATATCTTTCAGTTAATCATCTCAGATGCATGTTTTGAACGTGTATTATCATGGACACACACAAACACACACACACACACAGACAGACACACACACACACACACACACACACACACACACACACACACACACACACACACACACACACACACACACACACACACACACACACACACACACACAAACAAACACACAAACACACACACACACACACACACACACACACACACACACACACACACACACACACACACATATACATTCACAGAGACGAGTCACAGGGATGTTAGGAAGTAATACTTCAGTCATAGAGTTGTCAGAAAGTGGAATAATCTGGAGAGTAATGTATTGGAGGCAGGATCCATAAACAGCTTCAAGAAGAGGTACGATAAAGCTCATGGAGCAGAGAGAGACTGAACCTAGTATTGACCAGCGAAGAGGATGGGCCAAGAGCTGTGACACGACCCCTGCAACCACAATTAGGTGAGTACAATTAGGTGAGTGCACCCATTTATATATATGTCTTGCCGAATAGGTAAAATTGGTTAATTAGCAAGAAATCCTTTAAAATTAAGTTCTTTCTAAAATTTTCTGTTATACGTTTAAAAATATTTTTTTTCATTGATGGTAATATATAAATTAATTATTTTGTACCAAAAGAACCTTAGAAAACTTACCTAACCTTATTATAACAAGCTCAGTTTAATTTAGCCTAATTCAACTAAATATATTTTACATAAGTTTACAATAATTTAGTAATAAACACGCTGAATATATTTCATCGTTAGGTTCAGAATGATTTTTGCGAAATTATTACATACAGGTATTGTCGCTTTTCTTATTAGAAAATATTTTACAGTTTCAGGTTGGTAAATAAATTAGGAAGTGGTATAGGCAAACTCAATACACAGTTTCAAGAAAAGGCACGGTAGGGCTAACTTGACCAGAAACTAATAATGCCAGCGATTGTGGTTTGAAAGACAGAGCCAGGAGCTAAGACCCGACATCTCAAATACAACTCGGTAGGAACACACACACATATTAGCCTAACACACACACACACACACCTTAGGCTAATATTCGAGTATAGAGCACCAGTATGGAACCCTCACCTGACAAAAATGAGAGCAGTTCTGAAGGTAAGATGTAAGAAGAGGTGAAGGAACTTAACCTGACGATGATAGAGAAAAGGAAGATTAGGTGTGATATGATAACCACATACAAAATACCGAGTGGAAGTGATTATATAGTTTAGCAGGAAAAGACTATTCGAGAAGCGAAAAACAGGAACACAAGGGAACAGATGAATTGAAAACATAGGTGATTCACAGTGATGTTAGGATTTATATTTTCAGAGAGGTTGATGCAGAATCCATACATAGCTTTAAGAAGACGTACGATATAACTCTTGAAACCAGGAGAGAGTAAACCTAATAGCGACCAGCAAAGAGCCGCGGCCAGGAGCTGAGGTTCGACCCTTGTAACCACATATAGGTGGCTACACACCTATTCGCATTTGTATGAATATATACGTGGAGATATAATCTATAGAACTGTGTAGGGACGCACAGCCTCTCAGAGAAAAGAATAAATGTTCCTTTGAGAAGTTTCTTCTTCGCTTATGAACTTCATTTGATAATAAAATACATTTAAAAATACATTATGATGGAGAACATTATGCGTAGCATCGCAGAGACTATATCTCGAATACTACATCCTATTTCCCTGCAGAATATCGTGTGCCCATACTGCTGCAGGTATTTACTCTCTGGATCGCTACACTGAATCTCTGGAAAAGGAATCTCTGGATTCCTTGGCTTCCATGATGAGTTTCTCATGCAGGTTTTTCAGGAAGGATACTGCACATTTGCGCCAGTCTAAGAGCTTTAACATATCCCAGCTCAGCTCATTTCCAAGCCCATCCCTGTCCAAGGTAGTCTATTACCCAGTGGAATGCGACCCACAACAGTCGACTAAAACTCGTGTACCAACCTACTTCTTGGCAGGTGAACAGGGGCAGTAAGTGTCAGGAAACATATTGTACATTTCCATCCATGGTGGGGCTCGAACCACAGACCTTCCGTATGTTAGCTGAGTGTGCCACCAAATGACTCAAATGTTGATTTTCTGGGTATCCCTAAAACTTGTAGCACCATTTTGAACGCAGGTCTTTCCAGAGTAGTATGGTGACTTCATCCGGGCCCATCAGGCTTCCTTTTGCCCTCAGTACGAGAGGTTCTTGTTCTGCTGGCCAGCGGTCTGTGGTGAGACTTTGCTTAATGATGTCATTGACCTTACGGGTCTAGCATTCTTCACTTCTTCCTCATGATAGGCGAGACCATGGAACCCAAATTGATCACTTGACACCCTGCCATAAATGCATCTGTCTGATGAGTATGGGTGTGGCTAAACGAAAAATTACAGTAATCCGAATGGCCTGAAGACTGGGATAAGTGCCCAAGGAGGAAATTAGGGACAACCAAAAGGACATCTCCAGAATGTAACGCCTTCACCACTAGGAGACGAGCTGTGTCCTTACTTGTTGGGCATTGACCGATTTTCTACACGAAGAGTCTTTCCGAATGGGACTGTTCTTGATCATTGGGGAGAGCTGGTTTTCTTGAAAAGTCCGCAAGGCCCAATGAACTTTGGGTAGTGAGCTCCTTTGCCATTTCTCAAGCGTTCTGGGACTATCTCCTTTACTGGTGCATTGGATGCTATACGCGAGAAGAGAAATGCAGGTAATGCTACCTGTATTGCCTTGCGCACCTCTATCCCTCGCAGTAGCACTGGAAGTTTACCTCATCTCACTGGTGATCCTCCAGTAACAGATTCAGTGTCTTCCTGAAGACTGATCTCAGTACTGCTTCATATTCACTCACTATATTACACTGTGGAATAAAGGTTCACACCTCAAGAAATAGGTTAGCCTAGTAAGAGTTAGACTCCTTGTAATGTGATACAGGGCGTCGTGAGCATCCAAAGCCCTTATCCACTCCTCCATCCTCTTCAGGTCGTTCAGTTTGTTCTCGAAAACTTTTGAAATAAAACGACAGAGTTTGCAACTTGAAATACGACATACCATGAAAACGAATAATTTAAATAATATTTACACACTTCTTCCCACATCCGTGTAGACAGGATTCAAATCAATCAACTATGCTGTCTTAACGTTATAATTTATCAGTAATAATATTTCTGTCATCACTGAGCAGATGTCCTTTTGCTAGAGATTTGGGAAAGAAAAACACTGCTTACTTAACTGTTCCGCCCGTACCCCTTAATTGATTGCTGCCGGCAGAACCGCATCACTCAGCCCTCGGCTGTGACAACCACTAATGCAAAATAATTAATTTCTATTGGACAAAATAAGTTAAAACATGCTGAGTGTTGCTAATTGTCTAACAAAAACCTCAAACAAATACCTCATCTGTGTCATAAATAAAGCTTATAGACGTAATGAAAACGGGTTTTAATTCAACAACCTTTCTGTTCTGTTTTGCAGGGTTAAGGACGGGAAGACTTGATAGTAGAATTATAACCTATTCTGTAGACTCAGTACTTGATGGAAGTATACTGACACAAACTTCTCCTGTAGACTCAGTATTTGATGGAAGTATACTGACACAAACTTCTACTGTAGACTCAGTATTTGATGGAAGTATACTGACACAAACTTCTACTGTAGACTCAGTACTTGATGGAAGTATACTGACACAAACTTCTGCTGTAGGCTCAGTATTTGATGAAAGTATACTGACACAAACTTCTGTCGTAGACTCAGTATTTGATGAAAGTATACTGACACAAACTTCTGTTGTAGACTCGGTACTTGATGGAAGTATACTGACATATACACAGAGGGATAGTATCACTGTTCGAATTGTTACTGAGAATCTATTAAATGTACTACTGAAAGAGCTGGAATCAATGAGCATGCTGCTGTAAACTATAGGAATTCATTTGACTTACAGAGACAATAACGTGAAGCAACCTGGTCTGCATATAACTAATAGCTTCAGGGCCCTAAAGATTTCCAATCAGTATTATCAACACATGGATAAAGACACAGATGTGACTTTATCCATCGTGTCGGTAAGTTATACTGATTACTTCCATGATCAAAAGTTAGTGACGGAAGGACACTACACGACACCACAAGAAGACTGACTCTACAAACAAGGCATGTGAAGAATAGCTTTGGAGAGGAGTGTCCACGGTCGTAGAGATAGTGTCAGGGCTTAACCCAGCAGCTAGGCGCTCATGGGGCAGACTGGAGAAAACAGGAGGAGCAGGCTCAGTTGCAGAGATCTTGTGGTAGTTGGAGGTCTTCAGTCTTCAGAATCTGGTAGCAGGCCACGTCGCAGGAGGGCAGACAGATAGGAGCATCAGAGGGCAGCTCACTGGTGGGTGTTATTGTAGTGGAGCCTTTTTCATTTTTTTTGAAGCTGGTTCTGGAGAGGTGGTATAGTTTACTTTGGTTACCAGTGGTGAAACGTAGAGGCTTGATGAACTCAAGAACTTGGGTAAGTGTGAAGTGATGGCTTGCAGGCATAATTGATTGTTCAAGCACCGAGACTTTTGTAGAGCTCAGTGCAAGTCAGCATTCGATGGAGAGGTGTAGAAGGTAAGGTTTTCATTTGAGGGTGTAGTGGAGTCATCATTATCATCTTCGGAAGTAGATTCAGTAGGCGAGTCTACAATGGTGCTGGCAAGTGACTGTGGGTTGGCAGGAAAAGTGGAGCGTTGTATCAACTAGTTGGGAAACGTGGGAGGCGGCGGTTGAGGCAGAATAAATAAATAAATATATATATATATATATATATATATATATATATATATATATATATATATATATATATATATATATATATATATATATATATATATATATATATATATATATATATATATATATATATATATATGTAAACGGGCAAACTCATTTACAAACATTATCATTCAGTCCAGAGCAGGATTCTCGCCAACATTCTCTGCATCGCAGCACTTCAGCCACTCAGCCATCGGCTATCTACCTCTGTGGCATGATTACTCTCGTCTTACATAGTAACATATGTATAAATTACCTATCATAATCTGAAACAAGGCAAAAAAGTTATTTATTTCTTCTGAGAACCTAGTAATAATTAACTGCAAGATGCACTAAAACTAGTAAAACATTAATGATAATAAAAGCAAAATAACCTGAGAAAATAAAATGTTAACAATGAACTACACAGACTGGCTTAAGTCTATTATTGTTGTGTAACAGAGAGTGTTAGAGGCCTGACCACCTGCTGACCACCTGCTGACCACCTGCTGACCACCTGCTGACCACCTGCTGTGGAAAATGTTTGTAATTTTAGGTTAAGTGATCATGTAAATAACAAAATTTAAGTCATTTTGTGTTGAAACAATAAATTATCATAATGATCAAACTTGTTCTCTAAATATAAAGAGGCGAAAAAATAGCAATATCTTTATATTTTAAAAGTGCGAGGGGTGAGGGAAGCCTAACTGGAGGTGCGAGGGGGGGTACAAGCACTTATTGGGGTGACTGGAGCCTAACTGGAGGTGCGAGGGGGGGTATAAGCACTTATTATTGGGGTGAATGGAGCCTAACTGGAAGTGTGAGGGGGGGTACAAGCACTTATTGGGGTGAATGGAGCCTAACTGGAAGTGCGAGGTGGGGTACAAGTACTTACTGGGGTAAATGGAGACTAAATGGAAGTGCGAGGGGGGGTACAAGCACTTATTGGGGTGAATGGAGCCTAACTGGAAGTGCGAGGTGGGGTACAAGTACTTACTGGGGTAAATGGAGACTAAATGGAAGTGCGAGGGGGGGTACAAGCACTTACTGGGGTAAATGGACACTAAATGGAAGTGCGAGGGGGTACAAGGACTTACTGGGGTAAATGGAGCCTAACTGGAAGTGCGAGGTGGGGTACAAGTACTTACTGGGGTAAATGGAGACTAAATGGAAGTGCGAGGTGGGGTACAAGGACTTACTGGGGTAAATGGAGCCTAACTGGAAGTGCGAGGTGGGGTACAAGTACTTACTGGGGTAAATGGAGACTAAATGGAAGTGCGAGGGGGGGTACAAGGACTTACTGGGGTGACTGGAGCCTAACTGGAGGTATAAGCGGGGGTACAAGAACTTATTGGGGTGACTGGAGCCTAACTGGAGGCGCTTGAACGACCTCTGGAATAAAAGAGTATTTTATAAAATTATTTGGAAAGGAACCCTATGTTTCCCCCAAGTTCTTCAGTTTATCTAACAAGAATTTACCTAACACGGCGTTTTCAGGAACGCAAGTACCGTGTAATATAACAGTCTACTGTATAAGCGTCAACGTTCATGAGTATGCTTAAGATTGAACACTACTGTGGTCTTCATCAACTTCAATACTGAGGGACTGATTATCTCATCTTTTGTATACAGTTGTACTGTCTCAGTTTACTGTTTCTTTGTGCTAAAAAGTATGAATTCTATTTTGCTTAAGTTTAGCAAAAATTCATAATCTAAATCACTTGCTGCAGGACTCTATGACAGTGCGTCATCTTTTTCATAAATAACAAAAAAAGGCACAATACCGTGACTGGAACAATACACAAATAACCCGCACATAGAAGAGAGGAACTATGACGACGTTCCGTTCCGACTTGGACCATTTACAAAGTCAGACCGAATTATTTGTGTATTATCTATTTCCATTGGGTTTTTACCTGAGACTAGCAGAACATTGTCCTCTGCATAACTAGAATTTTCCAGTTCAAGTTTTAATTTAGGTTAGGCTAGTAGAGCCAAATCCTTAAATCAAGAGCCCTACGCAATCATCAGACAACCGTATTGATGGGTTTTCCAAATATTCGACTTCTGTTTATCAGAGAGACCCCTGTAACATTCTACAGTCGTTTTCTTTTATAAACACAAACTGGAATGCTTTGTAGACTCTTCAAGGTAAACTCTCTTATACTCTCATCAGTAGTAAGTTTATTCAGGTTTACTCAAATACAGTTACATAGATTATCATACATAGCAGCATATGTAGAGAACCAGGGAAACCCCCCAAAAAGTTAGACAGTGACTTATTTACATTGGGGTCCTTTTGTTACCTTATTAATAACATTTCATTAATGTGGCATATATGGAATTATGTAAAAATAACACATTATATAAAGTATTAAATAAAAGATGATAAAGATAGAATGAGTAGACCACAAGAATTATGACAATATAAAAAATGAAGAATTTTAAATTTTTATAGATTTCACTCTGAAAATTAATTATCAATCTGTTGGAAAAACAACACATATATCACGTTGTTACAAAAAACGCGATTCTAAAAGCTTAGAGATCTCCAGTGAATACTAGAAAGGACTGCCCTTCTAGCATCCAGCCTGTTACTGGGTTTTCGTAACAAGTAGTCAGTATCCTGCTCCAATTATCCATTAGAATTCAGTATTATTCAGTAGTGCTTCAGGATTATAACTGGTAGGCTACTAACTAGAGAAATTAAAATTTAATAAATTTATTAAGTCTAGAGGTATATTATCAAATTAAATTAAATAAATCACAGTAAACAAAATAGTATCACTTCTATCGAGTACAATATTATTGTGCTGAAAGCACATATCACATTTATAATTCTTAAGTACCGTCTGGTACATTAACATTCAATAAGATATTACAAATATGTACAAGTAAGTTTGTGTATGTGTGTAAGTGCTCTAAGTAGTTCGCTATGTCTCAAGACTCGACTAGACTTAAACAAGTGACTGACAAAGTCCTCAAATAAACTAACTTCTTGACCAACTGGCAAACAGAACAGTCTGCTTGAACAATAAAAAGAATGCTAAGCCCAATAGCAATATAACAAGCAACTGCGACACAGAATCAGGAACAAGGAGATAATATAATGACATTAAGTAGGGACCATCTGCAGATCCTCCACAAAAGTCACAAAACTCCCATACTACTGAATCTAAGTTCAGCATAAGAAAATCCCCGACTGTGATAATACACAGATACCAGTACAAGTTAGGTCAGAAGCTACAGCTCAGGACCTAAGTTGCTCAGAGTGTCTATGCAACACACAACCTCAGTACAACGTCGAAAATCACTAAGTCTATACAATGTTCTGTGAACAGAGTTCTACAGAACTAACAAGAATAATGAGACAGACAATCTGTCCAACCACCAAGAGAGTCTAGACCAGACTGAATACTTCAGGCGAGGTGAGGACATCCCCCTCCCCTCGATCATGTGATAGCTCCGTCTGTCGCTGCCCAGCAAGAAGCCGGCAGAATAACGAGCAAAGAGCGATAATTACAGTAGTTAGACAATCAAGACTTGAACTGAGCACATAATATGCTACTTCCTACCTAACAACATTTAACTAAGTCAAATAATAATAATATAAAGCAATATATTTACGATTTAGCTATTATCGCAAATACAAGCAACATGAAATTATATGAAAAGGTAATATACATTATATTCATAATCATAATACACATTATATATATTGCAACCCATTCAGGGGTTGCAACACCCCCCCAACACGACAAACGGTCGCACTAGGAGTTGCATTAAAGACTTTCACATTATTACTGATTACTCAGGTTACATTACTAACAGTTTAATATAAAAAAATATAAGAGTCAATCTTGTGCCAAGCACTTCTATAATTTCACAGCATCTATACAATAAGATATGCCCCTAGTACTAGGGCAGTACACAGTATCACATCTCCACATACTCATGGTGATGTACATCAGTGTAGAGACAGGATAGCGCAGACAAGCTTGGCACGTTGAGGCTCGATCATAGTAGTGTAGACAGCATAATAGTCTTGTGTTATAGACAGGAGACAGCATTCCACTCTTAAGCAGTGGTTGTGGAATGCTATGCAGTATGGACATCTGAATATTAAACAGCTTAAGGTGTGTAGTGAAGGGGGGGGGGGTCTGCGGCAGGACAGTGTTCCGTAACGCAGTACATCGCCCACACCACACTACCCACTCAACACTCAGCTTCTGTCTCCTCCTCATACACATCACTACTGTGAATATATAAATATAATAATTAGACATGACATGAGTATACATAGTTAATATGGGCTGGAGGGATTAAGTTACTCTACTGAATTTGACATAGCAAGTAACAAAAGGTATTTGGGCATTAAAATTACGTTAATTTTATGTAACTGATAATTATTAAGGACGTGACAGAGCGTCAGCAATTACATTACAATGACTACTTATGTGTTTTATACGAATAGAATAAGGTTGAATTCTGAGAGCCCACCTCATGATCCTAGCATTTTTACTCTTCATAGTGTTTATGTAGGTGAGTGGATTGTGGTCTGAAAAAACGTTAATTTTAAATGGGGAAGTGCCCAAATACACGTCAAAATGTTCCAAGGACACCACAAGAGCTAGAGCCTCTTTCTCAATAGTGGCATAATTTTTCTGGTGTCGTTTAAGCTTAGATGAATAGTAACATATAGGATGGAGAATGTCAGTGGATGTTGACTGTTGGAGCAGCACAGCGCCCACTGCATAGCCACTCGCATCTATATGTAAAAAGAAGGGAAGATTGAAATAAGGACTTTTCAACACAGGAGCAGAGGATAGCAAGCGCTTCAACCTTTTGAACGAGTCTGAACAATCTCTAGTCCAGTTGAACTGAACTTTGCTACTAGTAAGCTCAGTGAGAGGAGCTGCAATCTGAGAAAAGTTTGGACAGAACCTGCGATAATATCCTGCCATACCCAGGAATCTCTGTACTCCCTTCCTATCCTGTGGCACTGGAAATTCAGAAATTGCACGAACCTTAGCCTCAATAGGAGCAACCTCACCTTGGCCGATACAAAAGCCTAGATAGGTAATCTTGGCTTGACCAAAACTACATTTAGCTAAGTTAACAGTGAAGTTGTAGTGCGCCAGTCTCTCAAACAATGCTTTGAGACGCGTCAAGTGCTGTTCCCACTCGTCACTGTACACCACTAAGTCGTCAAGGTAGGCTTCTACTCCTTCTAAGTTGTGGGTCAACTCGTTCATTATACGTTGGAATGAAGAAGCCGCGTTACATAGGCCGAAGGGGGTGACGAGGTAGTTAAACAATCCATCTTGAACAGTAAAAGCAGATATTTCTTGAGCACGTTCAGTAAGCGGGACTTGATAATAGCCTCGTAAGAGATCTAAACGGCTGACAAACTTTGCTCCTGGCACACGGTCAATGAGGTCGTCAATGCGAGGTAGAGGATAACCATCAGGCAAGGTGACAGAGTTTACTTTCCTGTAATCAGTGCACATCCTGAAACTACCGTCAGGTTTAGGCACTAAAATACAGGGAGATGCCCATGGACTTTTACTGCGCTCAATAAGTCCGTGAGATAACAGAAAATCAACCTCTTCTCTCAATGCTTTATGCTTTGTTGGACTCATCCTATATGGTGATTTCTTAATGGGTGATGCTCCCTGTACATCAACGTCATGTACACCTAGAGTAAAACGTTTAGGAACATCACCGAACAATTCAGGGAAATGCAAAATCATGTTTTTAATATCACCAGCTTTATCAATCCCAAGGTTACTAAGAAAATCGTCTAGTGACTGTAGAGTCACTGAATTTTCTAAACGCACCTCTTTACCTCTAGAGATGTCAGGTAGACAGACGTTTTCTTCCTCTGTCCTAGGAAGAATAGAAGTAGTAGGTAGAGGACTAGCGTAGTATGTCTTAAGCTGGTTAACACGGTACACATGATTAGATTTCTTTTTCCCAGGCGTACGTACCAAATAATTTACGTCGCTAAGCCTTTTCTCTACTTCAAGAGGACCATCATACCTGGCTTGTAGAGCATGACCTGGTACTAATTTCCGAGCCATCACCTTATCTCCTGCTTTAAAATAGCGAGAGACAGCATGCTTGTCATAATGTTGCTTCATTCTAGCTTGGGCTGAAACTAGGTTTTTCGAAGCTAGCTCTCTAGTGGCTGTCAAATGTTGCTGCATTAATGAAGGTGATGTGCTCAATGATGGATTTGATTTTCCTGTCCACACGTCTTTCAACACTGCGAGAGGTCCACACACTTGGTGTCCGAATATTAATTCAAACGGACTAAACCCGAGACTTTCTTGCTCACTTTCTCTCATAGCGAACAGAAGAAAAGGTATACCCTCATCCCAGTCTCGAGAAAAATGTTCACAATAAGCTCTCATCATGGACTTCAGTGTCTGATGAAATCTCTCTAGAGCCCCTTGTGACTGTGGATGATAACTGGTTGAAAGTACAGACTTTATTCCTAGGTGGGATAATGCTTCTCGAAAGATCTTAGAAGTGAAATTAGATCCCTGATCTGATTGTATCTCTCGTGGCAATCCAACCTGGGAGAAAAATTTCATCAGCGCTCTCACAATAGCACGAGCATTAATTTTTCTCATAGGAATAGCTTCGGGATAGCGTGTTGCAGCGTCCATAATAGTAAATAAGTATTGGTTTCCTAGTTTGGTTCTAGGCAAAGGACCAACACAATCAATAATAAGACGTGAGAATGGTTCACCATCCACGGTGATAGGAATGAGAGGTGCAGGTGGAGGTGTGTGCGCTGGCTTGCCTGTCACCTGACACACGTGGCAACGTCGCACATGATCAGCTACTGTTTCCTTCATCTTTGGCCAAGTAAAATGTTTTGCCAGTTTACCGAGTGCCTTCTTGACACCCGAATGTCCTCCTATGGGACTATTGTGAGCAAAATCAATGGCTTGTTCTCGAAATGTAACTGGTAACACTACGAGATGCTTGACTGTGGTGGAAACACTATCAGCTGACAACTTACATGTATTTTTCTCCATCAGTACACCGTTACTATAATAGTAATAATTATCGAGATCCTTTGCTTCACTCTCAGTAACTGCTATATCTCTCAGTCTTTCCAGTGACTGATCAACAAACTGATCCTTGATTAAATCATCATGAGTTAGAAATTTAACGTCAGTTGTGTCCTGACTAGGTTGATGACCGGGGGGAGTTGGTGTTAATGATCCTGGGCGTAGAGCATCACTAAACAACATATTCAAGCCCAAATCATTGTCATCCATTAACTCAACAGGAGACAAGGATGGTTGTTGTATCTTTGACATAGTTCTAGTAATTGTGCTGAGAGGAAATAAAATAGGTTTCTCTCTACAAGCTTCAATGGCATAATTATCGTCAGTGTTATTATCAATCACAAGTGGTTCTTTACATATACCAGCATGAAAGATATCGTTCCCTATCAACAAGTCCACTGACCTGATGGGAAATACACTACTGGATATACCCACTGAAATATAACCAGTATAATAGCTTGTTTCAATATAAACTTTGTGCAGAGGTACTTTTATAACAGCCCCACCATAGGCTTCTAACAATACATCTATCTTGGTATAGGTATCGTCAGTTATGGTCAGTAGTACATCTTTTCTTAATAACGTGAGATAACTGCCAGTGTCTCTGAAAGTAATTATCTCAGATGTGATTCGTCAAATCCTACTTTACCTCTCGAAAAGTAAGGACTCATCGCTGAACGAATCTTTTCGTCAGATGCACTTTCTGACGCTAGTCATCTATCCTGAGTAACATTATCTAAAACAGTAGGATCAGAGGTATTACTAGGATTTTGGTGCCTTTGTTGCTCTGAAGAGCATACGACTTGTGTGGGGGCGCCAGCTGCACGACTGTTTCTCGCATCTCTTTCCAACTTATAGCAATATTCTCTAGCATGTCCTTTTCTGTTACAATAGGTACATTTAACTTTCTTCTTCTCAATATCAGATTTCTGTCTATCTACAGAGACAGATTCAGGATTGTGAGTTTTCCTGGTAAAGGTACGAGAAGTTACAGTAGTAGGTACATCAGGCCGGCAATGAGCAGCTGATTTAGGTTGCCAACTTCTAGGACAATTTTTAGTTACCTTGTTTCTCTGTGTTTTAGTATGTACAAGTTTGTGAGAAATCTCGTAATTGTCTGCTAATGCTGCAGTTTCCAGAATATCCGAGGTAGTATGATCGATCAGATGTTCTTGTATGTCAGCAGACATAGAGTTGTTAAACTCTTCATGTAGTAACAACTGAACAAGGCTGTCGTAGTTGTTGCACTTGGCAGACCTACACCACCTCCCAAATGCAACTTTTTTCTCACGAGCAAACTCTACACAACTTTGATCTTGTCGTCGTTGTAACGTACGAAATGCACGTTGATAACTTACAGGCAACAAGTTATATGTCTCTAGAATAGTTTGCTTGACAGTGTCATAACTAATGTACTTGGCAAATGGTAAAGCAGCAGTACAAGTTTGAGCTCTTCCTGTCAAAGCTGTGTGCAACAAGGTAGCCCAGTGCTTACGTGGCCAGTTCATAGCACGTGCCTGGTTCTCAAACACATCAAAATAGGTGTCTAAGTCACTTTCAAAAAACTTAGAAACCATTGATGCAGCTTTCTGCACATTAAATGTGTCCTGTGATCTATCAGTCTGTAGTCTTCCCAGACGAACATTTTCTCTCTGGAAATCATTCAATTTGCTCTGTGCCTCTATTTGTGCAGTCTGCAACATAATGAGATGTTCTAACCTCTCAAACTGTTCCTGAGAGATAGGACCAGTGGGTAATGGAGGAGTAGGGAAATTAACATGTCTTTCTGGACTGTCCTTAGTTCGGACACTTCGTCCAGCCGTCTCTAGAGAGTCTAGATCTGGTCTAGGATAAGTAGATACAGGTGTAGCATACACTATACTAGTATGGGGCTGAGTCATACTATCAGTTAGGAGGGAAGGCGTGAGCGAGAACTGAGCTACACTAGGCTCATACACTAGGCTCACTTCTGCCTTAGTTGCTCTTTCCTCTACGTCATCAAATAGGGTCATACTTCCTAATTGTGACACTAGGCTTTCTGAATCTGAATCATAATCAGACATCTCTGTATGAGCCAGAAACAATATATCTTTAATTAACACTCTGACAGTTTCTGCGGTGTAATTCCTGTTATACGTCACACCGAGATATTTGGCTACTCGCCAACACGTCTGAAGTTTTAATGTACTTAACTCAGACAAAGTCAGAGTATCAATTAACTGTTTCACTTTGGCATACATCACGAAAATAATTGTACTACGAGAGAGTGATTATGGGAAACTATAATCCTGATAGGAATTTTAGTGTTGGTTGTCTTAGAGCTAGAACTCATTAACAGTATTTCCATCTCCTTGGATCAAGAGACTCAGTCAAGTACATACATCCACCTGGTATGTTGTACAAGACTAAACTCAAAGTCTTCAGATTAGGAAAGTACTCAGTGTTTTATAAACTCTATGATCAAACTAGACAAATTCTTCAACACCTTGGATCAAGAGCATCCCGGACAGGCCCCCATTTGTTACAAAAAACGCGATTCTAAAAGCTTAGAGATCTCCAGTGAATACTAGAAAGGACTGCCCTTCTAGCATTCAGCCTGTTACTGGTTTTTCGTAACAAGTGGTCAGTATCCTTGTCCAATTATCCATTAGAATTCAGTATGATTCAATAGTGCTTCAGGATTACAACTGGTAGGCTACTAACTAGAGAAATTAAAGTTTAATAAATTTATTAAGTCTACAGGTATATTATCAAATTAAATTAAATTAATCACAGTAATCAAAATAATATCACTTCTCTCGTGTACAATAGTATTGTGCTGAAAGCACATATCACATTTATGATTCTTAAGTACCGTCTGGTACATTAACATTTAATAAGATATTACAAATATGTACAAGTAAGTTTGTGTATGTGTGTAAGTGCTCTAAGTAGTTCGCTATGTCTCAAGACTCGACTAGACTTAAACAAGTGACTGACAAAGTCCTCAAATAAACTAACTTCTTGACCAACTGGCAATCAGAACAGTCTGCTTGAATAATAAAAAGAATGCTAAGCCCAATAGCAATATAACAAGCAACTGCGACACAGAATCAGGAACAAGGAGATAATATAACGACACTAAGTAGGGACCATCTGCAGATCCTCCACAAAAGTCACAAAACTCCCATACTACTGAATCTAAGTTCAGCATAAGAAAACCCCCGACTGTGATAATACACAGATACCAGTACAAGTTAGGTCAGAAGCTACAGCTCAGGACCTGAGTTGCTCAGAGTGTCTTTGCGACACACAACCTCAGTAAAACGTCGAAAATCACTAAGTCTATACAATGTTCTGTGAACAGAGTTCTACAGAACTAACAAGAATAATGAGACAGACAATCTGTCCAACCACCAAGAGAGTCTAGACCAGACTGAATACTTCAGGCGAGGTGAGAACACCCCCCCTCGATCACGTGATAGCTTCGTGGGTCGCTGCCCAGCAAGAAGCCGGCAGAATAACGAGCAAAGAGCGATAATTACAGTAGTTAGACAATCAAGACTTGAACTGAGCACATAATATGTTACTCCCTACCTAACAACATTTAACTAAGTCAATTAATAATAATATAAAGCAATATATTTACGATTTAGCTATTATCGCAAATACAAGCAATATAAAATTATATGAAAAGGAAATATACATTATATTCATAATCATAATACACATTATATATATTGCAACCCATTCAGGGGTTGCAACACACGTTACGTGACCAAACCATACCCCCGGCCGGGATTGAACCCGCGGTCATAGAGTCTCAAAACTCCAGCCCGTCGCGTTAGCGACGCGTGTCATTACGATTTCTTGAGTCACGTTACGTGATCATCATTGAGCCTGGATACGGAACACCGATGTGGAAAGGAGATCGTAGCACAGAGAGTGTTTTGTATTCGCTTGAAATATATATGTGTGTTTACACACAGATTGGCGACGTTTCTAGTGGTCCTTGGACTGTGTTCAGTGTTTCAGGGCAGTGAGCCACATGTGGGTGGCTACGGGTCCTGACTGAGCCTCACAGCTCTGCACCCAGTGTGGGCTGCTGTGAGGTCACAGGCAGCAGCTCTGCTACTGGCTCTGTTCCCACACCTACAGTCACCATGACAGACGCAGGAGAGTGGCCTAAACGTTCACTGGAATGCGGGGACGAGTTGGAGGACGACGTGGGACAGGTGGGAGCTCCCACCAAGAAGGCCAAGGATGCAGTAGAGACTATTGTATCTGCCAATCTGCCACTAGATCCGTCGGCAGCCGCTACCCAAGGAGACTTGCACCCCCAGATGGCCATAGAGATTGTGGAAGGAAGCTGTAGCTCCACAACTGGCAAGGATAGAGCCATCCCAGGTCCCTACACCAGTTGCGCTGGCATCCACAGTGGACGGGGACTGGCTGACTCCATGTGGACGGAGGAATTCCAGCTCAGCTCGGGCACAAGCAACCAAGGCCTTCAACAAATTCAAGGTTCCAGATTATGGGTTTGTAAGGTATCTGGAAGGTCTACGGCACCTCAAGTTCCACTGCGAGTTCACTCTCAAGAACGAGGTTCTGTTCATTCC
This sequence comes from Cherax quadricarinatus, assembly GCF_038502225.1. Lineage (NCBI taxonomy): Eukaryota > Metazoa > Arthropoda > Malacostraca > Decapoda > Parastacidae > Cherax > Cherax quadricarinatus. The sequence goes on along the minus strand of NC_091316.1, from coordinate 39,730,708 downwards.
TCGGGACGAGGATTCTTACGAGGAATTGAAGGGGCTGGTTGTGACGCATCCCAGCATTGTGGAACTGGTTGCTTCAGAGAAGGTGTACAAGGAGGTGCTCTTACACGTCTCTGTGCCCCTCCCACTGGACCCCATTTTGGAAGTGTCCAATATTGTCAAGGCAGAGCGATTCACTGCAACAGTGAACAAGGTGCCCACCCGCCGGGTGCTGATCCACCACAAAGGTCAACTTTCCACGCACCTGGACCTTGGGGTCTGGGGAAGATTCAAGACCCGACCATACCTGTCGGGCCCAGTACATTGCTTCGACTGTCAGGAGTTCAATCATATTGCAGCCACCTGCCAGCAAGAGAAGAAGTGTGGTGTGTGCGGAAGGCCCAGGGTGTGTGCCATATTACACCGATGCTCCAGAGACCCAGTGGCAGGCCCCACAGCTGCTGGGATATTCCACAGCAATCTGACAGCAGGATGGCGCCTCCCAGACCATTGCACCATCCTCCAGGCCGAACTCTTTGCCATCCAACAAGCTCTGCAGCATGCACTTGCAGACCATCAGCATCCCCCCATCATCCACGTTGATTCCAAGGCAGTGATCCAAGTGCTTATGCACAGAGAGCCAATGGAAAACATACACTTAATCACATCCATCCGGGGTGACATGCAGACTCTCATGGCCCAGGGTCGCAGGGCTACCATCAACTGAATCCCGAGCCATGTGGATATCCCTGGCAATGATGCTGCAGATGAGGCTGCTAGGACTGCAACCCTCGAGGCACAGCCACGTGCTGCAATCTCCATCAGCCTCAGCCAGATTGTGCTGTGGGCTGCCGGTGCGGCCAGGCGCCCATTCCCTGACCCTGGGGATTCACGGAGCCTCTGTTGGTATGTCAGGGCGACCCACAGGTTGCCCCCTCCAAGTATTCAGACACAGTCCAGAGAACTGAGGGTGCATATCCACCGCCTACGCTTAGGGTATCCCACCACTGCGTGGATTGTTGAACGGGCACGAGAGGAGCTCTGTGCCCATTGTGACCGAATGGTTCCAAAGCCCTAGGTGCACTACCTGTTAGACTGCCCGGCTACGATGCCCCTTCGCCGTAGACACTTCCCAATGACTCCAGTGGCGGGCAGGCCCGAGAGGATGAGGCAGCACATCTTGTGTACTTATCTGTCAGGGACTTGGAAACCTCACTTCCAGTCATTGCACGTCATCCGCTTCCCCTCCCGCTGAAGTTGCTGCGAGGGCCTGCTTTGGGCCTCCATTGCACTGCACATCAGCCGCTGTTAGTGCACACTAACGTTTGGTACGTCATCTGGCCACAGAGCCGGTGAGGTACCCCCCATTCCTGCTGAAGACCTGCCACGCAGGTGCAAGTAAAGATAAACGACACTTCCCTACCCGGGGAGCCAATGCCGTGTCACCAAAATGGAAGAGACCCGGGCCGGGATACCATACCGGCGAATCAAATAAAATATAATAGAATGTTGGAATAGCATTTCTGGCAAATTAGATCAATTTTGTCCCCAGGATGCGACCCACACCAGTCGACTAATACCCAGGCACCTACTTTACTGCTAGGTGAAAATGGACAGCCGGTTTCTTAAGGAAACACGTCACAATAAAAACATAAGAACATAAGAAAGGAGGAACACTGCAGGAGGCCTGTTGGCCCATACTAGGCAGGTCCTTTACAATTCATCCCACTAACAAAACATTTGCCCAACCCAATTTTCAATGCCACCCACTCAAATCCAACCCCTCCCACTCATGTACTTATCCAACCTAAATTTGAAACTACCCAAAGTCCTAGCCTCAATAACCCAACTAGGTAGACTGTTCCACTCATCAACTACCCTATTTCCAAACCAATACTTTCCTATGTCCTTTCTAAATCTAAACTTATCTAATTTAAATCCATTACTGCGGGTTCTCTCTTGGAGAGACATCCTCAAGACCTTATTAATATCCCCTTTATTAATACCTATCTTCCACTTATACACTTCGATCAGGTCTCCCCTCATTCTTCGTCTAACAAGTGAATGTAAGTTAAGAGTCTTCAATGTTTCCACCCATACTGGGAATCGACCTACAGACCTCAGTGTGTGAGCTGAGTGCGCTACCAATCTAGCTACGGTAAGTTTATTTAGGTACAGGTACACGTAAATACAGTTACGTAAATTATCATACATAGCAGCATATGTATAGATAACCTAAGATAACCCCAAAAAAGCCAGACAAAACAACTTTGTTGTTTCATGTCCCTGGGGAGTGGGCTGCTATGCCAGTGTTCCCAGGAACATGCTTAAATTCTTGAAAGATTATAGCACAGTTATTTTTTAAATAAATGTGATCCTCAATCAATCTTCATTCATATTTTAACCTCTGTGTCTGTTAAATTTTTTACAAGTACATGTACAGGGTATAGAAGCCTAGCTGACATCTATGACATACTACTATATAGAAAGCCGCTTGTTATGCAGAGCATTTGGAGGCAAATTAGGTCAATTTTGTCTCCAGGATGCGACCCCACAAGAGTCGACTAACACCCAGGTACCGATTTTACTGATGGCTGAATATGGATAGCAGGTGCCCTATGGAAAGAAGTCCTATTGTGTTTTCCAGCCTTACCGGGTAATCGATGTCCGGACCTCAGTGTGTGAAGTGAGTGGGCCAGCACAGCCCACCAACACATTTTTAGGCTCCCTTATCAAACATCCAAATAACAGTTACTACTAGATGCGGTAAGATTATTTCATACTCATACACATACAAATAGATACTCATACAAATAGATAGCTCAACACTTTAAGGAGGTTATTAGTAGAATATACAGTATAACAGCCAAAAACTACATCATGAAACTCTGTGTAGTCTGCCACCGCAGCAACAAACAGGCTTCTGCATGGATTATGTGCAACTTCTGTGGCAAATGGTCTCATGCATCTTGTGCAGATCTCAGGAATAGTCCCCTAGAGATATTAAACCAAGAAAGTGTTTTTGGGTTTGCCCAAATGAGAACCAACTGTGGAAAAAATCACATCAGTGTTAAAAAACAGAAATATCAAAACAGCCCTCATAGAAAACATGACAGCATTTTATAGCAGATGGGAAAATAAAAGGACTGGGCCAGATGGTGTTATTGCCCCTGGTGCAGATGCTGTCCTGGTAGACAATAACTGTAGGAATACAGAAATGAAAGATTGGTGGCCTGGATGGAGGAGCTCTAGTGCTGGGGAAACAGGCATAGACAAGGACATGCAAACCCCAAAGTTACAAACTAGGAATACTACTAGAGATAGTAAACAAGGGGATGTCCCAAGGAATATTGAAGGTAGAATACCAGAAAATACTGGTGAAGGCATCCTTGTTAGCACAAGTGCTGAAGATAATAAGAAACCAGAGAAACAAGCACCAGAGAAACATGGCAAAGGGAAATCAAAGCTATGCAAGTTCTGTACCGTAGGTATCTGCGGGAACGGAATATCTGGAAAAACTGATTGGATGTGCAACTTTGACCACCCCAGAAAATGCTGTGCGCATATAACAACAAGAGAATTTAACCTTTCTTCCTGTAAGTTTTTCCACCCTGAAATGTGTCGCACTTCAGTTCATATAAGTTGTTAGGTACGACACATATGCAACAGTTAGGTATCTTTATTTCGAAACGTTTCGCCTACACAGTAGGCTTCTTCAGTCGAGTACAGAAAAGTTGATAGAAGCAGAAGACAATATAATCAGTCCATCACCCTTGAAGTTTTAGGTGGTCAGTCCCTCAGTCTGGAGAAGAATATTGTTCCATAGTCTGAAACAATATGGAGTTGAAGTGACAGGATGGAGCCTTATATACCGCCAGGAGGTGAGATGAAGGCCACTAGTAGAGGTAAGAATGTAGACGTTGTGAGGTCAGGCCCCTCTCAAATCCATCCATTCTCACTAGAAGTTGTCCAAGTAGTTTTGTTCTGTACCAAGATACCATTGTGTTGCAGTGTCTGACAGAGTGAACATCGAAATGGTATAAAATGGATGGATTTGAGAGGGGCCTGACCTCACAACGTCTACATTCTTACCTCTACTAGTAGCCTACATCTCACCTCCTGGTGGTGTATAAGGCTCCATCCTGTCACTTCAACTCCATATTGTTTCAGACTATGGAACAATATTCTTCTCCAGACTGAGGGACTGACCACCTCAAAACTTCAAGGGTGATGGACTGATTACATCGTCTTCTGCTTCTATTAACTTTTCAGTACTCGACTGAAGAAGCCTACTGTGTAGGCGAAACATTTCGAAATAAAGATACCTAACTGTTGCATATGTGTCTTACCTAACAACTTGTCGGTATTTTATACCATCTCGATGTTCATATAAGTTAAAGCATTGGCTTTAACTTGTATTGCCAGGCACACCTCCTAAAGGAGACAGGAAGATACTGAACACCCACACCATGGGAAAGCCTGGGTAGCCACAACCAATCTAGAGAGAGAGTTTTTTTTTTAGCACCAGGAAGGAATAAAAGCTGGCAGGAAATGACAGAAATCTAACACCAACTCAGATCACTTCTGGAGTGGAATCACAGTCAGTGGCCTCCACTCCAAAACAATAGATATTAGTGCCAGGAAAAAAAGACCCCCCCCCCCCACATGTCATCAATACGGCAACGTTCACCTTTTCAAATATACAGGATCTGCAGCCAGCAATAAACAATAAAATACCTTTTATCCGTGGACTGCTTACAGAGTCAAATGCAATGTTCGCAGTTTTCACAGAGACCCACATGAAGGATCACTTGGACCATGAAATATGGATCCCGGGTTATAACCTATGCAGATGCGACAGAGTGAACATGCTCGGAACTACTAAACACCTCAGATCATATTGTTGATGTTTTGGCAGTAAAGATCGAGACCGAAACCTGGTCATTGTGGTTGTATACAAGCTTCGGGTGCATCTTCCCAACATTTCCAGGAACGGCTTTTGAAAATAGACCACTGACTGGAAAATCTTCCAGCTCCTGCCGCAAACATCTTCCTCTTGGGGGATTTCATCCTAAGGTATCTTAAATGAATGAATGTAGCAAATAATGCTGTAGCAGAGATAACCCCAGGAGGAGCTCAGATGAAAACTCGCACACACACGAGCTTTTAAATCTATAAAAAACAAATTCATCTTAAACCAGCAAATAATAGAGCCAACAAGACTGGAGAATACACTGGACCTCATCTTCACTAACAATAATGATCTTATACGATATAATACCACATCAAAAACAATATAGTTAGATCACAACATAATAGAGGTTCCGACATGTATGTGCAGAGCCCCAGACCAAATTCAACTTCAATAAAAATACATACGGTGGAACCAAGCCAACCAGGTCCTCAATGATATAAACTGGGGGATATCCCATGCAACACGAATCCCGTCCTATGTCAAGAAAAAATTAACTCTCTGGCCTCGAGGTATGCTCAAGACATATTTCTCTGAGGAAAAGGAAGAGAAGAAACTAGAAAGAGAGAGGCGCTCCCTATACAGGCAAAAGCGAAGTATAAGAGAGCTGCTAAAAGAGGCCAATATATCTATAATACGAATAGAGGCACTGGTCAGAGAAATAGCAAGCATCGAACTTAAGCTAAAAGAATCTTACAGGAGACAAGGATCGCAGGAAGAACTAAAAACCATACATGAAATTGCAAGAAACCAAAGTCGAGATTAACATCCAGTATTCGGCCCTTACTTAGACGAGATGGGTCTTTCACAGATGACAGCAAGGAAATGAGTGAGCTACTCTAGTCCCATTATGACTCAGTTTTCAGCAAGCCGATAACCAGACTAAGAGTCGATGACCTAAAAGAATTGTTTATGAGCGAGACTCGGAATTTGGTAGATTCAAGCCTATCTGATATTATCCTAACACCAAATGACTTCGAAAAGACAATGCCCTAGGCCTAGACTCGTCGAACTGCGTGTTCATCTTGAACTGCTAGAAGTCCCTATCAGGTGCTATTAACATTTTATTTAACAAGGAACATGGACACAGGGGTCATCCCACAACTGCTCAAAACAACAGACATAGCCCCACTCCACAAAGGTGGCAGTAAAGCAATAGCAAAGAACTACAGACCGACAGCGCTAATATCCCATATCATAAAAATCTTTGAAAGGGTTCTAAGAAGCAAGATCACCACTCATCTAAGATATCCATCAGTTACACAACCCAGGGTAACATGGGTTTAGAGCAGGTCGCTCCTGCCTGTCCCAACAACTGGTCTGGATCAGTATGACAAGGTCCTGGATGCTCTACAAGACAAACAAAACACAGATGTAGTAAAGAAAGACTTTGCAAAAGCCTCTGACAAGTGTGACCATGGTGTAACTGCGCACAAAATTCGGGATAAAGGAATAACAAGAAAAGTTAGAAGATGGATTTCCTAACGAACAGAACACAAACAGCTGTAGTAAACAGAGTCAAGTTTGAGGCGGCTACTGTGAAAAACTCTGTTCCACAAGGAACATCTTTATATTTCACATAGACAGGGATATAAGCCACAGCACCATATCTTCCTTTGCAAAAGACAGCCAGATTTGCATGACAGTGTCCTCCATTGAGGACACTGCAAGACTTCAGGCGGACATCAACCAAGTCTTTAAATGGGCTGCAGAAAACAATACGAAGATCAATGATGAGACATTTCAATTACTCCGATATGGAAAACGTGAGGAAATTAAAACTATGTCGAACTTTAAAACAAATTACAACCACACAATAGAGCGAAAAGCTAATGTAAAAGACCTGGGAGTGATAATGTCAAAGGATCTCACTTCCTAAGACCACCACATTGTATCAATCGCACCTGCTAGAAAAATGAGAGGATTGATAAAGGGAACCTTCAAAACTAGGGATGCCAAGCCCATGATGACACTCTTCAGGTCATTTGTTGTAATTACGCTGGAATATTGCTGCACACTAACATCGCCTTTCAAGACAGGTGAAATTAGTACCAAATTTGCACATTAAAATCACTCCCTATGAACGCAAAAGACTAGGCAGACGATGCAACATCCCTCCAATGAAAAGCAAGGGTGCCACTAGCACGATAAGAGACAACACAATAAGTGTCAGGGGCCCAAGACTGTTCAACTGCCTCCAAGTATACATAAGGGGGATTTCCAATGAACCCCTGGCTGTCTTCAAGAAGGTTTCGGAGAGGCACCTAAATTCAGTACCTGATCAGGTGGGCTGTTGTTCGTACGTCGGGTTACTTGCGGCAACAGTAATAGGCTGGTTGATCAGGCCCTGATCCATCATGAATCCTGGTCACAGACCGGGCCACGGGGGCATTGACCCCCGAAACCCTCTCCAGGTATATTCCGGGTATACTATAATGCAGTGACAAACACGTTTCACCCATTATAAAGCTGGTGGCAACATGTCTTCTTTCTCATAACGCTGGTGGCCCCAACACGGTTAATCCCTGACAGTGGCGGCTAACCAACACATTTTACTTTATATAATCCTGGTGGTTTCAGTAGTTAGTCTTCCTCGTAATGTTGATGACTCCTTCTCTCTTCCGTCATAAAACCTGTGACTGTGTACAAGGTATACAGACCATAGTTGACATCAGTGATATACTACTATACAGACAACCGCTTGTTATGCTGAGCATTTCGGTTAAATTAGGTCAGTTTTGTTCCAGGATGCGAACCACACCAGTCCACTAACACTCAGGTACCCCTTTTACTAATGGGTGAACATAGACAACCGGTTTAAGGAAACACGTCCAATATTTCCACCCCTTCGCCGGGAATCGACCCCGGACCCTTACCGTGTGAGGCGAGAGCTTTTACCACCAGACCACAAGGCTAACCTCAAGAGTTTCCCCTCGTTATAATGCTGGTGACCCCAACAACACGTAGATTTGACCAAGTATAAGGCAGCTAAGTCAGATCGAGTGATTTAAGTTGGACTAGAGGAGACAATCTCCAGTTAATTCACAAAAAAACGATTTGATTAATAACATGGGCTTATTAAATGTAACACACAACCTAAAGTCAAGGAAAAGATTCAATTAAGGTAAACACAGTTTCCATTAAGGTAAACACAGTTACCATTAAGGTAAACACAGTTTGTGTTAGAACTTGCTAGAGGAAATAACCTTCTTGTTTGAGTTCTGGCAAATAAATAATATTTCACTTATGAACTTGAGGCTAATGATTGGCTTGGAAAAAGCGATCACAAACCACACAGAATTACCTAATTACCTAAATAACACAAGTTACCTCAGTGTAGACTGAGTTAACCTGACTAGGGATTATCTTGACTGAGGCCGGGTAGACTGTGTAATGAATACCAGTGGAACTTTTTCCTGAGCGTTGTAAAAGTGCACGAAGTACATATTTCCATCAGAAAAATATTTAATCAAGTGCCAGTAATCCTAAATTGATGATTAGTGACCATCGGAGAAAAAGCAATCAACCCGTAGGGGCCAAATAGCGCCTGTGAAATGGGATGCATTTAAATTCGGTCCACATAAGAGGAAGTCTAGTTCCCTGGATCAAGAGCCCCCCACCATCATCAAGGCAAAATAACACTGGCAGAAAAGAACCAGCAGACGTGTTTGAAGAAAGTTGAAGAGATAGCAACTAGCAGATCAACCCTCCATTATATTATTAAAGGATTATCCTATGATTAAAAATTAAAGAAAGTTGGTAAATCTTATGCCTTAATTATTAATTAAATATTTAACAGAAGACTGGTTAATTCTTTTATAGATTTAATATAGAAATTAGACATTATATTTAACTTTAAATAATTTTGTGATATAGCTTAATTATTTTTTTTTACAGTTGTGTGTATATGTAAATTTTGGAGTTAAAGAAGTGGAGAGTAAAGAATAGTCTTGAAAAGTCTTGAAAAGTCTTGTAAAGTCTTGAAAAGTCTTGCAAAGTAGAATCGCAGTAGAGATCGGAGTGTAAATTTAGTTAATGTGTGTAAACTATTACAAGTCTGTTTAAACTTTGTGCCAGAACTCGCGGATAGGCTTCAAGGCTGAATTAAAATATTTTAGGTAAGGTTATTTAAGTTTTTGAGTAGACTTTAATTTATAGTAATAAGGAGTAGACTTTAATTTATAGTAGTAAGGAGTAGACTTTAACTTATAGTAGTAAGGAGTAGACTTTAACTTATAGTAGTAAGGAGTAGACTTTAATTTATAGTAGTAAGGAGTAGAATTTAACTTATAGTAGTAAGGAGTAGAATTTAACTTATAGTAATAAGGAGTAGACTTTAACTTATAGTAGTAAGGAGTAGACTTTAACTTATAGTAGTAAGGAGTAGACTTTAACTTATAGTAATAAGGAGTAGACTTTAACTTATAGTAGTAAGGAGTAGACTTTAACTTATAGTAGTAAGGAGTAGAATTTAACTTATAGTAGTAAGGAGTAGAATTTAACTTATAGTAATAAGGAGTAGACTTTAACTTATAGTAATAAGGAGTAGACTTTAATTTATAGTAATAACGAGTAGACTTTAATTTATAGTAATAAGGAGTAGACTTTAATTTATAGTAATAAGGAGTAGACTTTAATTTAAAGTAGTAAGGAACGAAAATGGTTTATTTAAAGATATGTTAAGGTTAATTCGGAACTTTTAAGAGGCCTATATAATTAGTGTATAGACAAGGACTGGTGTTGTGCCAGAGTATCGGTATCGGCGAGTATTGGCCATTTTTACGGTATATCGGTTAACACCAGCCGATACTCTATAATAATTATGTGTGCTTAAAAATATCAACATTAAGAATCTAACTCACGATTGTGAGTTACTCTTAAACTCACACACTCCCTCTCATATATATATATATATATATATACACACACACCCACACACTCATACATACACATACACACACACAAAATAATTTACAAACACACTTTCACACTCGCTCTCAAACACACTCTCAAACACACTCACACACATATACACACAAACATACTCACACTCGCACACATATACACACAAACACACTCACACACATATGCACACAAACACACTCACACATATACACACACAAACACTGTGTAACACTCACACACATATACATGCAAACACACTCACCCACATACAATCACAAACATAATGAGACACACACACACACATACACACACACACACAGTGTCACTGAAGTGTATTGTTTACAGAGTCATGGAGAAGATTATCAGGGGGAAAGTGGTGGAGTACCTAGAAAGGAACACGCTTATGAATGACAACCAGAACGGTTTCAGGGTACGGAAATCCTCTGTCACAAACCTACTGGAGATTTATGACAAGGTAACGGAAGTTAGACACGAGAGAGACAGGTGGGTTGATTGGATATTCTTGGACTGCAAGAAGGCCTTCGACACAGTTCCTCACAGGAGATTAGTGTGAAAGCTAGAGGATCAGGTAAGCATAACGGGAGGGGCACTGCAATGGATCAGAGAATACCTGACAGAGAGGCAACAACGACTCATGGTACGTGACGAGGTGTCATAGTAGGCGCCGTTGACAAACGGTGTTCCACAGGGTTAAGTCATAGGACCCGTGCTGTTTTTGGTATATGTGAATAAGATGACGGAAGGGAGAGACTCAAGGGAATGTCCTACGAAGAAAGGTTAAGGGAAATCGGCCTGATGACATTGGAGGATAGGAAGGTTAGGGGAGGCATGATAACGACATACAAAATACTGCGAGGAATTGACAAGGTGGACAGAGACAGGATGTTCCAGAGATGGGATACAAAATTTGTATCCCATCTCTGGAACAAGGGGGTCACAATTGGAAGCTGAAGACTCAGATGAGTCAAAGAGTTGTCAGGAAGTGGAATAGTCTAGCAAGTGACGCAGTGGAGGCAGGAACCATGCATAATTTTAAGACGAGGTATGATAAAGCTCATGGAGCAGGGAGAGGACCTAGTAGCGATGAGTGAAGAGGCAGTGCCAGGAGCTATGTCTCGATCCCTATAACCACAAATAGGTGAGTATAAAGAGGTGAGCACACACACACACACACACACACACACACACACACACACACACACACACACACACTGTGAGGGAAAAGTTCAATAGATAGGAGTAGCGAGGGAGTATATAGTAACAATAGTTTCATTGCCGGCTACTTGTTAAGGTAGGGTAAGTCAAGCTCCCGCTATTCCCGCCTTTTTCCCCCACCCCGAAAGTGATAGTTTGACTGCCGGCTGCTTGTTAAGGTAGGGTCAGTCTAGCTCCCGCTATCCCTTCCCCTCCTCCTTCCCCCCCTCCCCGAAAGGTGACGTGTGGGGCTCTGGTCCAAACAGTAATCACTAGACTCACAGCTCCCAGCACTACTCTTGGATGACAGAGAGGGTCACCTGTCAATCAGCGAGAAGAACTGGTGGAGATGGACTAACGTCCTGAGACTTCCCCTTTTTAGATTTAATTACCTGTGCACCTGTATGAAATTGCAGGACGTAACCTCTCATCATTGCAGCGGTAAAGAACCTGCTTTCCTGTCATCGGGATATAATACTCAAGGCTATACTGTGAAGAACTAGCCAGTGGGTCGTAACCAATACCTGCGACCCTCCCCCCCCCCCATCATCAGCAACGGCTACGATTTCAACAACACAGTGTCACCAACACCAGACACCCCTATATATATTAGCGTTGAATTCAGTTATTTATATTTTTCATTTTTCATTTTCTTTAATGTAGGATTAATATTTCATATTTAAGTGTTTTATATTTTATATTTTATATATAATAAAGTGTTTATGTTTGTCTGTTATTATTTCTTTTTCTATTCATAAATTTTCCTGAGGAGGAGCCAGCCTTGGTAATACTGTCTGAAGTTGTTACAGGGCTGAGTAAGCCTTCACAAGTGGCGACCTTCCCAGGATACAACTCGACAGAATCAAGATTCAATTCCATTTCGAATCTACCATTGGAACTTCAACGCCGCATACCACAGACGGTTACCACCGGCCATGAGTAATCATTCTCTATGGTAGGACTACGGTACAGGTATTTAAAAGATTTGGTGATTGTTATAGTCTCAATTTATTGTAAGTCAAGTCAGGCAGGATATAATAGTTAATTCTGCCACCTTTCTTGTGAGCTTGAAACACTTTGGAGGATTAGACTCTAGGGACCCGAGATTTTCCAGTGACAATTTGTTTCATTGAGCTCTTTATTTTATCAAGGGAACTGTCATAGGACACTCTTGATTTGTTGGTGAGAAGATTGGATGGTCAAGGGACCCCATTCTACTTACTGTTTGCTCGGAGCCGGCATTGAACCCTTCGTTTTAATTAATACATATTGTTTAATTGAAGCAGGGATCGAGCCCTCTGGTTTATTTACAGTTTGAACGGAGCAGGAATTGAACCCTCCGTTTTCTTTAATACCCGTTTCATTTCCCCATATAGTTTAAGTTATTCTTGCAAGCATGGAGGAATACCAGTTTTGGATGAACGCTGGAAGTAAGTTAGGAATAACAGGGAAAAATTTAGAATCTTTCATTAGTGCTAAGATCCAGGAAAGACTTGAAAGAGAGAGAATTGAGAGAGAAGAGAGACAGAAAGGGAAAGAGAAGAAGAAACGGAGAGAGAGAGAATCGAAAGAGAAGAGAAAAGGAGAGAGAGAGAATCGAAAGAGAAGAGAAAAAGGAGAAGGAGAACCTTGAAAGAGAGGAGAAAAAGGAGAGAGAGAGAGAATTGAGAGAGAAATCCAAGAAAGACAGTTAGAAAGAGAAAGAGAAGACAAAAAGGAGCGTGATAGACTTGTTCGTGAAGAAAGAGCTAGAGAACGTGAGGAACAGGCTAAAATATGTGAGGAACAGGCTAAAATAAGAGAACTTGAGGAAAGAGCAAAGGATAGAGAAGTTGAGGAAAAACCTAGAGAACTTGAGTTAATAGAGAGAGAAAAGGATCGCGAGCTCGAAAAATCTCGCCTTGAATTAGAGAATAAAAAGTAAAGTCTTACACAACAACAATTAGAGGAAGGAGTAATGGAACAACGTGCAGCTAGTGCACATATTCCAACACCTAATTTACCTCCCTTCACAGAGGGTGAAGACATAACTTCATACATTATCAGGTTTGAAAATACCGCTACCCTCTGTGATTGGCCTGCTGACACCTGGGCTACCAGGTTAGGAATGTTATTTTCTGGTACAGCTTTGAATATCTATGCAACTTTGTCGCAGGATATCATATGTAATTATAACCTACTGAAGAAGGCAGTCCTTAAAGCATATCAAAAAACCACTAATTCTTACAGGAAAGATTTCAGGTATGCCACCTTACAGCCTGGCAAGAACTTTCAGCAGTTACAAGTAACACTCTTTCGTTTGTTCGACTTTTGGATAGAGAGTTCAGGAATTTATCACAGTTATGAATGTCTTAGAGACTTCATGGTTGCTGACCAGTTCCTGACAGCTCTTCCCCATCAGATACGAACATTCATAAGAGAACGTAACTTGATTAAAGCTGAGGAAGTTGCTGAGGCTGCTGACCTGTATGCTGAGTCTCACAATTCCTATAAAGACCTAAAGGGATCGAACCCTAAGGGCAAGGGTTCATCAGACCTTAAGAAACCAAAGCCTCTAATGGAAAGTAAAATGACTTCTTTTATTCCTGTTTGTCATTTGTGTGGTGTTAAGGGACATAAACGTCCAGATTGTCCTTCTAAGAAGGTCCAAAAAGTTGGAAGATGTTTTAAAGACTGTAATGACCAAGCACACTTCTGTTCAGGAACAGTTAATGGACTTAATGTATCTACCATTTTACGAGACACTGGATGCACATGTATAGTCATTTCTGATAAGCTGTTCCCTAACCTTAAAGAAACTCATTCCTCTGCTATACTTTCAGACTACTTGGGCCGTACGGACACTTTTCCTACCATCCGTTGTTACATTAGGTCTAAATGGTTCACAGGTTGGTCTGAAGCCGTACTAGCTCCCATCACTTCTTTCTCCGTACTAATAGGTAATGTAAAAGGTGCCATTCTTCCTTCTGAGGTTGACCTTTCATCACCAAAGATGGATATAAGTGTTTCAGATCCTCTTCTTGTAGAGTCAGAGAAGCCCCTCGAAAGTTCAGATGAGACAATGTCTCGCGATATTCATGTGGGATTAAAAACCAGTGATGCTACTCTCGAAAGCGAGGAAGTAGGATCACCGGTTCACTTGTTTGATGAAAGTGAAGATATCACCTCCGATACTATAAATGTCTTGACTAGGGCTCAGACCAAAGCCCAGGCTTCTCCTACTGTCCATCCTTTGATTTTCCCTGACTTCAAGCCTTTAGATATATCGAAGAACTCGTTTGTCTATTTAAAACGTAATTTCCCTTCTTTTCAGAATTGCCATAATGCCGCTAAACAAAATCAAGTGATCCAAAGGAAAAACTTTTCATATAAATTTGAATATATAAAAGGTATCTTGTACAAGTCAGTATTCAAATTAAATTCAGATGAGATAGACTATTCCATCTTAGTTGTTCCAAGTCAATGCAGAGAGACTGTTCTTAAAATGGCTCATGACCTGCCAGTGGCCGGACATTTCTCGCATCGTAAAACCTTAAATAAAATTAGGGAAACCTATTTTTGGCCAAAAATGTCCTCAGATGTCACTACCTATTGTAGATCGTGTAAAGTTTGCCAACTGTCATCCTCCCGAGGTAACAGGCGAGTACCTATGGTCAAAATGCCTATCTTTACGGTACCGTTTGAAAGAGTAGCTATTGACATCGTTGGTCCTTTATCTCCACTTTCATCTGGGGGACATAGATATATATTAACATTAGTTGATTATGCTTCGAGTTTCCCTGAAGCCATACCCTTAAAGACCATAACCACTACAGAGGTGGCTGAAGCCCTTTTGTCCATCTTCTCCAGAGTGGGCATCCCTAGAGAAATTTTGTCTGACCGTGGGACACAATTCACATCAGACTTAATGCAACATCTATACCAACTTCTGGGAGTGAAGCCTCTCTTCACAACACCCTATCATCCCAGCTGTAAAGGGAGGATTGAGCGCCAGCATTCGATTCTCAAGTCCATTTTAAGGAAACTTTGCTCCCTTAAACCTAAGGAGTGGCATCGTTACCTACCCTGTACTTTGTTTGCCATGACGGAAGTTCCCAGTGACTCTTTGGGGTTTTCACCTTTTGAACTTCTCAATGGTAGACAGGCCAGAGGTCCACTGTCCATCCTTCATGACTTATGGACTAATGAGGAGATGAGTGCTGAGGTTCAGTCTTCTTACCAGTTTCTCCTTGACCTTAGATCCAAACTTGAGGAGACCGCTGACATAGTTTCGAAAAACCTAAGCTTGTCAATGGACCAGTACAAAACCTATTTTGATTCGAAAAGTCAGAGGAGAAGTTTTAAAGTACTTGTACTTTTGCCTATCAAGTCAAATAAATTATTAGTAGCATGGATAGGTCCATATAAAGTATTAAAAATTTGTGGGAAAGTTGACTACCTCATAGAAGTCAAGGGGAAACCTAAACTTTATCATATCAACATCCTTAAGAAATATTACCGAAGAAATTCGGTTAACTGCCTGAATAACTTTGACTTAGTTTTTCCACACGAACTTGATACAACTGAAGAATGTAAGGAGCGCGTAATTGACTCCTCTAACTTAGACTATGATGAAGAACTACATGACTTGGTGACTCTTGACCACTCGGGCGCAACCAACATTAATATTAATGAATTTTGGGATGACCATAAGAGACATGAACTACTTCAATGTGTGAGTAACTTTTCAGACGTCTTTACTGATATTCCAGGTGTTACCTCCACGGTAGTCCATAAGATTGACTTAGAGACGGACAATCCTATCAAACGAAAATTATACCCAGTTCCAGTTCACCTTAGGGATGCATTTGACCGAGAGGTAGACAAATTATTAAAACTAAAGATAATTGAACCTTCAGTATCCTCATATTGTTCGCCAGTAGTCATGGTTAAGAAGGAGGATAATTCATATAGACTTGCTATTGACTTCAGAGGCCTTAATGCTATAACTCGGTGGGATGCTGAGCCTATGCCCTTAATAGATAGCGATATACACAAATTTTATGACGCTTCCTTCTTTTCAGAGATTGATATTGCACAGGCATATAATCAAGTAATGTCAGATCCTTCTTCTAAGCAGTACACTGCATTTCCTACACACCAAGGACTGATGCAATATAGAAGTATGCCCTTCGGTTTGGTAACTGCCTGTGCTACCTACGTGAGACTGATGAGAAAGGTCTTGTGTAATATGCCAAATGTTTCAGTTTATTTTGATAACATTTACGTAATGACATTTACGTGGGGCGAACATATCCAAACATTAACATCAGTTTTGCGTAGGTTACGCTCACATGGCCTCACTGCCAAGCCGATGAAATGCTTCCTTGGGTATAACAAGATTAGATATCTTGGACTGATACTTTCTAATAACTCTCTGCATCCTCTTTAGTAAGATCAAAGCTTTATTAGAATTTAAATTCCCCAAAACCAAGAAGCTCTATGCGTAGCTTTCTTGGTTCTGTAAATTTTTATGCACGGTTTATCTCGAACCTTACTGATCTTACAGGCATCTTATCCGACTTCCTTAAAAAGTCTGTGAAGGAACCTCTTGAACTTTCCGACGTAGCTCGGTAAAAGTTAAATGAGATTAAAAGTATCTTTTCGAAAGACCCTATACTTAAGATTCCAGATATTAATAAAACATTTTGCTTAAGAACTGATGCCTCCAATACTGGCTTAGGTGAGGTGTTACTACAATACCATGATGGTACTCCCTTCCCTGTATGCTTCCTAAGCCGGAAACTCCTTCCCGCAGAAACAAGATACTCCACAATAGAAAAGGAATGTTTAGCCCTTGTGTGGGGTATCTCCAAACTTAAATTTTATTTGCTAGTAAAAGAATTCATTTTAGAAACGGACCACAAACCTTTGATATACCTAGAAACTTTTAAGGGAACCAACAGCCGCCTCTTGAGGTGGACATTGGCACTCCAGGCTTTTAAGTTCTATATTGTGTATATCAATGGTTCATCCAATTATTTCTCTGACTGGTTAAGTCGTGACAGTCAGTAGAAGATTTGTTGCCTTACGCGACTTCCACATGTTAGAACTTTTTCCTCGCCTATTATTCTTATACTCCTTGACTATAAGTCTTGGTAAGGGGGAGTGTGAGGGAAAAGTGGGGCTCTGGTCCAAACAGTAATCACTACACTCACAGCTCCCAGCACTACTCTTGGATGACAGAGAGGGTCACCTGTCAATCAACGAGAAGAACTGGTGGAGATGGACTAACGTCCGAGACTTCCCCTTTTTGGATTTATTTACCTGTGCACCTGTATGAAATTGCAGGACGTAACCCCTCATCATTGCAGCGGTAAAGAACCTGCTTTCCTGTCATCGGGATATAATACTCAAGGCTATACTGTGAAGAACTAGCCAGTGGGTTGTAACCAATACCTGCGACCCTCCCCCCCCCCATCATCAGCAACGGCTACGATTTCAACAACACAGTGTCACCAACACCAGACACCCCTATATATATTAGCGTTGAATTCAGTTATTTATATTTTTCATTTTTCATTTTCTTTAATGTAGGATTAATATTTCATATTTAAGTGTTTTATATTTAATATTTTCTATATAATAAAGTGTTTATGTTTGTCTGTTATTATTTCTTTTTATATTCATTAATTTTCCTGAGGAGGAGCCAGCTTTGGTAATACTGTCTGAAGTTATTACAGGGCTGAGTAAGCCTTCACACACACACACTCACACACACACACACACACACACACACACACACACACACACACACACACACACACACACACACACACACACACACACACACACACACACACACACTCACACACACACACACACACACACACACACACACACACACACACACACACACACACACACACACACACACACACACACACACACACACACACACACACACACACACACACAAACACACACAAACACACAAACACAAGAAACGACCGTGAAGTATATGAGGAACTCAACATGAGATTCAAAGAAGTGTTCGCAGATGAGACAGAAGGGACTCCAGAAAGACGGAGAAGTGGGGTACACCACCATGTGCTGGACACATTACATACAACCGAGGAAGAAGTGAAGAGGCTGCTGAGCGATCTAGACACCTCAAAGGCGATGGGGCCGGACAACATGTCTCTACTGGTACTGAGAGAGGGTGCAGAGGCACTATATTCAACACATCTATCGAAACAGGTAAATTACCTGAGGCATGGAAGACAGCAAATGTAGTCCCAAATTTTAAAAAAGAAGACAGACATGAAGCACTAAACTACAGACCAGTGTCACTGACATGTATAGTATGCAAAGTCATGGAGAAGATTATCAGAAGAAGAGTGGTGGAACACCTAGAAAGAAATGAGCTTATTAACAACTACTAACACGGTTTGAGGGACGGGAAATCCTGTGTCACAAACCTACTGGAGTTCTATGAGAGGGTGACAGCAGTAAGACAAGAGAGAGAGGGGTGGGCAGATTGCATTTTCTTGGACTGTAAGAAGGCGTTTGACACAGTTTCACACAAGAGATTAGTTCAAAAACTGCAGGGAAGGCGCAACAGTGGATTAGTAAATACCTGTCATGAAGACAGCAGGGAGTCATGGTATGAGGCGAGGTGTTAGAGTGGGCGCCTGTGACGAGTGGGGTTCCACAGGGGTCAGTTCAAGGACCGGTGCTGTTTCTGGTATTTGTGAACGACATGACGGAAGGAATAGACTCCGAAGTGTTCCTGTTTGCAGATGATGTGAAGTTGATGAGAAGGATTCAATCGGACGAGGACCAGCAGAACTATAAAGGGAACTGGACAGGCTGCAGACCTGGTCCAGCAATTGACTCCTGGAGTTCAACCCCACCAATTGCAAAGTAATGAAGTTTGGGGAAGGGCAAAGAAGACCGCAGACGAAGTACAGTCTAGGGGTCAGAGACTACAAACCTCACTCTAGGAAAAAGATCTTGGGGTGAGTATAACATCTCCTGAGACGCACATCAACCAAATAACTGTTGCAGCATATGGGCACCTGGCCAACCTTAGAACAGCATTCTTAATAAGGAGTCGTTCGGGACCTTGTACACTGTGCATGTTAGGCCCATATTGGAGTATACGGCACCAGTTTGGAACCCACATCTAGCCAAGCTCGTAAAGAAAGCAGATAAAGTGCAAAGGTTTGCAACAAGACTAGTCCCGGAAATAAGGGGTATGTCCATCGACCTGACGACACTGTAGGATAGGAGAGATAGGGGGACATGATAACGACATATAAAATACTGAGATGAATTGACAAAGTGGACAGAGGCAGAATGTTCCAGAGATGGGACACAGCAACAAGGGGACACAGATGGAAGCTGAAGACACAGACGAATCACAGGGATGTCAGGAAGTATTTCTTCAGTCACAAAGTAGTCAGGAAGTGGAATAGTTAGAGAAACGATGTAGTGGAGGCAGGATCCATACATAGCTTTAAGCAGAGGTATGATAAAGCTCATGATCAGGGAGAGTGACCTAGTACCGATCAGTGAAGAGGCGGGGCCAGGAGCTATGACTCGACCCCTTCAACCGCAACTAGGTGAGTACAACTAGGTGAGTATACACACAAAGACAAACACACACACACACACACACACACACACACAGCCTGAACTTTCCGTGTGCAGGAGAAGATTGTGTGCTTTTGTCTGAAGAAAGAATTGCTGAAGTTTGTCCCAGCTTGCTGGAAGTTTAGCCATGAATTTTGCAGAGGTGTTTAGCAGCAAGCAGCAGCGCACCTCTGAGAACTGAGGCAAGCATTCTCATCCACACACATTACGAGTTAACTCTTTATTGCTCTGCGTAATGCTTGTGGGAATTGTCTCTTTGTGAATGATGCAAGTTTTCTGATTTTCAAATCATGGTTTATTTTAAATAACAGATAAGAATACACGCAAATGAGCCCGTAAGAAGAGCAATGATTATACTGGAGTGTGACGTTTGTTGTTCACGGTACAGTAATGTTGAGTTGTTCACAGTACATTAATGTTGAGTTGTTAACGGTACAGTAATGTTGAGTTGTTCATAGTGCAGTAATGTTGAGTTCTTCACGGTACAGTAATGTTAAGTTGTTCACGGCACGGTAATGTTAACTTGTTGTTCACAATACAGTAATGTCAAGTTGTTGTTCACAATACAGTAATGTCAAGTTGTTGTTCACAATACAGTAATGTTAAGTTGTTGTTCACAATACAGTAATGTCAAGTTGTTGTTCACAATACAGTAATGTCAAGTTGTTGTTCACAGTACAGTAATGTTAATTTGTTGTTCACAATACAGTAATGTTTAGTTGTTGTTCACAGTACAGTAATGTTTAGTTGGTCACAGTTTAGTAATATTTTGTTGTTTACAGTAATGTTCAGTTATTCACTGTGCAGTAATGTTTATTTGTTTACAGTAATGTTTAGTTGTTCACAGTTATGTAATGTTTAGTTGTTTACAGTAATGTCGAGTGGTTGTTCACTGTAGTTATAATAAAGTAACGATACGCTTGTGCTGACGTACCCATGGGTAATTTGAAGCCATGAACCCTAGGAGGCCTAGAGGCCTAGAGGCCCTAGAACATTAAATGGATGAAAGAAGTTTTAAGTCTACTCGCTATGGTATGTATGTCTGATGCGGAAGATCGACTCTCTCTACCTCTTAGAATTATTAACAATAGATTTAAAATTAACCTCGGAACTATTGTTCCTCACTCTATACCACTTAATGAGAGTCAAGTAGAAGGTTCTGGTACGAGGAAAAACAATTTACTCTGGCTTGTATGGAACTATGTTAATATTAAACTGTGTTTTACTCATGATGGAATTTCTAAGAATTGAGGAACAGGATCGTTCTTGCCAAAATATGATATTGTAAACTATCATATGTAATCCTAGTGTACAGGATGCCACTATATGTTACCTCGCAGTGACCTGACTCCTAATCAAACACGGATAGAGAGACTCGTATTATTGTTACAAGAGTTATGGTTAGATCCACCTAATGGTAAATAACAGAAGAAATTAAAGGATTTATTGCTATCATTTAATAGACTGTTCATTCTCGATGATCCGAGTTGGGAAAAATGTTCCTGATGCTGAGATATCCATGTCAAAATGCCACTGTATAGACACCTTGAGGAAGCTAAAGAGATAATTAGAAATATGATTTAGGAGATGCTGAACAAAAAAGTTATTGAAGATGTAACTACAATATACATAGTCAGCAGATTTATAATGAACAAACCTGATGGTAAGAAACGATTATGTATTGATTATCGAGGTGTGAGTAACCATGTTAAGTTAATCGACACCATACCCAGCTCTTCTAGGGCAGAGTACGTGCCTGAGCCAGATCTTGCAGCTCACAAGACTACCGTTCCCATTAGCTCCCTTGGGGCGGGGATGGCAGACAAGAGAGGCCTAGCTTCTCCCTACGAGCCCCGTGAGGTTGGGGACAGTTGGTCCCAACGATGAGGAGGTACTTATACCTCCTCCCATGGCAGACATTAGTTTGAGATACTGCCGAGACAGGGATCCATGGCCGGGCCACCACTTGGAAAAGGCCCGGGCCGGGAGAGTACCGGCGAATCAAGAAGTAATCATGTTAATCAAGACATTAAACCTCTGCCTAGATTGGATAAGATGGCAGAAAATGTAGCAGGGAAAAAGTTCTGTGTCACCTTAGACATGAAAGATGCATATTACCAGGCTCAGCTTGAAGAAGCAACCAATATATGTCGGGACGAATACCAATTGGACTGTCAACTACGCCCACAATTTTTACGAGGGTGCTGCACGAAGTCCAGACACCTTTAAGCGACCAGGATGGATCAGAAACTATTTAGACAATTTAATTTTGTATGCAGATACACTTGAGGAGCTGGTACAAAGGATGTCTTTAACATTTACGAGGATGCAAGATGTGGGACTGGAGTTAGACTTATCTAAGTGCCATTTTGCCCTACAGTACAAATAGGAAGAACGTTTGCCTCGCACATAGCAGACGGAGGATCGAGTCTCCACCACGTTTCGCGCTCAATGATCCACATGGGTTGAGCGCTTAACAATAATTCAATATTCAGAAGAAGGAATTAAACCTGATGCGAAGAATTTGCGAGGTATTAGACATATGCTGCCACCCACCAACCAGAGTCAAGTAAAACACTCCATAGGAATGTGTGGATTTTATCGCAAATTTATTAAAGATTTTACAAAGATTGTGGCACCTTTATTCATTTGATGGATAAAAACGTAAAGTTTATATGGAGTCAGGAATGTGACGAGGCTTTTAATATTCTGAAACAAAATCTGATGGAGGCTCCTGTATTAGTCACTGCTAATTTGAATAGAGTTTGAATTATATATTGATGCAAGTCACAGCATATTGGAGCCGTTTTGATGAAGAACGGTAATACTCATTTACAGGCTATAGGATATTTCTCTAAGAAACTAAACCATACACAGTTACGGACAAAAGGCATGAGCAATTGTGCAAGTGTGTAGGTTTTCGTGTGGCCAGCAGTAACAGCTTGGTTGATCAGACCCTGAAACACCGTGAGGCTTGGTCTCCCACCGGGCCACGGCGGCGTTCACCCCCGAAAACCTCTCCAGGTATACTCTCAGGGAAATTCAGTATTGAAATCAGTGCTAACAAAATTATGTACTCACCATCCTAACGTATGGCCAAAGTACTTGTATCAGACAGTGATGTCTCTAAATGAGGCTGTCCGTACTTCTCTAGGTACGTTACCTAATAGTGCTCAATATGGGTACCTTCCGACAGACAGCTGTCTGTCAACTGTGGTCCATTTAGCAATAATGATGTCTTGTGACGCTTAATAACGCACCAGAAGTCAACTAGGGTGTATTCTGTAATATATACAAGCATTAACACAGTGACATTTCCGAAGCTTTTAATAGGAAATATATTTTCTAGATTTTCTTTCCATTTTTTTCTGTGCACTATTAAATATTCGTTTTCATTTAATTGATCTCTAGTGTGTGAATGTAAATTTTCCTGAAGGTCTGGTTGAGAGTTGAGACGGAAATGTTCACAGTATAATTCACAATACCCGCAATATATTTCCTAATGTTCAGTATAAAACGTTCAATGGTCCACATTACCATGCCTCATTATGAGACCAACTTGTCATGCTAACTAAACCCTAAATCCTTAGCGCAAATATATTGCGCACATAAATTTGCATTTGCGTCTAAATGCATTGCGGTAAAGCCCTTTAAAATTTTCGTGGCCAACCAAAGTCGTGTTTCATATCTGACAAAATTTTCGAGTGTTACCTCTGCCTTGATCCTTTGTTATAATTAATAGGACGGTCGGCCAGTGGTCCTTCTCTGTGTTGTGTTTCTAACTTGTTCCTCGGCATTCTGTTATGATTGTAACCTGCTACTCTCTGCTCTGTTATGATTGTGACTTGCTAGTCTCTGCTCTGTTATTCTTGTGACCTGCTACTCACTGCTCTGTCATGCTTGTGATCTGTTACTCTCAGCTCTGTTATGATTGTAACCTGCTACTCTCTGCTCTGTTATGATTGTAACCTGCTACTCTCTGCTCTGTTATGATTGTGACATGCTACTCTCTGCTCTGTTTTGATTGTAACCTGCTACTCTCTGCTCTGTTATGATTGTAACCTGCTACTCTCTGCTCTGTTATGATTGTAACCTGCTACTCTCTGCTCTGTTATGATTATAACCTGCTACTCTCTGCTCTGTTATGATTGTGACTTGCTACTCTCTGCTCTGTTATTCTTGTGACCTGCTACTCACTGCTCTGTCATGCTTGTGACCTGTTACTCTCAGCTCTGTTATGATTGTAACCTGCTACTCTCTGCTCTGTTATGATTGTAACCTGCTACTCTCTGCTCTGTTATGATTGTAACCTGCTACTCTCTGCTCTGTTATGATTGTAACCTGCTACTCTCTGCTCTGTTATGATTGTGACATGCTACTCTCTGCTCTGTTTTGATTGTAACCTGCTATTCTCTGCTCTGTTATGATTGTAACCTGCTACTCTCTGCTCTGTTATGATTTTAACCTGCTACTCTCTGCTCTGTTATGATTGTAACCTGCTACTCTCTGCTCTGTTATGATTGTGACATGCTACTCTCTGCTCTGTTATGATTGTAACCTGCTACTCTCTGCTCTGTTATGATTGTAACCTGCTACTCTCTGCTCTGTTATTCTTGTGACCTGCTACTCACTGCTCTGTCATGCTTGTGACCTGTTACTCTCAGCTCTGTTATGATTGTAACCTGCTACTCTCTGCTCTGTTATGATTGTAACCT
The DNA here is from genome assembly GCF_038502225.1 of Cherax quadricarinatus. Lineage (NCBI taxonomy): Eukaryota > Metazoa > Arthropoda > Malacostraca > Decapoda > Parastacidae > Cherax > Cherax quadricarinatus. The sequence continues at coordinate 39,706,288 of NC_091316.1, read as the reverse complement.
GCTACTCTCTGCTCTGTTATGATTGTAACCTGCTACTCTCTGCTCTGTTATGATTGTAACCTGCTACTCTCTGCTCTGTTATGATTGTGACATGCTACTCTCTGCTCTGTTTTGATTGTAACCTGCTATTCTCTGCTCTGTTATGATTGTAACCTGCTACTCTCTGCTCTGTTATGATTGTAACCTGCTACTCTCTGCTCTGTTATGATTGTAACCTGCTACTCTCTGCTCTGTTATGATTGTGACATGCTACTCTCTGCTCTGTTATGATTGTAACCTGCTACTCTCTGCTCTGTTATGATTGTAACCTGCTACTCTCTGCTCTGTTATTCTTGTGACCTGCTACTCACTGCTCTGTCATGCTTGTGACCTGTTACTCTCAGCTCTGTTATGATTGTAACCTGCTACTCTCTGCTCTGTTATGATTGTGATATGCTACTCTCTGCTCTGTTTTGATTGTAACCTGCTACTCTCTGCTCTGTTATGATTGTAACATGCTACTCTCTGCTCTGTTATGATTGTAACATGCTACTCTCTGCTCTGTTATGATTGTAACCTGCTACTCTCTGCTCTGTTATGATTGTAACATGCTACTCTCTGCTCTGTTATGATTGTAACCTGCTACTCTCTGCTCTGTTATGATTGTAACATGCTACTCTCTGCTCTGTTATGATTGTAACCTGCTACTCTCTGCTCTGTTATGATTGTAACCTGCTACTCTCTGCTCTGTTATGATTGTAACATGCTACTCTCTGCTCTGTTATGATTGTAACCTGCCACTCTCTGCTCTGTTATGATTGTGACTTGCTACTCTCTGCTCTGTTATGATTGTAACCTGCTACTCTCTGCTCTGTTATGATTGTAACATGCTACTCTGTGCTCTGTTATTATTGTGACCTGCTACTTTCTGCTCTGTTATGATTGTGACCTGCTACTTTCTGCTCTGTTATGATTGTGACCTGCTACTCTCTGCTCTGTTATGATTGTGACCTGCTACTCTCTGCTCTGTCATGCTTGTGACCTGCTACTCTCTGCTCTGTCATGCTTATGACCTGCTACTCTCTGCTCTGTCATGCTTGTGACCTGCTACTCTCTGCTCTGTCATGCTTGTGACCTGCTACTCTCTGCTCTGTCATGTTTTTGACTTTCCACTCTCTATTATGTACATGGAAGTTTAGAGAGCTTACTGGAGTATATTTGGATATATATCTGTAGTTCACTTACCTGTTACAAGCAGATTTAGGAAGTTTGTTTAATATATCTTGTATCATATTTTCATTAGTGAGTGTCTTGACATTTCACATAGGTTAATGTAGTGTCTAACTTTATATTCTTCAAACAGTGGACAATATAGTCCATAGTGTTTAAGTTGGTGACCACAGGGCTGATCACCCGTGTGTCTGCCAAACTGCCAGAAGTACGCGTAACCAAGCCTAACAATGGCTGTTACAACATCAGTCAGTCTGTTCACACTGCAAGTTGCTCCATAAAAGTATTTACATACGCTCATGTTATCATAGTGGATCATAGATCTACTCAGGTTTCTAACTCCATTCCTGTAACATTCAGTTACATTATTTACTTCTCTCCTAGCATTATTCGTAATGCTAGACACAGATACACTAACGTTATATTCTACATTTCCCTTCAGGGTACTTTTCTATGGCTTAAGTTACAAATTTATTATGAAGGAGTAAAACAGTGTTTGAGGGAATCCATAACTATTGTACATTAATTAATTTTTCCCGGATTTCTAAGCACCATATCTGGCTTCTTCACTGAACATGTTAGAATCATTATGCGAATCAAAAGAGAGAGAGAGTGAGAGAGAGAGAGAGAGAGAGAGAGAGAGAGAGAGAGAGAGAGAGAGAGAGAGAGAGAGAGAGAGAGAGAGAGAGAGAGAGAGAGAGAGAGAGAGAGAGTGGTACTGTGGTGGTATTGTGCCTTATACAAGACCACAGACCTACATCCCTGCAGCTGCCTCAGTACCCTACCTCTCTCAAGGGCAGGCACCTTACATGCCCTACACACCCACCACCTCAAGCTGACCACATCATGAGAAGCCAGTCTATCACCATCCTGTCGGCCAACATTAGAGGTTTCATTACTAATGGTGGAGAGCTCACACATAGTTTTGTGAACACTCGACGTCCCGACATGATAGCTGTTGTTGAAACATTTTTGGATGACAGGACTCCAGAAAATTTTGCAAGAATTACTGGCTACACCTCATGGATGAGAAGAGACAGGCAAGGGCAAGGAGGAGGTGTTGCTGTGTGCTTCTCTAAAAGTGTTCATGCCCAGCACATTGATGTTACCACCCCTACACATCTTGAAATGATGTTCTTCAAGCTCTGCATAAACACTAGTACCTCTGTACTAGCATATGCAATGTACAGACCTCAGTGGCAACATGCAGACCGCATCAACTTTCTAATGGAAAATATGGACTCCCTTCTGCTACAACACAACTGTCAACATATCATAATTGTTGGTGACCTCAACCAACACCTTATACAGAGGGACTTTGATGACCTTCTTGCAGTATTTGACATGAGAAACTTTGTTGATTTCCCTACTCATATCTCTGGCTCCTCCCTTGACCCAGTAGTGAGTGATCTGGCAGAAGGCATAGTCGCTTGTCAACCCCTCGGCTACGTTGGATCGTATGACCACAAGGCAGCTTTTACGACACTTAAGATCCCAACAGAACGAGATGAGGAGTCCACACCCACAACCTGGCTATGGGAAAGAGGTAATTGGCCAGCCCTTTGCTCTGAGCTCGCCACCACCGATTGGAATGCTCTTCTCCAAGGGGATGTTGACAACCAAGTGAAAGCCTTCACTGGACACATCCTTAATCTACAACAAAAACACATTCCTCACCGGCAATATATGACGAAGCCTACAGATCAGCCTTGGTTTGGCTTTCGTTGTAGAGAGGCTGCTACTGCTAAGTACAAAGCATGGCGAAGGTATAAGAGACATCCTACCACCTATAACAAGAACTTGCACAGGCAAACCTGTAGGCATATGGGTGACGTTAAAAAGTGGGTCATTGCTAAATGGGAGGTGGACACTAAAAGAAAGCTAGCATCAGGTAGGGTAGGCTCCAAAACCTGGTGGTCCCTGGTCAAGGACAGACAAGGTTATCTGCCTGATGAACTCATTCCACCTCTAAATCGACAGGGTGGGACCACCTCTACTAGAAGTCAAGAGAAGGCAGACCTCTTTGCTGAACACTTTGCTACCAAAATGCAAGTTCCTAATCCAGCAAGGGACCCTCCTTGGCTAGCTGCAAGAACTGTGTCAAAACTGTCAGTGGTGACAATAAGGCAGGAGGAGGTTCATTTCCTTCTTAAATCGCTTGACCAAGAAAAGGCTGTGCGCCCAGACAAGTTGAGCCTAAGATTGCTGAGAAGATGTGCAGACCAGCTAGCAGCATCTCTAACTCGCATCTTTCAGCACTGCCTAGTACAGTGTAAATGGCCCCCTCTATGGAAAGGGGCAAATGTAGTCCCTGTTCACAAAAAGAAGAGCAGAGCAGAAATCAGCAACTACAGACCAGTGTCACTCCTGTCAATCACTGGTAAGATCCTTGAGACAATATTCTCAAGACAAATGACTACCACTCACTACTTTGTGATCGTCAGTATGGCTTCAGGAAAGGTTACTCTGCTGCTGATCTGTTGTTAAACCTCTCCACTAAGTGGCACCAGTCACTGGATGAATCCAAAGTCAGCTGTGTGGTAGCACTGAACATTGCTGGCGCTTTCAACAGGGTGTGGCACCAGGGCCTCTTAGCAAAACTTCAAGCACTGGGAATTGCAGGCTCTACGCTATTTCTCCTCAGTGATTACCTTCATGGTAGATCTCTAAGTTAGTACTCAATGGAACGGAATCAGCAAGACATCCTATTGGGGCAAGTGTTCCACAAGGAAGCGTGCTGGGACCATTGTTATGGAATGTCTACTTCAACGACCTTCTTCATCTCATCCCAGAATCACATGCATATGCAGACGACTGTACACTGACATTCACTTATCCAAGAGAAGAAATGCCAGCTGCTCTAAGCTACATCAGTCACCAGCTAAGAGCTATATCAGCTTGGGGAAATAGATGGCAAGTAACATTTGCACCTGAGAAAACGCAAATGATGATCGTCTCTAGGCACCATGATGGTAATGCTGGTGCAGTAGTAAGGATGAATGGGAGGGTGTTGGCACTTGGAGAAGAAGTTAATATCCTTGGGGTGAAATTTGACTCCAAACTAACCATGAAGAACCATGTTGTAAATCTTGCAAACAAGGCAGCCAGGAAGCTTACAGCACTTCGCCGTATCTCGCATCTGCTTGACAGTAGGAGTTGCAAGATTCTGTACGAGGCACAAGTACGCTCACACCTTGAGTATGCTCCACTTTCTTGGTTTAAATTTATGTATTTTAATGCTTTATGGAAGTAGTATGTTCAATTAATTTTTTAATCTAGCGAACTCGTATATATAACTTTTACAAAGTCAAATTTTCCTCTGCAGATAAATGACACCATTACGATCTTATCATTTTATTTTCAAAGTTGTCATATACACTTTCAATTAAAAATTAAAAGAATCAGACAGTTTATAAAAAAGATATGTAAGAAAAATACCTCCCTTGTGTACTCACCTAATTGTGGTTGCAGGGATCGAGACTCAGCTCCTGGCCCCACCTCTTCACTGATCGCTACTGGATCCTATCTCTCTCTGCTTCCTGAGCTTTGTCATACCTCTTCTTAAAACTATGTATGGTTCCTGCCTCCACTACTTCACTTGCTAGGCTATTCCACTTGCTGACAACTCTATGACTGAAGAAATACTTCCTAACGTCCCTGTGACTCGTCTGAGTCTTCAGCTTCCAGTTGTGACCCCTTGTCCCTGTGTCCCCTCTCTGGAACATCCTATCTCTGTCCACCTTGTTTATTCTCCGCAGTATCTTGTATGTCGTTATCATGTCTCCCCTGACCCTTCTGTCCTCCAGTGTCGTCAGTCCGATTTCCCTTAACCTTTCCTCGTACGACATTCCCTTGAGCTCTGGGACTAGCCTTGTTGCAAACCTTTGTACTTTCTCTAACTTCTTGACGTGCTTGACCAGGTGTGGGTTCCAGACTGGTGCTGCATACTCCAGTATGGGCCTAACATACACAGTGTACAGTGTCTTGAACGATTCCTTATTAAGGTATCGGAACGCTATTCTCAGGTTTGCCAGGCGCCCGTATGCTGCAGCGGTTATTTGGTTGATGTGTGCCTCCGGTGATGTGCTCGGTGTTATGGTCACCCCAAGGTCTTTCTCCCTGAGTGAGGTCTGTAGTCTTTGTCCACCTAGCCTATACTCTGTCTGCGGTCTTTTTTGCCCCTCCCCAATCTTCATGACTTTGCATTTGGCTGGATTGAATTCGAGAAGCCAGTTACTGGACCACATGTCCAGCCTCTCCAGGTCTCTTTGCAGTCCCGTCTCATCCTCGTCCGATTTAATTCTTCTCATCAACTTCACGTCATCTGCGAACAGGGACACTTCAGAGTCTATTCCTTCCATCATGTCGTTCACATATATCAAAAATAGCACTGGTCCTAGAACTGACCCCTGTGGGACCCCGCTCGTAACAGGCGCCCACTGTGATACCTCTTCACGTACCATGACTCGTTGCTGCCTCCCTGTCAGGTATTCCCTTATCCATTGCAGTGCCCTTCCTTTTACGTGTGCCTGATCCTCCAGCTTCTGCACTAATCTCTTGTGGGGAACTGTGTCAAAGGCCTTCCTGCAGTCTAGGAAAACGCAATCTACCCAACCCTCTCTCTCGTGTCTTACTTCTGTTACCTTGTCATAAAACTCCAGGAGGTTTGTGATACAAGATTTGCCTTCCATGAACCCATGCTGGTTTTCATTTATAATCTTGTTCCTTTCCAGGTGTTCGACCACTCTCCTCCTGATAATCTTCTCCATGACTTTGCACACAATACATGTCAGAGACATAGGTCTGTAGTTTAGTGCCTCGTTTCTGTTTCCTTTCTTAAATATGGGGACTACATTAGCTGTCTTCCATTTCTCAGGTAGTTGCCCAGTTTCAAGGGATGTGTTGAAGATTGTGGTTAGAGGCACACACAGCATCTCTGCTCCTTCTCTAAGGACCCATGGGGAGATGTTGTCCGGTCCCATCGCCTTTGAGGTGTCAAGGTCACTTAAGAGCTTCTTCACCTCCTCCTCAGTTGTTCGTATGTCATCCAACACTTGTTGGTATATTCCCTCTTGATGTTCCCTTCTGTGCTGTCTTCCCACAGCCCTTCCTGTCTCTACTGTAAAAACTTCCTTA
>NC_091316.1:39642443-39697443 GCF_038502225.1 Cherax quadricarinatus | reverse complement strand
GTGTGTGGAGATGCTGAGTGAGTGGAGATGCTGAGTGTGTGGAGATGCTGAGTGTGTGGAGATGCTGAGTGTGTGGAGATGGTGTGTGCGTGCAGATGGTGAGTGTGTGAAGATGGTGAGTGTGTGGAGATGGTAGTGTGTGTGGAGATGGTGAGTGTTTGGGATGGTGTGTGTTTGGAGATGGAGAGTGTGTGGAGATGGTGAGTGTGTGGAGATAGTGAGTGTGTGGAGATGGGGAGTGTGTGGAGATGGGGAGTATGTAGAGATGGTGTGTGGAGATGGTAGCGTGTGGAGATGGTGTGCGTGGAGATGCTATGTGGAGATGGTAGTTTGTGGAGGAGATGGTTAGTGTGTGGAGGAGATAGTGAGTGTGTGGATGAGACGGTGAGTGTGTGGAGGAGTTGGTGAGTGTGTGGAGGAGATGGTCAGTGTGTGGAGGAGATGGTCACTGTGTGGAGAAGATAGTGAGTGTGTGGAGGAGATGGTCAGTGTGAGGAGGAGATGGTCAGTGTGTGGAGGAGATATTGAGTGTGTGGAGAAGATAGTGAGTGTTTGGAGGAGGTGGTGAGTGTGTTGAGGAGATGGTGAGTGTGTGGAGAAGATGGTTAGCGTGTGGAAAAGATGGTGATTGTGTGGAAAAGAAGGTGAGTTTGTGGAGTAGATAGTGAGGGTGTGTAGGAGATGGTGAGTGTGTGGAGATGGGGAGTGTGTGGAGAAGATGGTGAGTGTGTGGAGGCGATAGTGAGGGTGTGGAGAAGATTGTGAGTGTGTGGAGAAGATTGTGAGTGTGTGGAGAAGATTCTCACATATTCCAGTGTTCTTGTGATTCCAGGGGAAGGGGGGAGGGGGGAGAGTGGAGGGGGGAGGGGAGAGGTGGGAGAGGGGGAGGGGGAGGGGGGTTAGCATCGGTTTGGCTCCCTTAGCACCAGGAGTCACCAAGAGGCCTAATGAGAGACCATTCAGTTACCATATTACTGCCATAGGCCCTAAATTGTAAACTAATTAAGTTATTATTAAGTTGAGACCTAGTCTGAGATTTTAGTGAATGAACTTAAGTTTGGTTAGAAATATAGGAGTAAGTAGCATAAGATGCAACCATTGTGTCAAAAAGTAGGCCTCTAGTCTGGCAGTATAGTTCACCAGGTAGGCCTCCAGTCTGGCAGTATAGTTCACCAGGTAGGCCTCCAGTCTGGCAGTATAGTTTACCAGGTAGGCTTCCAGTCTGGCAGTATAGTTCACCAGGTAGGCCTCTAGTCTGGCAGCATAGTTCACCAGGTAGGCATCTACTCTGGCAGCATAGTTTACCAGGTAGGCCTCTACTCTGGCAGCATAGTTTACCAGGAAGGCCTCTAGTCTGGCAGTATAGTTTACCAAGTTGGACTCTAGTCTGGCAGCATAGTTTACCAGGTAGGCCTCTAGTCTGGCAGTATAGTTTACCAGGTAGGCCTCTAGTCTGGCAGCATAGTTTACGAGGTAGGCCTCTAGTCTGGCAGCATAGTTTACCAGGTAGGCCTCTAGTCTGGCAGAATAGTTTACCAGGTAGACCTCTGCACTGGCAGCATAGTTTACCATGTAGGCCTCTAGTCTGGCAGTATAGTTCACTAGGTAGGCCTCTACTCTGGCAGCATAGTTTACCAGGTAGGCCTCTAGTCTGACAGTATAGTTCACCAGGTAGGCCTCTACTCTGGCAGCATAGTTTACCAGGTAGGCCTCTACTCTGGCAGCATAGTTTACTAAGTAGGCCTCTTGTCTGGCAGTATAGTTTACCTGGTAGGCCTCTACTCTGGCAGCATAGTTTACCAGGTAGGCCTCTAGTCTGACAGCATAGTTTACCTGGTAGGCCTCTAATCTGACAGTATAGTTTACCAGGTAGGCTTCTACTCTGGCAGCATAGTTTACCAGGTAGGCCTCTAGTCTGGAAGTATAGTTCACCAGGTAGGTCTCTACTCTGGCAGCATAGTTTACCAGGTAGGCCTCTAGTCTGGCAGTATAGTTCACCAGGTAGGCCTCTAGTCTGGCAGTATAGTTTACCAGTTAGGCCTCTACTCTGGCAGCATAGTTTACCAGGTAGACCTCTAGTCTGGCAGCATAGTTTACCAGGTAGGCCTCTAATCTGGCAGTATAGTTTACCAGGTAGGCTTCTACTCTGGCAGCATAGTTTACCAGGTAGGCCTCTAGTCTGACAGTATAGTTCACCAGGTAGGCCTCTACTCTGACAGCATATTTTACCAGGTAGGCCTCTAGTCTGACAGCATATTTTACCAGGTAGGCCTCTAGTCTGACAGCATATTTTACCAGGTAGGCCTCTAGTCTGACAGCGTATTTTACCAGGTAGGCCTTCAGTTGGGCATCAGGGGGCTTCTATACTACCACAATGACGAAGTTTTGGTTTTCAGTCTTTTCTGTTAAAACATCATATGAGCGACTCTGGCATAAAGGCCAAATCCCCTTTTTTTGCCTGCTTATTCTTTTGCATCTGAATAAGTTATAACCTGGGATCCATATTTCGTTCTCAGATTGATCCTTTAGGTGGGTCTCTGTGAAAGCCACAAACATTGCATTGGACTACGTGAGCAGTCCAATGCAATGATGAAAGGTATTTTGTTATTTATTGACGAATTTAGACCTTGTATATTTGCGAAGATAAATGTTGCCTTTTTGATGGTTTGTAGGGGTTTTGTTTGCTTGCACTAATATCTGTTGTTCTGCAGTGTAAGTCACTGACTGTCCACCTACACCAGTAGTGATCCGAGGTGGTGTAGCATTTCTGTCATTTCCTGCCATTTTTTTTCTTCTTTCTACCTTGGTTTGTCTCCCAAGATCAGTGTGACTTGCACTACACATACTGCGCAGGCACCGTCAACACTGTCAAGTAACACAGACTACATACTGGGCAGGCACTGTCAACACTGTCAAGTAACACAGACTACACATACTGGGCAGGCATTGTCAACACTGTCAAGTAACACAGACTACACATACTGGGCAGGCATTGTAAACACTGTCAAGTAACACAGACTACACATACTGGACAGGCATTGTCAACACTGTCAAGTAACACAGACTACACATATTGGGCAGGCACTGTCAACACTGTCAAGTAACAAAGACTACACATACTGGGCAGGCACTGTCAACACTGTCAAGTAACACAGACTACACATACTGGGCAGGCACTGTCAACACTGCCAAGTAACACAGACTACACATACTGGGCAGGCACTGTCAACACTGCCAAGTAACACAGACTACACATACTGGGCAGGCACTGTCAACACTGTCAAGTAACACAGACTACACATAATGGCCAGGCACTGTCAACACTGTCAAGTAACACAGACTACACATACTGGCCAGGCACTGTCAACACTGTCAAGTAACACAGACTACACATACTGGCCAGGCACTGTCAACACTGTCAAGTAACACAGACTACACATACTGGCCAGGCACTGTCAACACTGTCAAGTAACACAGACTACACATACTGGCCAGGCACTGTCAACACTGTCAAGTAACACAGACTACACATACTGGCCAGGCACTGTCAACACTGTCAAGTAACACAGACTACACATAGTGGCCAGGCACTGTCAACACTGTCAAGTAACACAGACTACACATACTGGCCAGGCACTGTCAACACTGTCAAGTAACACAGACTACACATACTGGCCAGGCACTGTCAACACTGTCAAGTAACACAGACGACACATACTGGCCAGGCACTGTCAACACTGTCAAGTAACACAGACTACACATACTGGCCAGGCACTGTCAACACTGTCAAGTAACACAGGCTACACATACTGGGCAAGCACTGTCAACACTGTCAAGTAACACGCACTACACACTATGTACCTATATACTGGCTGACAGAAAAGATCGATTGGCTTTATAGCCTGAGCGTGGGATGGGCGTGGGATGGGCGTGGGATGGGCGTGGGATTGCCGTGGGATGGCCGTGGGATGGCCGTGGGATGGGCGTGGGATGAGGGTGGGATGAGGGTCGGATGGGCGTGGGATGAGGGTCGGATGGGCGTGGGATGAGGGTGGGATGAGGGTCGGATGGGCGTGGGATGAGGGTGGGATGAGGGTCGGATGGGCGTGGGATGAGGGTGGGATGGGCGGCTGACCTTTAACCTGGATTTGATTGAGAGGATAATTAATTAGTCAGCGTGAGGCAAGTAACCACAATGACTCCACACAGTGTCTCCACACAGTGTCTCCAGATAGTGTCTCTACACAGTGTCTACACACAGTGTCTCCACAATGTGTCTCCACACAGCATGTCTCCACACAGCATGTCTCCACACAGCATGTCTCCACACAGCATGTCTCCACACAGCATGTCTCCACACAGCATGTCTCCACACAGCATGTCTCCACACAGCATGTCTCCACACAGCATGTCTCCACACAGCATGTCTCCACACAGCATGTTTCCAAACAGCATGTCTCCACACAGCATGTCTCCACACAGCATGTCTCCACACAGCATGTTTCCAAACAGCATGTCTCCACACAGCATGTCTCCACACAGCATGTCTCCACACAGCATGTTTCCAAACAGCATGTCTCCACACAGCATGTTTCCACACAGCATGTCTCCACACAGCATGTCTCCACACAGCATGTCTCCACACAGCATGTCTCCACACAGCATGTTTCCAAACAGCATGTCTCCACACAGCATGTCTCCACACAGCATGTCTCCACACAGCATGTCTCCACACAGCATGTCTCCACACAGCATGTTTCCAAACAGCATGTCTCCACACAGCATGTCTCCACACAGCATGTCTCCACACAGCATGTCTCCACACAGCATGTCTCCACACAGCATGTTTTCAAACAGCATGTCTCCACACAGCATGTCTCCACACAGCATGTCTCCAAACAGCATGTTTCCAAACAGCATGACTCCACACAGCATGTTTTCAAACAGCATGTCTCCACACAGCATGTCTCCACACAGCATGTCTCCACACAGCATGTCTCCACACAGCATGTCTCCACACAGCATGTCTCCACACAGCATGTCTCCACACAGCATGTTTCCAAACAGCATGTCTCCACACAGCATGTCTCCACACAGCATGTTTCCAAACAGCATGTCTCCACACAGCATGTCTCCACACAGCATGTCTCCACACAGCATGTTTCCAAACAGCATGTCTCCACACAGCATGTCTCCACACAGCATGTCTCCGAACAGCATGTCTCCACACAGCATGTCTCCACACAGCATGTCTCCACACAGCATGTCTCCACACAGCATGTCTCCACACAGCATGTCTCCACACAGCATGTCTCCACACAGCATGTCTCCACACAGCATGTCTCCACACAGCATGTCTCCACACAGCATGTCTCCACACAGCATGTTTCCACACAGCATGTCTCCACACAGCATGTCTCCACACAGCATGTTTCCACACAGCATGTCTCCACACAGCATGTCTCCACACAGCATGTTTCCAAACAGCATGTCTCCACACAGCATGTCTCCACACAGCATGTCTCCACACAGCATGTTTCCAAACAGCATGTCTCCACACAGCATGTCTCCACACAGCATGTCTCCACACAGCATGTCTCCACACAGCATGTCTCCACACAGCATGTTTCCAAACAGCATGTCTCCACACAGCATGTCTCCACACAGCATGTCTCCACACAGCATGTCTCCACACAGCATGTTTCCAAACAGCATGTCTCCACACAGCATGTCTCCACACAGCATGTCTCCACACAGCATGTCTCCACACAGCATGTCTCCACACAGCATGTCTCCACACAGCATGTCTCCACACAGCATGTCTCCACACAGCATGTCTCCACACAGCATGTCTCCACACAGCATGTCTCCACACAGCATGTTTCCAAACAGCATGTCTCCACACAGCATGTCTCCACACAGCATGTCTCCACACAGCATGTCTCCACACAACATGTCTCCACACAGCATGTCTCCACACAGCATGTTTCCAAACAGCTTGTCTCCACACAGCATGTCTCAACACAGCAAGTCTCAACACAGCATGTCTCCACACAGCATGTTTCCAAACAGCATGTCTCCACACAGCATGTCTCCACACAGCATGTCTCCACACAGCATGTTTCCAAACAGCACGTCTCCACACAGCATGTCTCCACACAGCATGTCTCCACACAGCATGTCTCCACACAGCATGTCTCCACACAGCATGTCTCCACACAGCATATCTCCACACAGCATGTCTCCACACAGCATGTCTCCACACAGCATGTCTCCACACAACATGTCTCCACACAGCATGTCTCCACACAGCATGTTTCCAAACAGCTTGTCTCCACACAGCATGTCTCAACACAGCAAGTCTCAACACAGCATGTCTCCACACAGCATGTTTCCAAACAGCATGTCTCCACACAGCATGTCTCCACACAGCATGTCTCAACACAGCATGTCTCCACACAGCATGTCTCCACACAGCATGTCTCCACACAGCATATCTCCACACAGCATGTCTCCACACAGCATGTCTCCACACAGCATGTCTCCACACAGCATGTCTCCACACAGCATGTCTCCACACAGCATGTCTCCACACAGCATGTTTCCAAACAGCATGTCTCCACACAGCATGTCTCCACACAGCATGTCTCCACACAGCATGTCTCCACACAGCATGTCTCCACACAGCATGTCTCCACACAGCATGTCTCAACACAGCATGTCTCCACACAGCATGTCTCAACACAGCATGTCTCCACACAGCATGTCTCCACACAGCATGTCTCCACACAGCATGTCTCCACACAGCATGTCTCCACACAGCATGTCTCCACACAGCATGTCTCAACACAGCATGTCTCAACACAGCATGTCTCAACACAGCATGTCTCCACACAGCATGTCTCAACACAGCATGTCTCAACACAGCATGTCTCAACACAGCATGTCTCCACACAGCATGTTTCCAAACAGCATGTCTCCACACAGCATGTCTCCACACAGCATGTCTCCACACAGCATGTTTCCAAACAGCATGTCTCCACACAGCATGTCTCCACACAGCATGTCTCAACACAGCATGTCTCCACACAGCATGTCTCCACACAGCATGTCTCAACACAGCATGTCTCAACACAGCATGTCTCAACACAGCATGTATCAACACAGCATGTCTCAACACAGCATGTCTCCACACAGCATGTTTCCAAACAGCATGTCTCCACACAGCATGTCTCAACACAGCATGTCTCAACACAGCATGTCTCCACACAGCATGTCTCAACACAGCATGTCTCCACACAGCATGTCTCAACACAGCATGTCTCAACACAGCATGTCTCAACACAGCATGTCTCCACACAGCATGTCTCAACACAGCATGTCTCAACACAGCATGTCTCAACACAGCATGTCTCCACACAGCATGTCTCCACACAGCATGTCTCCACACAGCATGTCTCCACACAGCATGTCTCCACACAGCATGTTTCCAAACAGCATGTCTCCACACAGCATGTCTCCACACAGCATGTCTCCACACAGCATGTTTCCAAACAGCATGTCTCCACACAGCATGTCTACACACAGCATGTCTCCACACAGCATGTTTCCAAACAGCATGTCTCCACACAGCATGTCTCCACACAGCATGTCTCCACACAGCATGTTTCCAAACAGCATGTCTCCACACAGCATGTCTCCACACAGCATGTCTCCACACAGCATGTCTCCACACAGCATGTTTCCAAACAGCATGTCTCCACACAGCATGTCTCCACACAGCATGTCTCCACACAGCATGTCTCCACACAGCATGTTTCCAAACAGCATGTCTCCACACAGCATGTTTCCAAACAGCATGTCTCCACACAGCATGTTTCCAAACAGCATGTCTCCACACAGCATGTCTCCACACAGCATGTTTCCAAACAGCATGTCTCCACACAGCATGTCTCCACACAGCATGTCTCCACACAGCATGTCTCCACACAGCATGTTTCCAAACAGCATGTCTCCACACAGCATGTTTCCAAACAGCACGTCTCCACACAGCATGTCTCCACACAGCATGTCTCCACACAGCATGTCTCCACACAGCATGTCTCCACACAGCATGTTTCCAAACAGCATGTCTCCACACAGCATGTCTCCACACAGCATGTCTCCACACAGCATGTCTCCACACAGCATGTTTCCAAACAGCATGTCTCCACACAGCATGTTTCCAAACAGCACGTCTCCACACAGCATGTCTCCACACAGCATGTCTCAACACAGCATGTCTCAACACAGCATGTCTCAACACAGCATGTCTCCACACAGCATGTTTCCAAACAGCATGTCTCCACACAGCATGTCTCCACACAGCATGTCTCAACACAGCATGTCTCAACACAGCATGTCTCAACACAGCATGTCTCCACACAGCATGTCTCCACACAGCATGTTTCCAAACAGCATGTCTACACACAGCATGTCTCCACACAGCATGTCTCCACACAGCATGTTTCCAAACAGCATGTCTCCACACAGCATGTCTCCACACAGCATGTCTCCACACAGCATGTCTCCACACAGCATGTCTCCACACAGCATGTCTCCACACAGCATGTCTCCACACAGCATGTTTCCAAACAGCATGTCTCCACACAGCATGTCTCCACACAACATGTCTCCACACAGCATGTCTCCACACAGCATGTCTCCACACAGCATGTCTCCACACAGCATGTCTCCACACAGCATGTCTCCACACAGCATGTCTCCACACAGCATGTTTCCAAACAGCATGTCTCCACACAGCATGTCTCCACACAGCATGTCTCCACACAGCATGTTTCCAAACAGCATGTCTCCACACAGCATGTCTCAACACAGCATGTCTCAACACAGCATGTCTCCACACAGCATGTCTCCACACAGCATGTCTCAACACAGCATGTCTCAACACAGCATGTCTCCACACAGCATGTCTCAACACAGCATGTTTCCAAACAGCATGTCTCCACACAGCATGTCTCAACACAGCATGTCTCCACACAGCATGTCTCAACACAGCATGTCTCCACACAGCATGTCTCCACACAGCATGTCTCCACACAGCATGTCTCCACACAGCATGTCTCCACACAGCATGTCTCCACACAGCATGTCTCCACACAGCATGTCTCCACACAGCATGTCTCCACACAGCATGTCTCCACACAGCATGTTTCCAAACAGCATGTCTCCACACAGCATGTCTCCACACAGCATGTCTCCACACAGCATGTTTCCAAACAGCATGTCTCCACACAGCATGTCTCAACACAGCATGTCTCAACACAGCATGTCTCCACACAGCATGTCTCCACACAGCATGTCTCAACACAGCATGTCTCAACACAGCATGTCTCCACACAGCCTGTCTCCACACAGCATGTCTCAACACAGCATGTCTCAACACAGCATGTCTCAACACAGCATGTCTCCACACAGCATGTCTCCACACAGCATGTCTCCACACAGCATGTCTCAACACAGCATGTCTCCAAACAGCATGTTTCCAAACAGCATGTCTCCACACAGCATGTCTCCACACAGCATGTCTCCACACAGCATGTCTCCACACAGCATGTCTCCACACAGCATGTCTCCACACAGCATGTCTCCACACAGCATGTCTCCACACAGCATGTTTCCAAACAGCATGTCTCCACACAGCATGTCTCCACACAGCATGTCTCCACACAGCATGTCTCCACACAGCATGTCTCCACACAGCATGTCTCCACACAGCATGTCTCAACACAGCATGTCTCCACACAGCATGTCTCAACACAGCATGTCTCCACACAGCATGTCTCCACACAGCATGTCTCCACACAGCATGTCTCCACACAGCATGTCTCCACACAGCATGTCTCCACACAGCATGTCTCAACACAGCATGTCTCAACACAGCATGTCTCAACACAGCATGTCTCCACACAGCATGTTTCCAAACAGCATGTCTCCACACAGCATGTCTCCACACAGCATGTCTCAACACAGCATGTCTCAACACAGCATGTCTCAACACAGCATGTCTCAACACAGCATGTCTCAACACAGCATGTCTCCACACAGCATGTCTCCACACAGCATGTCTCAACACAGCATGTCTCAACACAGCATGTCTCAACACAGCATGTCTCAACACAGCATGTCTCAACACAGCATGTCTCCACACAGCATGTCTCAACACAGCATGTCTCAACACAGCATGTCTCAACACAGCATGTCTCCACACAGCATGTTTCCAAACAGCATGTCTCCACACAGCATGTCTCAACACAGCATGTCTCAACACAGCATGTCTCCACACAGCATGTCTCAACACAGCATGTCTCCACACAGCATGTCTCAACACAGCATGTCTCAACACAGCATGTCTCAACACAGCATGTCTCCACACAGCATGTCTCAACACAGCATGTCTCAACACAGCATGTCTCAACACAGCATGTCTCCACACAGCATGTCTCCACACAGCATGTTTCCACACAGCATGTCTCCACACAGCATGTCTCCACACAGCATGTCTCCACACAGCATGTTTCCAAACAGCATGTCTCCACACAGCATGTCTCCACACAGCATGTCTCCACACAGCATGTCTCCACACAGCATGTCTCCACACAGCATGTTTCCAAACAGCATGTCTCCACACAGCATGTCTCCACACAGCATGTCTCCACACAGCATGTCTCCACACAGCATGTCTCCACACAGCCTGTCTCCACACAGCATGTTTCCACACAGCCTGTCTCCACACAGCATGTCTCCACACAGCATGTCTCAACACAGCATGTTTCAACACAGCATGTTTCAACACAGCATGTCTCCACACAGCATGTCTCCACACAGCATGTCTCAACACAGCATGTTTCAACACAGCATGTCTCCACACAGCATGTCTCCACACAGCCTGTCTCCACACAGCATGTCTCAACACAGCATGTCTCAACACAGCATGTTTCAACACAGCATGTCTCAACACAGCATGTCTCAACACAGCATGTTTCAACACAGCATGTCTCAACACAGCATGTCTCAACACAGCATGTCTCAACACAGCATGTCTCCACACAGCATGTTTCCAAACAGCATGTCTCCACACAGCATGTCTCCACACAGCCTGTCTCCACACAGCATGTCTCCACACAGCATGTCTCCACACAGCATGTCTCAACACAGCATGTCTCCACACAGCATGTTTCCAAACAGCATGTCTCCACACAGCATGTCTCCACACAGCATGTCTCCACACAGCATGTCTCCACACAGCATGTCTCCACACAGCATGTCTCAACACAGCATGTCTCCACACAGCATGTCTCCACACAGCATGTCTCCACACAGCATGTCTCCACACAGCATGTCTCCACACAGCATGTCTTCACACAGCATGTCTCCACACAGCATGTCTCCACACAGCATGTCTCCACACAGCATGTCTCCACACAGCATGTCTCAACACAGCATGTCTCAACACAGCATGTCTCAACACAGCATGTCTCCACACAGCATGTCTCCACACAGCATGTCTCAACACAGCATGTCTCAACACAGCATGTCTCAACACAGCATGTATCAACACAGCATGTCTCAACACAGCATGTCTCCACACAGCATGTTTCCAAACAGCATGTCTCCACACAGCATGTCTCAACACAGCATGTCTCAACACAGCATGTCTCCACACAGCATGTCTCAACACAGCATGTCTCCACACAGCATGTCTCAACACAGCATGTCTCAACACAGCATGTCTCAACACAGCATGTCTCCACACAGCATGTCTCAACACAGCATGTCTCAACACAGCATGTCTCAACACAGCATGTCTCCACACAGCATGTCTCCACACAGCATGTCTCCACACAGCATGTCTCCACACAGCATGTCTCCACACAGCATGTTTCCAAACAGCATGTCTCCACACAGCATGTTTCCAAACAGCATGTCTCCACACAGCATGTCTCCACACAGCATGTTTCCAAACAGCATGTCTACACACAGCATGTCTCCACACAGCATGTTTCCAAACAGCATGTCTCCACACAGCATGTCTCCACACAGCATGTCTCCACACAGCATGTTTCCAAACAGCATGTCTCCACACAGCATGTCTCCACACAGCATGTCTCCACACAGCATGTCTCCACACAGCATGTTTCCAAACAGCATGTCTCCACACAGCATGTCTCCACACAGCATGTCTCCACACAGCATGTCTCCACACAGCATGTTTCCAAACAGCATGTCTCCACACAGCATGTTTCCAAACAGCATGTCTCCACACAGCATGTTTCCAAACAGCACGTCTCCACACAGCATGTCTCCACACAGCATGTTTCCAAACAGCATGTCTCCACACAGCATGTCTCCACACAGCATGTCTCCACACAGCATGTTTCCAAACAGCACGTCTCCACACAGCATGTCTCCACACAGCATGTCTCAACACAGCATGTCTCAACACAGCATGTCTCAACACAGCATGTCTCCACACAGCATGTTTCCAAACAGCATGTCTCCACACAGCATGTCTCCACACAGCATGTCTCAACACAGCATGTCTCAACACAGCATGTCTCAACACAGCATGTCTCCACACAGCATGTTTCCAAACAGCATGTCTCCACACAGCATGTCTCCACACAGCATGTCTCCACACAGCATGTCTCCACACAGCATGTTTCCAAACAGCATGTCTCCACACAGCATGTCTCCACACAGCATGTCTCCACACAGCATGTCTCCACACAGCATGTCTCCACACAGCATGTCTCCACACAGCATGTCTCCACACAGCTTGTTTCCAAACAGCATGTCTACACACAGCATGTCTCCACACAGCATGTTTCCAAACAGCATGTCTCCACACAGCATGTCTCCACACAGCATGTCTCCACACAGCATGTCTCCACACAGCATGTCTCCACACAGCATGTCTCCACACAGCATGTCTCCACACAGCATGTTTCCAAACAGCATGTCTCCACACAGCATGTCTCCACACAACATGTCTCCACACAGCATGTCTCCACACAGCATGTCTCCACACAGCATGTCTCCACACAGCATGTCTCCACACAGCATGTCTCCACACAGCATGTCTCCACACAGCATGTTTCCAAACAGCATGTCTCCACACAGCATGTCTCCACACAGCATGTCTCCACACAGCATGTCTCAACACAGCATGTCTCAACACAGCATGTCTCCACACAGCATGTCTCAACACAGCATGTCTCCACACAGCATGTCTCAACACAGCATGTCTCAACACAGCATGTCTCCACACAGCATGTCTCCACACAGCATGTCTCAACACAGCATGTCTCAACACAGCATGTCTCCACACAGCATGTCTCAACACAGCATGTTTCCAAACAGCATGTCTCCACACAGCATGTCTCAACACAGCATGTCTCCACACAGCATGTCTCAACACAGCATGTCTCCACACAGCATGTCTCCACACAGCATGTCTCCACACAGCATGTCTCCACACAGCATGTCTCCACACAGCATGTCTCCACACAGCATGTTTCCAAACAGCATGTCTCCACACAGCATGTCTCAACACAGCATGTCTCCACACAGCATGTCTCCACACAGCATGTCTCAACACAGCATGTCTCAACACAGCATGTCTCCACACAGCCTGTCTCCACACAGCATGTCTCAACACAGCATGTCTCAACACAGCATGTCTCAACACAGCATGTCTCCACACAGCATGTCTCCACACAGCATGTCTCCACACAGCATGCATGTCTCAACACAGCATGTCTCCAAACAGCATGTTTCCAAACAGCATGTCTCCACACAGCATGTCTCCACACAGCATGTCTCCACACAGCATGTCTCCACACAGCATGTCTCCACACAGCATGTCTCCACACAGCATGTCTCCACACAGCATGTCTCCACACAGCATGTTTCCAAACAGCATGTCTCCACACAGCATGTCTCCACACAGCATGTCTCCACACAGCATGTCTCCACACAGCATGTCTCCACACAGCATGTCTCCACACAGCATGTCTCAACACAGCATGTCTCAACACAGCATGTCTCAACACAGCATGTCTCAACACAGCATGTATCAACACAGCATGTCTCAACACAGCATGTCTCCACACAGCATGTCTCAACACAGCATGTCTCAACACAGCATGTCTCAACACAGCATGTCTCCACACAGCATGTTTCCAAACAGCATGTCTCCACACAGCATGTCTCAACACAGCATGTCTCCACACAGCATGTTTCCAAACAGCATGTCTCCACACAGCATGTCTCAACACAGCATGTCTCAACACAGCATGTCTCCACACAGCATGTTTCCAAACAGCATGTCTCCACACAGCATGTCTCAACACAGCATGTCTCAACACAGCATGTCTCCACACAGCATGTTTCCAAACAGCATGTCTCCACACAGCATGTCTCCACACAGCATGTCTCCACACAGCATGTCTCCACACAGCATGTCTCCACACAGCATGTTTCCAAACAGCATGTCTACACACAGCATGTCTCCACACAGCATGTCTCCACACAGCATGTCTCCACACAGCATGTTTCCAAACAGCATGTCTCCACACAGCATGTCTCCACACAGCATGTCTCCACACAGCATGTCTCCACACAGCCTGTCTCCACACAGCATGTTTCCACACAGCCTGTCTCCACACAGCATGTCTCCACACAGCATGTCTCAACACAGCATGTTTCAACACAGCATGTTTCAACACAGCATGTCTCCACACAGCATGTCTCCACACAGCATGTCTCAACACAGCATGTTTCAACACAGCATGTCTCCACACAGCATGTCTCCACACAGCCTGTCTCCACACAGCATGTCTCAACACAGCATGTCTCAACACAGCATGTTTCAACACAGTATGTCTCAACACAGCATGTCTCAACACAGCATGTTTCAACACAGCATGTCTCAACACAGCATGTCTCAACACAGCATGTCTCAACACAGCATGTCTCCACACAGCATGTTTCCAAACAGCATGTCTCCACACAGCATGTCTCCACACAGCCTGTCTCCACACAGCATGTCTCCACACAGCATGTCTCCACACAGCATGTCTCAACACAGCATGTCTCCACACAGCATGTTTCCAAACAGCATGTCTCCACACAGCATGTCTCCACACAGCATGTCTCCACACAGCATGTCTCCACACAGCATGTCTCCACACAGCATGTCTCAACACAGCATGTCTCCACACAGCATGTCTCCACACAGCATGTCTCCACACAGCATGTCTCCACACAGCATGTTTCCAAACAGCATGTCTCCACACAGCATGTCTTCACACAGCATGTCTCCACACAGCATGTCTCCACACAGCATGTCTCCACACAGCATGTCTCAACACAGCATGTCTCCACACAGCATGTCTCCACACAGCATGTCTCCACACAGCATGTCTCCACACAGCATGTCTCAACACAGCATGTCTCAACACAGCATGTCTCCACACAGCATGTCTCAACACAGCATGTCTCAACACAGCATGTCTCAACACAGCATGTCTCAACACAGCATGTCTCAACACAGCATGTCTCCACACAGCATGTCTCAACACAGCATGTCTCCACACAGCATGTCTCAACACAGCATGTCTCAACACAGCATGTCTCAACACAGCATGTCTCCACACAGCATGTCTCAACACAGCATGTCTCAACACAGCATGTCTCAACACAGCATGTCTCCACACAGCATGTTTCCAAACAGCATGTCTCCACACAGCATGTCTCAACACAGCATGTCTCAACACAGCATGTCTCAACACAGCATGTCTCAACACAGCATGTTTCCAAACAGCATGTCTCCACACAGCATGTCTCCACACAGCATGTCTCAACACAGCATGTCTCAACACAGCATGTCTCCAAACAGCATGTTTCCAAACAGCATGTCTCCACACAGCATGTCTCAACACAGCATGTCTCAACACAGCATGTCTCAACACAGCATGTCTCCACACAGCATGTCTCCACACAGCATGTCTTGTATCATACAACTTTGTTTGTTCTCTCCGTCTCATTTTCTGGCGAATTGTTATTAATGGATAATTTCCTTGTGTAATGAAGATTTGGTGTCCTTCACCCTCTTAATTGTCACCTAATTGTGGTTGCAGGCGTCGAGTCATAGCTCCTGGTCCCCGCCTCTTCAGTGGTCACTACTAGTTCAGTCCCTCTCTGCTCCGTGAGCTTTATCATCTCTCTTGGTAAAGTTATGTATGGATCATGCCTCTACCACCTCCTTTTGCAGACTATTCATTCCACTTCCTGACAACTTTGTGACTGAAGAAATACTTCCTAACATCCCTGTGACTCTGAGTCTTCAACTTCCCATTGTGACCCCTTGTTGGTGTGTCCCATCTCTGCAACATCTTGTCCTTGTCCTCATTGTCAATTCCTCTCAGTATTTTATGTGTTATCATGTGTTCCCTGTCCCTCCTGTCCTCCAGTGTCGTCAGGTCGAGTTCCTTAAAAGACATGCTCCTTAGCTCCGTGACTAGTCTCGTAGCAAACTTCTGCACTATCTCTTATTTTCTGAAGTGCTCATTAGTGACATGTCGGAATGCTGTTCTTAGATTTGCTAGTCCTCCATACGCTGCAGCAGTTATTTGGTTGATGTACGCCTCAGGAGATGTCCTCGGTATTATACTCACACCAATATCCTTTTTCTTGTGTGAGGTTTGCGGTCTTTGACCCCCCCCCCCTTCCTTAATTAAACAGTACTCTGTCCATGATCTTCTTTGCTCTTCCCCGATCTTCAAGACTGCACTTGTGGGGATAAACTCTAGGAGCCAATTGCTGGACCAGGCTTGCATCCTGTCCAGATCCCTTTGTAGTTCTGTCTGGTCCTCATTCAGCTGAATTCTCCCCATTAGCTTCACATCGTCTGCAAACAGGGACAGTTCTGAATCTAACTGTGATTTTCCAGCCAGCAATTAACACCAGTTGCCATGGACAACGATTCATTTCCAACTCCTCTCCTTGGCAAAATGCCGTATAACACAGGGTGCCCTCCTTTCCTCCTAATTATGTCTATTGCTCACCTATACCTGCTAATCAGCTCTTTACTCCTGCGTCTGCCAATATCGTTACTCCCATTACCTCTATGTCGTCCAGACGGATAACAGTATCCTCCATCCGAGCCCCCGGAAAACAAACCTTCTTCCTCTCCCTATCTCTAAGACAATACACTCTATCCATAAACTTAAACTGACTGTCGCCAACTTAAACAATATTCTTACCTTGATTGGCTGGGCTCATGATGGTGTCCACGGTCTTCCCAGAGATGGTCATCGCTGGGATGTCTTCACTGGCTGGCTCCGCTCTGTCGTTAACAATGGTGTTCGTTGGAGGGTCTTGGATTGTCCATTCACATTCATCATATGACAAGGAAAAAGAGTTGCTGGTTTTCACACCAGTCTCCTGGACCTTCTTCAACTTCAGCTTCTTTCCTTCATTTCCACCTAGCATCCATTCGTTGGTCAGATCATCGACGATGTTGTCCCGGGGATAATCCCTGCACATACCCATCAGTTGTTGAATTTCTCTTCATGCTTCTGTTAACTCTGCCTTAAGCTGAAGATATAACTGCACATAATCGAGGAAAACCATTATCACAATATCATGTAACAAAGAACGGAGATCACACTGGACACGTCCTGACGTACACGTCAACAGGAGTTTATCTTCACTCCGTTTCCTTCCTCGTATCAATATTTTTTCCTGATTTTCATAAATGTGAAATTCTATTTTTTTCATATTTACGTATATAATACAAAAGTTAGTGAAATTTAGGTATTATTGTCCTTAGAGATTTATGCTCTCGTGGGTTCATTTATATATAAGAAATACTGTTCTCGACCTTATTCCATTTGGGTTGAGAAGTGTATTGAAGTGTATGTTAATAAAAACAGGATAAATAGTTTAATACTTCCACACAAGTGTATCTCATGTGGTGTAAAATATCACATGTTGTACTGAAGGTGTAGTACTGAAGGTGGAGTACTGAAGGTGTAGTACTGAAGGTGTAGTACTGAAGGTGTAGTACTGAAGGTGTAGTACTGAAGGTGTAGTACTGAAGGTGTAGTACTGAAGGTGTAGTACTGAAGGTGTAGTCAATGTACACAAATGTAAGACCTTATTGCTTTGTACTCATAACGAAATAAATGGTAATATAGAAAACAACTTTTAAAATCTTTTATTGTCAATTTTGAGAATACAGGTTATATATTTAAATGGTGACATTTTGAAGAATATATGGTAAGTATTTATGTACAAAGAAGACAGATTTCAAAAAAAAGATATTATACATTTCGATAATTATCGAAATATATAACATCTATTCTTGAAATTTGAATTATAATTAGAGTTAGAATTCTAGTTGATGTCACATCAGGGTGGTTATCGTCAAGTATTATTCCTTCTTCGACCTCTATTTTGTCTATATCTAAAATAAGATCCATTTCAAAGCATTGTCCATTTTGTTTATCATCATCATTCTCTGATGATGATATATTAATCAGGGCTAGTGATGAGGATGAATATTTTAAAGGGGAAACTTCTTTACATTTTTGAATAGGCGTTTGTTGGAATTCATAAGAGGAAGAACCCATCATAAGATGGAATCATAAAATATTCATCTCCACCCAGTCTGCATTTTTCTCAAAAGCTTCACAACTTGCAAATAAGACTTTCTACATTTCCTACCTTCTGTGAAGGTGATTTTTCCTCTATATATTTTGTTAAATTAAATCCAACTTTGTTACTGTTGATCCTCCGGTGTTGTTTACAATATTTGTCTGTTATCAATACATCATTAATTAATCTATAATTTAAATTCCCAACGAGATTTCAAAAAAAATGGGAACGATCGCTCCAGTAAGACTCACTCTCATCAGCAAAACTGTGAGGCAGCATCTCTTATCCCTGTCATCTCACACTCGCTTCTCACTGTTTCCGAATCAGCAAAAAAAAAAAAAAACAGTAGTTTAGTAACACACTTCACTCATAAGTTCTTACTTCAAAAAGTAATTTATTAACACTCATCACACACAGTTTTTTAAAACGACAAAAATCATATTAATATCACTAAATTTATCATCATACCCTAAAGGTGACCCATCCCCAATATTCATATTCAGTATCCTAAATTCACTAAATTTGTCATAATTCTGGTTAACTGGTAATATCTCACAGGTGCGCCTGACGGATATACTCGATTCAATGTTGAAAAATCGACCTGTTTTGGGAAAGCCATCAGTTATCGAATGAATATAAATGGTTCTGAACGGGGGGCGATGTGCCCCCTCTTGTATAACATTCAATGCACCTAACGACATATTGGTAACACAGAACTTTACATAGAGTCGAACTGAACTAGGCTAAAGAAATTTACATGAACCAATTTGTGTACTTAGAATTTTGTAATAGTTTCTAACCGATTTTGCACCTTCCTCCACCAGCCAATAATTTCTGACCCACACTTTTAAGAGTTTCTATACTCGAGTTTTCCCCGAATTCTTTGCTTCAACACAGTTATTAACATCACACAACATATCTTGTCGACATTGCAATGCCCCCGTGGCAATAGTACTAATTAGGAAGCGAATAGCCTACCTGTTTAAACCTTAAAGACATGAATATTGGCCCCCGCCTCAACCTTGAGTTTTATATAATATAATATTGTCCGATCCTCCACCTTTCACTCTTGGAGCCTTAAAAGGGTTTAAAAAGACTTGATCAGTGGAGGGGAGAAAGATGCTCTCACAACGCCGGCGTGTACAATATTAGTCAAATTTAATCTCAACATATTTGTGTTACTCAATGTCTCAAATGGAGTGCACACACAGGGAAATATTTTCAATATATCGAATTAACACTTCCTCAATAATCTTTTTACTAACAGTATTATACACAGAGTCGATCATAATTGTTTCTTAATGTATTGATATCTGCCAAACACATAAGTGATACGAACTGGTTTCCGAAATTGACAGGTTCTTCTGAATCAATATATATTTACAAATTAACATCAGATTCTGGGCTGACTGGATTTTGTCCTGCTAATCTCCTTTTTTACCCATAAACGCATACAAAGGATAATGCTTATTATAACCACTGGTAATTGTATTAGGAATATATATACTTTTTTTGTTTTTAGAATAATCAAATCCATATTAATTCCAGGATGGCAAGTGAATACGATAGAATTTATTTGAATGTTTACTCCTAAACTCCTTTTAAATTCGTTTAACATTTTTATTAATAACTTCAATAATGGCGTCTAGGATGCCACTCACATCAACTCCATTAATACCAAACAATTCAATTTTATGATTTAAGATATTCACTTGTGATTTATCTTTGTAATACTGAATATCGATGTTTATATTCATTTCTTATTTTCGTATAAAATAAGTCTTGGAATACATTATATTTTTCAGAGTAACTTCATATGAAACATTATTATCCAGAATAATGGGTGTTAAAGCTTGGTGAAGAAAGCAGATGGTAAGTTGTCACAAACACACCAGTTCCAGAGTCATTACTTACATGTTTACCTTTCTTATCAGCAACCTTCTTATCATTTCTATTGAGTATATATCAAAATACAAGGATTATATAAACTCACTTGATACGTGGTCCTCCGTGATGCATTTTACTTAGGGGAATTCTTAATACTTAGTCCACCACCTTTGATCAGGTGCTCATGTGCTCTGGGACTTATCCCTATAAGTATTCAGGTTCGATTCTCTTTGCTGTTATAATACTGTTATCGGAAAAAGCATTTCATATTTCAGTATCATTTTGATTGGGAATGTGGCTATTAATGTCCCCATTCTCCTCCCAGCTAGCCATTGAGTGATTTTCAATATATTAAGCATATATATTCCTTGACATAATCTACGTTACGTGGTAACACTGTTATTTGTATATAGGTCGTCAAGTCAAGGGTTTTCTGGGGTTTAATTGATTCGATTAAGGGTGCTATAAATCTTTTCTTAGATGGTTTTAATAGACTCGTGTTTCATCGAGTTAATTCTTTTTACCCACTTTCGTGATGGGTTTGCACATGTCTTAGTGGGAAGTGCTGTTGGGTTTACCTAAATTTCTTCCTGCGTGAGCTTATTCGTATTATCTTTATAAATCTATATATGTATCCTGCTTCTACCACTCCACTGCTTCATTGTCTAGCTCGTTCACTTCCTGACAATTTTAAGATTAAGACTGATGAAGCATTTTCTGCATCCTTATGGCTTTCAGCTGTTCCCTGGTGGACCTGTGACCAGCCTCTCCAACAGACTGACCCTAACGTGACTTGGAAAAGACAGATAGCACAGGACTTGGACGTCCACACCGAGGCTAACTGGTGAGAGCTAATATCTACGTACTTTTACTTTAATTAAGGCTTAACATGTATTATCAAGATGTGTGAGTCAAGAACTGGAAGACCGAGGACTGTCTTCCCTCCCTTCACCTCTTCTGGTCACACCATATTGGCAAAATTACATGTAATTTATACGAGAGTTGGATCTGTGTGGCAGACCCGACATACAAGTAAATTAGTACAGATTCTTTCTGAACCTGCTGGTGTTACTACACTGTCCCTCACAGAGTTGTGTGTATCAGTGGTTCTACGTCTGAGTACCAATTCTTCTGCTGTGACAGTGACAACCGTCTACTTTTGCCACCAGTGCTACAATTACCTTGGTTGTCTTGTTGTCAACTAATTGTCCTGGAGCAGTAGCTGGACAAACATCAATAATCAGTTGACTTCAGATTGGCCGATTTATTAATTATACATGACAGTGCAGGGGTTTGTGTAGGTTAAGTGTAAGTTTAGTTTGGGTTTGAGTAAGCGATGAGTTTGTCTCTCATCCCCTACCCTCATATTTCGCCCATCAGTCTTGAAGAACAGAACAGCTAATTTCCAGGAAAATAAGGATATTATAACCGGAACAAACATGATTACCATAACACATAATAATGCCTGGCTAATTTACTAGATTCTTCCTTTATCTGCACAATAATAAGGATGACAAGATTTTCTCAGGTAAAGTATGTATGGATTTCTAGGAACCTCACGAAGTCGTAATAGCACGATTACAATCGTGTTATTATGATTTCGTGAATCATGATGGCTGTTTTAAGGGGACCTGAGCTAGAGCACGCCACAGCCAAGTTGGTGTAGGATTCATATGTAAAAACCTGCCTTTTGTGGCCACAATGGTGGCCCATGCTAACCTACCTATGGTATGTAGAAATATACCCAGTTCGATGTATCTTGTTAGAACCAACTGACCGGAAGGTTAATACACTGGCCTGTGAGTTGTTGGACTTACTTGCCATGGGTTCAAACCCCACCCATTCCGTAATTTCCAGTAGGCTTTATACAAGTACTTCGAAGACGACTTACAGAGTCGAGATACAGAACATCTGATCTGACATTTTCGTCCCGGGTTTTGTATATGTAATTTAAAAATAGAGTAAGTTAGTCAGGCATGATCTTTTGTTGAGGAATTCATGTTTGTTTTAGGTTACTAGGTGGCTGCTTTTTTTTCAGAAAAATGGCAAGCGTGTCCCTAAGCATAGTCCCAATTTGTTTACCTAAAACTGAGGTTAAGATGATGGGAGGAAAGTTGAAGGTATCCTCTCACTGCTCCTAGATTCATCCTCTACCTTACCTGCCACTATAACTTGTTATCACGTTTTGTGACTGATCAAACAATTCGCCAAAAATATCACCCCTATGTCAGGAATGTTTGGAAGACGTATCGGTCCATCCTGGACCACTGTGAGTTGATAATGCACCAGAATGGACCGACACGTCACCCTAGTGCTCCTGACGTAAGTATTTCCTTGTCATTCTTTACAGATAAAATAATTTTGGCTGATCAAATAATCTAGGATGACCGATGAACAGTGCACATGTATAGGTTCTGAAGGCACTAGCAGCCCCCACTAGAGAACGATGTATCTAGCTGTACCCTTGACAACCCCTGCAAACTTTTCAATGATTGTTTGGTCTTTGCCCTTAGAGCATTATCGGATATTTTAATCCATTCCGCTAAAACTCTATATACAAAAATATCCTTGCATATATACTCGTGGCATCTTCTGTTTACAGTTTCATTCCATTATTTTAAGTTGTGGACTCATACGACACTTCAAATAGTTCTCCATGTTTGAGTTTCTTAAAAACTATATAATATAATTATGGTTTCAATGAGACCTCGAAGGATTTTATCTACGACATGACAGATTGTTATTTGTGACATGAAAGATTGTTATTTGTGACATGAGAGATTATTATCTGTGACATGACAGATTATTATAAGTGATATGACAACTTGTTTCCTCTGACAAAACATATCTGTTCTCTGACATAACAGATTGTTATCTATAACATAGTTCTTGAATGTGAATAATAAAGATTCGCAAATGTTCTAAATAAGAACAAGAACAGAACTTGAGAGTTGGTGCCTCAACCTGAACAAAAATGTTTAATAACACTGAGGCAGAACTCCGGAGGAAATATATCCTGTAATTGGTGAACAAGACAATATTTCTCACGTTGAAGAAGACAATATTCCCACGTTGAACAAGACAATATTCTCACGTTGAACAAGACAATATTCCCACGTTGAACAAGACAATATTCTCACGTTGAACAAGACAATATTCCCTCGTTGAACAAGACAATATTCTCACGTTGAGCAAGACAATATTCTCACGTTGAACAAGACAATATTCCCTCGTTGAACAAGACAATATTCTCACGTTGAGCAAGACAATATTCCCACCTTGAACAAGACAATATTCTCACGTTGAACAAGACAATATTCCCACGTTGAACAAGACAATATTCTCACGTTGAACAAGACAATATTCCCACGTTGAACAAGACAATATTCCCACGTTGAAGAAGACAATATTCCCACGTTGAACAAAACAATATTCCCACGTTGAAGAAGACAATATTCCCACGTTGAACAAGACAATATTCCCACGTTGAACAAGACAATATTCCCACGTTGAACAAAACAATATTCCCACGTTGAACAAGACAATATTCCCACGTTGAAGAAGACAATATTCCCACGTTGAACAAGACAATATTCCCACGTTGAAGAAGACAATATTCCCACGTTGAACAAGACAATATTTCCACGTTGAACAAGACAATATTCCCACGTTGAACAAAACAATATTCCCACGTTGAACAAAACAATATTCCCACGTTGAATAAGACAATATTCCCACGTTGAACAAGACAATATTCCCACGTTGAACAAAACAATATTCCCACGTTGAGCAAGACAATATTCCCACGTTGAGCAAGACAATATTCCCACGTTGAACAAGACAATATTCCCACGTTGAACAAAACAATATTCCCACGTTGAAGAAGACAATATTCCCACGTTGAACAAGACAATATTCCCACGTTGAACAAGACAATATTCCCACGTTGAACAAGACAATATTCCCACGTTGAACAAGACAATATTCCCACGTTGAACAAAACAATATTCCCACGTTGAACAAGACAATATTCCCACGTTGAACAAGACAATATTCCCCACGTTGAACAAGACAATATTCCCACGTTGAACAAGACAATATTCCCACGTTGAGCAAGACAATATTCCCACTTTGAACAAGACAATATTCCCACGTTGAACAAGACAATATTCCCACGTTGAACAAGACAATATTCCCACACTGTGGTGACAAGGTTCGTGAGTCTAATTCTCAGACATGGAGGTCAAGGCTTATAAATTCTGTTTCCAATCACACAACAAGATCAGTTTATTTGCAATATTCTTGTATGTCCTTTGTGTACTTTGTTGTTGTTCTGTATTGATTGGAGACTTCCAGTGTGTTAAAAAGACAAGTCTTGTTTTTGTAAGATACAGATTTCTTGATTACATGAAAAATGTATCAAGCACATCAGATAAACTGAAAGTAATCGTAATTGGAATAACCTTTGTACGATCCAATCGCCGCAGCGTAACTTTGCTGTCGTTGTAAATTTGCTCATTTTCTTCCTGCCTCCTCTAGCTCCTGGCCCCACTCTATTTTTCACCGCTGTAATTTCTATATTTCGTTTAAGAGGGATCTTTAGCATTTTAGATATTTATTTTTATCATGATCATATTTGTATAAATAATAATATAATTATCTGATAATAATGGGCACAAACTCACAAACTTTAACAGCTTTCTATGAATTAGTGTTATAAGTATGAAGACAGTCACTGATATAGAGTATTGACTGCTGCTTCCAGAGCCGCGTCACGGACCTCTGGGACTCCTGCCCATCACTGGGTTAATGATGGCGTCTTTTCTGATAATTGACCATCGAGGTGTGTTAATCGGACAATAATTTATCATCGTAATGACCCTCATTTAATCTTGGAAATGGAAGGTGATCTGGAGGCGCTCCTGGGACAGCTGGAACTGACAGAGGCACCTGTGTCAACAGGCTGTTTACCTCACTTCCGTCCTCCATACCAGCGGGGATGGATGCTTGCTTGGTGAACTGGTCATTATCACCTCTTTACCACTAATCAAGAATACTTTTATCCATAAAATAAGGATTAAAGTTGGTAGGTAAGACACTTAGGCAACAGTTTGCAACAGGCATGTTATGGCACAGAACTCTTCTCCAGGCTGAAGGACTGACAACCTCAAATCTACGTCTTCAAGGGTGATGGACTGATTACATCGTCTTCACATCTCTACTGCTCCTGCCTACTTTCTGTATTCGACTGAAGAAGCCTACTGTGTAGGAGAAACGTTTCGGAATGAAGTTGTATTGATATACAATACCTGTCGGTATTGTATACCATTTTAATAATTAAGGATTAAAGTTTATTCTCAGTATGTATATATTCACTGGGAAACTTACATCTCCAGTCATTGCCTTTCTCAGCAGTGAAATTTATCAACAGGACTTTTACCATTCTTAAATCTTTCACTATTTAAACACGGTAAAAAATATTGAAACTGTTTGCCTATGTATGTATTAAGAAAAATATATTTTACGATAATAATTGCACTCTAATTTAAGGGCAAAACGATGACTTGATTAATTGCTATCTTACTTTTCCAGTGTTGGTTAACTTGGTCACTGACATCTTTCTTATCTGAAACAATACCCCAGTTCCTCGACCCCTTTCTTAGAGCGTGGGTTCTCTTAGAGCATGGGTTCTCTTAGAGCATGGATACTCTTAAAGCATGGGCTCTCTTAGAGCATGGATTCTCTTAGAGCATGGGTTCTCTTAGAGCATGGATACTCTTAAAGCATGGGTTGTCTAAGAGCATGGATACTCTTAGAGCATGGGTTTTCTTAGAGCATGGGTACTCTTAGAGCATGTGTTCTCTAAGCATCGATTCTCTTAGAGAATGGGCTCTCTAAGAGCAGGGATACTCTTACAGCATGGGTTCTCGTAGTGCATGGATACTCTTGGAGCACGGGTTCTCTTAGAACAGGGGTTCTTTTTGAGCATGGGTATTCATGGAGTGGGTTTCGGAGAGCATGGTTCCTCTTAGTGCATGGGTTCTATATAAGCTTGAGTTCTCCTAGTGCATGGGTTCTTCTAGTGCATGGGTTTTTCTAGTGCAAGGGTTCTTCTAGTGCATGGGTTCTTCTAGTGCATGAGTTCTTCTAGTGCATGAGTTCTTCTAGTGCATGAGTTCTTCTAGTGCATGGGTTCTTCTAGTGCATGGGTTCTTCTAGTGCATGAGTTCTTCTAGTGCAAGGGTTCTTCTAGTGCATGAGTTCTTCTAGTGCATGAGTTCTTCTAGTGCATGAGTTCTTCTAGTGCAAGGGTTCTTCTAGTGCATGGGTTCTTCTAGTGCATGAGTTCTTCTAGTGCATGAGTTCTTCTAGTGCATGAGTTCTTCTAGTGCAAGGGTTCTTCTAGTGCATGGGTTCTTCTAGTGCATGAGTTCTTCTAGTGCATGGGTTCTTCTAGTGCATGAGTTCTTCTAGTGCATGAGTTCTTCTAGTGCATGAGTTCTTCTAGTGCATGAGTTCTTCTAGTGCATGAGTTCTTCTAGTGCATGAGTTCTTCTAGTGCATGAGTTCTTCTAGTGCAAGGGTTCTTCTAGTGCATGAGTTCTTCTAGTGCATGAGTTCTTCTAGTGCATGAGTTCTTCTAGTGCATGAGTTCTTCTAGTGCATGAGTTCTTCTAGTGCATGAGTTCTTCTAGTGCATGAGTTCTTCTAGTGCAAGTTCTTCTAGTGCATGAGTTCTTCTAGTGCATGAGTTCTTCTAGTGCATGAGTTCTTCTAGTGCAAGTTCTTCTAGTGTGTTCTTCTATGAGTTCTTCTAGTGCATGAGTTCTTCTAGTGCATGAGTTCTTCTAGTGTTCTTCTATGGGTTCTTCTAGTGCAAGGGTTCTTCTAGTGCATGAGTTCTTCTAGTGCATGAGTTCTTCTAGTGCATGAGTTCTTCTAGTGCATGAGTTCTTCTAGTGCATGAGTTCTTCTAGTGCATGAGTTCTTCTAGTGCATGAGTTCTTCTAGTGCATGAGTTCTTCTAGTGCATGAGTTCTTCTAGTGCATGAGTTCTTCTAGTGCATGAGTTCTTCTAGTGCATGAGTTCTTCTAGTGCATGAGTTCTTCTAGTGCATGAGTTCTTCTAGTGCATGAGTTCTTCTAGTGCATGAGTTCTTCTAGTGCATGAGTTCTTCTAGTGCATGAGTTCTTCTAGTGCAAGGGTTCTTCTAGTGCATGAGTTCTTCTAGTGCATGAGTTCTTCTAGTGCATGAGTTCTTCTAGTGCATGAGTTCTTCTAGTGCAAGGGTTCTTCTAGTGCATGGGTTCTTCTAGTGCAGTTCTTCTAGTGCATGAGTTCTTCTAGTGCATGAGTTCTTCTAGTGTTCTTCTAGTGTTCTTCTAGTGCATGAGTTCTTCTAGTTCATGAGTTCTTCTAGTGCATGAGTTCTTCTAGTGCAAGCGTTCTTCTAGTGCATGAGTTCTTCTAGTGCATGAGTTCTTCTAGTGCATGAGTTCTTCTAGTGCATGAGTTCTTCTAGTGCATGAGTTCTTCTAGTGCATGAGTTCTTCTAGTGCATGAGTTCTTCTAGTGCATGAGTTCTTCTAGTGCATGAGTTCTTCTAGTGCATGAGTTCTTCTAGTGCATGAGTTCTTCTAGTGCATGAGTTCTTCTAGTGCATGAGTTCTTCTAGTGCATGAGTTCTTCTAGTGCATGGGTTCTTCTAGTGCATGAGTTCTTCTAGTGCATGAGTTCTTCTAGTGCATGAGTTCTTCTAGTGCATGAGTTCTTCTAGTGCATGAGTTCTTCTAGTGCATGAGTTCTTCTAGTGCATGAGTTCTTCTAGTGCATGAGTTCTTCTAGTGCATGAGTTCTTCTAGTGCATGAGTTCTTCTAGTGCATGAGTTCTTCTAGTGCATGAGTTCTTCTAGTGCATGAGTTCTTCTAGTGCATGAGTTCTTCTAGTGCATGAGTTCTTCTAGTGCATGAGTTCTTCTAGTGCATGAGTTCTTCTAGTGCATGAGGGTTCTTCTAGTGCATGAGTTCTTCTAGTGCATGAGTTCTTCTAGTGCATGAGTTCTTCTAGTGCATGAGTTCTTCTAGTGCATGAGTTCTTCTAGTGCATGAGTTCTTCTAGTGCATGAGTTCTTCTAGTGCATGAGTTCTTCTAGTGCATGAGTTCTTCTAGTGCATGAGTTCTTCTAGTGCATGAGTTCTTCTAGTGCATGAGTTCTTCTAGTGCATGAGTTCTTCTAGTGCATGAGTTCTTCTAGTGCATGAGTTCTTCTAGTGCATGAGTTCTTCTAGTGCATGAGTTCTTCTAGTGCATGAGTTCTTCTAGTGCATGGGTTCTTCTAGTGCATGGGTTCTTCTAGTGCATGAGTTCTTCTAGTGCATGAGTTCTTCTAGTGCATGAGTTCTTCTAGTGCATGAGTTCTTCTAGTGCATGAGTTCTTCTAGTGCATGAGTTCTTCTAGTGCATGAGTTCTTCTAGTGCATGGGTTCTTCTAGTGCATGGGTTCTTCTAGTGCAAGGGTTCTTCTAGTGCATGAGTTCTTCTAGTGCATGAGTTCTTCTAGTGCAAGGGTTCTTCTAGTGCATGGGTTCTTCTAGTGCATGAGTTCTTCTAGTGCATGAGTTCTTCTAGTGCAAGGGTTCTTCTAGTGCATGGGTTCTTCTAGTGCAAGGGTTCTTCTAGTGCATGAGTTCTTCTAGTGCATGAGTTCTTCTAGTGCAAGGGTTCTTCTAGTGCAAGGGTTCTTCTAGTGCATGAGTTCTTCTAGTGCATGAGTTCTTCTAGTGCAAGGGTTCTTCTAGTGCATGGGTTCTTCTAGTGCAAGGGTTCTTCTAGTGCATGAGTTCTTCTAGTGCATGAGTTCTTCTAGTGCATGAGTTCTTCTAGTGCATGAGTTCTTCTAGTGCATGAGTTCTTCTAGTGCAAGGGTTCTTCTAGTGCATGGGTTCTTCTAGTGCAAGGGTTCTTCTAGTGCATGAGTTCTTCTAGTGCATGAGTTCTTCTAGTGCATGAGTTCTTCTAGTGCATGAGTTCTTCTAGTGCAAGGGTTCTTCTAGTGCATGAGTTCTTCTAGTGCATGAGTTCTTCTAGTGCATGAGTTCTTCTAGTGCATGAGTTCTTCTAGTGCATGAGTTCTTCTAGTGCATGAGTTCTTCTAGTGCATGAGTTCTTCTAGTGCATGAGTTCTTCTAGTGCATGAGTTCTTCTAGTGCATGAGTTCTTCTAGTGCATGAGTTCTTCTAGTGCATGAGTTCTTCTAGTGCATGAGTTCTTCTAGTGCATGAGTTCTTCTAGTGCATGAGTTCTTCTAGCATGCATGGGTTCTTCTAGTGCAAGGGTTCTTCTAGTGCATGAGTTCTTCTAGTGCATGAGTTCTTCTAGTGCAAGGGTTCTTCTAGTGCATGAGTTCTTCTAGTGCATGAGTTCTTCTAGTGCATGAGTTCTTCTAGTGCATGAGTTCTTCTAGTGCAAGGGTTCTTCTAGTGCATGAGTTCTTCTAGTGCATGGGTTCTTCTAGTGCATGGGTTCTTCTAGTGCATGAGTTCTTCTAGTGCATGAGTTCTTCTAGTGCAAGGGTTCTTCTAGTGCATGAGTTCTTCTAGTGCATGAGTTCTTCTAGTGCATGAGTTCTTCTAGTGCATGAGTTCTTCTAGTGCATGAGTTCTTCTAGTGCATGAGTTCTTCTAGTGCATGAGTTCTTCTAGTGCATGAGTTCTTCTAGTGCATGAGTTCTTCTAGTGCATGAGTTCTTCTAGTGCAAGGGTTCTTCTAGTGCATGAGTTCTTCTAGTGCATGAGTTCTTCTAGTGCAAGGGTTCTTCTAGTGCATGAGTTCTTCTAGTGCATGAGTTCTTCTAGTGCATGAGTTCTTCTAGTGCATGAGTTCTTCTAGTGCAAGGGTTCTTCTAGTGCATGAGTTCTTCTAGTGCATGAGTTCTTCTAGTGCAAGGGTTCTTCTAGTGCATGAGTTCTTCTAGTGCATGAGTTCTTCTAGTGCAAGGGTTCTTCTAGTGCATGAGTTCTTCTAGTGCATGAGTTCTTCTAGTGCATGAGTTCTTCTAGTGCATGAGTTCTTCTAGTGCAAGGGTTCTTCTAGTGCATGAGTTCTTCTAGTGCATGGGTTCTTCTAGTGCATGGGTTCTTCTAGTGCATGAGTTCTTCTAGTGCATGAGTTCTTCTAGTGCAAGGGTTCTTCTAGTGCATGAGTTCTTCTAGTGCATGAGTTCTTCTAGTGCATGAGTTCTTCTAGTGCATGAGTTCTTCTAGTGCATGAGTTCTTCTAGTGCATGAGTTCTTCTAGTGCATGAGTTCTTCTAGTGCATGAGTTCTTCTAGTGCAAGGGTTCTTCTAGTGCATGAGTTCTTCTAGTGCATGGGTTCTTCTAGTGCATGAGTTCTTCTAGTGCATGAGTTCTTCTAGTGCATGAGTTCTTCTAGTGCATGAGTTCTTCTAGTGCATGAGTTCTTCTAGTGCATGAGTTCTTCTAGTGCATGAGTTCTTCTAGTGCATGAGTTCTTCTAGTGCATGAGTTCTTCTAGTGCATGAGTTCTTCTAGTGCATGAGTTCTTCTAGTGCATGAGTTCTTCTAGTGCATGAGTTCTTCTAGTGCATGAGTTCTTCTAGTGCAAGGGTTCTTCTAGTGCATGAGTTCTTCTAGTGCATGAGTTCTTCTAGTGCATGGGTTCTTCTAGTGCATGGGTTCTTCTAGTGCATGAGTTCTTCTAGTGCATGAGTTCTTCTAGTGCATGAGTTCTTCTAGTGCATGAGTTCTTCTAGTGCATGAGTTCTTCTAGTGCATGAGTTCTTCTAGTGCATGAGTTCTTCTAGTGCATGAGTTCTTCTAGTGCATGAGTTCTTCTAGTGCATGAGTTCTTCTAGTGCATGAGTTCTTCTAGTGCATGAGTTCTTCTAGTGCATGAGTTCTTCTAGTGCATGGGTTCTTCTAGTGCATGAGTTCTTCTAGTGCATGAGTTCTTCTAGTGCATGGGTTCTTCTAGTGCATGAGTTCTTCTAGTGCATGAGTTCTTCTAGTGCATGAGTTCTTCTAGTGCATGAGTTCTTCTAGTGCATGAGTTCTTCTAGTGCATGAGTTCTTCTAGTGCATGAGTTCTTCTAGTGCATGAGTTCTTCTAGTGCATGAGTTCTTCTAGTGCATGAGTTCTTCTAGTGCATGAGTTCTTCTAGTGCATGAGTTCTTCTAGTGCATGAGTTCTTCTAGTGCATGAGTTCTTCTAGTGCATGAGTTCTTCTAGTGCATGAGTTCTTCTAGTGCATGAGTTCTTCTAGTGCATGAGTTCTTCTAGTGAGTTCTTCTAGTGCATGAGTTCTTCTAGTGCTTCTAGTGCATGAGTTCTTCTAGTGCATGAGTTCTTCTAGTGCAAGGGTTCTTCTAGTGCATGAGTTCTTCTAGTGCATGAGTTCTTCTAGTGCATGAGTTCTTCTAGTGCATGAGTTCTTCTAGTGCATGAGTTCTTCTAGTGCATGAGTTCTTCTAGTGCATGAGTTCTTCTAGTGCATGAGTTCTTCTAGTGCATGAGTTCTTCTAGTGCATGAGTTCTTCTAGTGCATGAGTTCTTCTAGTGCAAGGGTTCTTCTAGTGCATGAGTTCTTCTAGTGCAAGGGTTCTTCTAGTGCATGAGTTCTTCTAGTGCATGAGTTCTTCTAGTGCAAGGGTTCTTCTAGTGCATGAGTTCTTCTAGTGCAAGGGTTCTTCTAGTGCATGAGTTCTTCTAGTGCATGAGTTCTTCTAGTGCAAGGGTTCTTCTAGTGCATGAGTTCTTCTAGTGCAGTGCAAGGGTTCTTCTAGTGCATGAGTTCTTCTAGTGCATGAGTTCTTCTAGTGCATGAGTTCTTCTAGTGCAAGGGTTCTTCTAGTGCATGAGTTCTTCTAGTGCATGAGTTCTTCTAGTGCAAGGGTTCTTCTAGTGCATGAGTTCTTCTAGTGCATGAGTTCTTCTAGTGCATGGGTTCTTCTAGTGCATGAGTTCTTCTAGTGCAAGAGTTCTTCTAGTGCATGGGTTCTTCTAGTTCTTCTAGTGCAGTGGGTTCTTCTAGTGCATGAGTTCTTCTAGTGCATGAGTTCTTCTAGTGCATGGGTTCTTCTAGTGCATGAGTTCTTCTAGTGCAAGGGTTCTTCTAGTGCATGAGTTCTTCTAGTGCATGAGTTCTTCTAGTGCATGGGTTCTTCTAGTGCATGGGATCTTCTAGTGCATGAGTTCTTCTAGTGCATGGGATCTTCTAGTGCATGAGTTCTTCTAGTGCATGAGTTCTTCTAGTGCAAGGGTTCTTCTAGTGCATGAGTTCTTCTAGTGCATGAGTTCTTCTAGTGCATGAGTTCTTCTAGTGCAAGGGTTCTTCTAGTGCATGAGTTCTTCTAGTGCATGAGTTCTTCTAGTGCATGGGTTCTTCTAGTGCATGAGTTCTTCTAGTGCAAGGGTTCTTCTAGTGCATGGGTTCTTCTAGTGCATGAGTTCTTCTAGTGCATGAGTTCTTCTAGTGCATGAGTTCTTCTAGTGCATGAGTTCTTCTAGTGCATGGGTTCTTCTAGTGCATGGGTTCTTCTAGTGCATGGGTTCTTCTAGTGCATGAGTTCTTCTAGTGCATGAGTTCTTCTAGTGCATGAGTTCTTCTAGTGCATGAGTTCTTCTAGTGCATGAGTTCTTCTAGTGCATGAGTTCTTCTAGTGCATGGGTTCTTCTAGTGCATGAGTTCTTCTAGTGCATGAGTTCTTCTAGTGCATGAGTTCTTCTAGTGCATGGGTTCTTCTAGTGCATGAGTTCTTCTAGTGCATGAGTTCTTCTAGTGCATGAGTTCTTCTAGTGCATGGGTTCTTCTAGTGCATGGGTTCTTCTAGTGCATGGGTTCTTCTAGTGCATGAGTTCTTCTAGTGCATGGGTTCTTCTAGTGCATGGGTTCTTCTAGTGCATGGGTTCTTCTAGTGCATGGGTTCTTCTAGTGCATGAGTTCTTCTAGTGCATGGGTTCTTCTAGTGCATGGGTTCTTCTAGTGCATGAGTTCTTCTAGTGCATGGGTTCTTCTAGTGCATGAGTTCTTCTAGTGCATGGGTTCTTCTAGTGCATGAGTTCTTCTAGTGCATGGGTTCTTCTAGTGCATGGGTTCTTCTAGTGCATGAGTTCTTCTAGTGCATGGGTTCTTCTAGTGCATGGGTTCTTCTAGTGCATGAGTTCTTCTAGTGCATGGGTTCTTCTAGTGCATGGGTTCTTCTAGTGCAAGGGTTCTTCTAGTGCATGGGTTCTTCTAGTGCATGAGTTCTTCTAGTGCATGAGTTCTTCTAGTGCATGAGTTCTTCTAGTGCATGAGTTCTTCTAGTGCATGAGTTCTTCTAGTGCATGGGTTCTTCTAGTGCATGAGTTCTTCTAGTGCATGAGTTCTTCTAGTGCATGAGTTCTTCTAGTGCATGAGTTCTTCTAGTGCATGAGTTCTTCTAGTGCATGAGTTCTTCTAGTGCATGAGTTCTTCTAGTGCATGAGTTCTTCTAGTGCATGGGTTCTTCTAGTGCATGAGTTCTTCTAGTGCATGGGTTCTTCTAGTGCATGAGTTCTTCTAGTGCATGAGTTCTTCTAGTGCATGAGTTCTTCTAGTGCATGGGTTCTTCTAGTGCATGAGTTCTTCTAGTGCATGGGTTCTTCTAGTGCATGAGTTCTTCTAGTGCATGAGTTCTTCTAGTGCATGAGTTCTTCTAGTGCATGGGTTCTTCTAGTGCATGAGTTCTTCTAGTGCATGGGTTCTTCTAGTGCATGAGTTCTTCTAGTGCATGAGTTCTTCTAGTGCATGAGTTCTTCTAGTGCATGAGTTCTTCTAGTGCATGGGTTCTTCTAGTGCATGAGTTCTTCTAGTGCATGAGTTCTTCTAGTGCATGAGTTCTTCTAGTGCATGGGTTCTTCTAGTGCATGGGTTCTTCTAGTGCATGGGTTCTTCTAGTGCATGAGTTCTTCTAGTGCATGGGTTCTTCTAGTGCATGGGTTCTTCTAGTGCATGGGTTCTTCTAGTGCATGAGTTCTTCTAGTGCATGAGTTCTTCTAGTGCATGGGTTCTTCTAGTGCATGAGTTCTTCTAGTGCATGAGTTCTTCTAGTGCATGAGTTCTTCTAGTGCATGGGTTCTTCTAGTGCATGGGTTCTTCTAGTGCATGAGTTCTTCTAGTGCAAGGGTTCTTCTAGTGCATGGGTTCTTCTAGTGCATGGGTTCTTCTAGTGCATGGGTTCTTCTAGTGCATGAGTTCTTCTAGTGCATGGGATCTTCTAGTGTATGGGTTCTTCTAGTGCATGGGTTCTTCTAGTGCATGGGTTCTTCTAGTGCATGGGTTCTTCTAGTGCATGGGATCTTCTAGTGCATGGGTTCTTCTAGTGCATGGGTTCTTCTAGTGCATGGGTTCTTCTAGTGCATGAGTTCTTCTAGTGCATGAGTTCTTCTAGTGCATGGGTTCTTCTAGTGCATGGGTTCTTCTAGTGCATGGGTTCTTCTAGTGCATGAGTTCTTCTAGTGCATGAGTTCTTCTAGTGCATGGGTTCTTCTAGTGCATGGGTTCTTCTAGTGCATGAGTTCTTCTAGTGCAAGGGTTCTTCTAGTGCATGGGTTCTTCTAGTGCATGGGTTCTTCTAGTGCATGGGTTCTTCTAGTGCATGAGTTCTTCTAGTGCATGGGATCTTCTAGTGTATGGGTTCTTCTAGTGCATGGGTTCTTCTAGTGCATGGGTTCTTCTAGTGCATGGGTTCTTCTAGTGCATGGGATCTTCTAGTGCATGGGTTCTTCTAGTGCATGGGTTCTTCTAGTGCATGGGTTCTTCTAGTGCATGAGTTCTTCTAGTGCATGAGTTCTTCTAGTGCATGGGTTCTTCTAGTGCATGAGTTCTTCTAGTGCATGGGTTCTTCTAGTGCATGAGTTCTTCTAGTGCATGGGTTCTTCTAGTGCATGAGTTCTTCTAGTGCATGGGATCTTCTAGTGCACGGGTTTTTCTAGTGCATGGGTTCTTCTAGTGTATGGGTTCTTCTAGTGCATGGGTTCATCTAGTGCATGGGTTCTTCTAGTGCATGGGTTCTTCTAGTGCATGGGATCTTCTAGTGCATGGGTTCTTCTAGTGCATGGGTTCTTATAGTGCATGGGTTCTCTTAGCGCATAGATCACAGGGAATATATTTAGCAACATCTAAGGGCAGTTTCCCCAGTGTGAAACTGCTTGTAGCGGTCAGTGGACAGGAGCTGTACGTGACAGATTCATGTATCAAGTGACTCCTCTAGTACAGGACACATGCACGGTCTTCACCAGTCCTGTCTGTCCGTCCTGGTGAATACCTTCACACCCTCGCTCACCGTCTCACTCTAGTACAGGACACATGCACGGTCTTCACCAGTCCTGTCTGTCCGTCCTGGTGACTACCTTCACACCCTCGCTCACCGTCTCACTCTAGTACAGGACACATGCACGGTCTTCACCAGTCCTGTCTGTCCGTCCTGGTGAATACCTTCACACCCTCGCTCACCGTCTCACTCTAGTACAGGACACATGCACGGTCTTCACCAGTCCTGTCTGTCCGTCCTGGTGAATACCTTCACACCCTCGCTCACCGTCTCACTCTAGTACAGGACACATGCACGGTCTTCACCAGTCCTGTCTGTCCGTCCTGGTGACTACCTTCACTCCCTCGCTCACCGTCTCACTCTAGTACAGGACACATGCACGGTCTTCACCAGTCCTGTCTGTCCGTCCTGGTGACTACCTTCACACCCTCGCTCACCGTCTCACTCTAGTACAGGACACATGCACGGTCTTCACCAGTCCTGTCTGTCCGTCCTGGTGACTACCTTCACTCCCTCGCTCACCGTCTCACTCTAGTACAGGACACATGCACGGTCTTCACCAGTCCTGTCTGTCCGTCCTGGTGACTACCTTCACACCCTCGCTCACCGTCTCACTCTAGTACAGGACACATGCACGGTCTTCACCAGTCCTGTCTGTCCGTCCTGGTGACTACCTTCACACCCTCGCTACCCGTCTCACTCTAGTACAGGACACATGCACGGTCTTCATCAGTCCTGTCTGTCCGTCCTGGTGACTACCTTCACTCCCTCGCTCACCGACTCACTCTAGTACAGGACACATGCACGGTCTTCACCAGTCCTGTCTGTCCGTCCTGGTGACTACCTTCACACCCTCGCTCACCGTCTCACTCTAGTACAGGACACATGCACGGTCTTCACCAGTCCTGTCTGTCCGTCCTGGTGACTACCTTCACTCCCTCGCTCACCGTCTCACTCTAGTACAGGACACATGCACGGTCTTCACCAGTCCTGTCTGTCCGTCCTGGTGACTACCTTCACTCCCTCGCTCACCGTCTCACTCTAGTACAGGACACATGCACGGTCTTCACCAGTCCTGTCTGTCCGTCCTGGTGACTACCTTCACAC
This sequence comes from Cherax quadricarinatus, assembly GCF_038502225.1. NCBI lineage: Eukaryota > Metazoa > Arthropoda > Malacostraca > Decapoda > Parastacidae > Cherax > Cherax quadricarinatus. The sequence goes on along the minus strand of NC_091316.1, from coordinate 39,660,412 downwards.
CATCGCTCACCGACTCACTCTAGTACAGGACACATGCACGGTCTTCACCAGTCCTGTCTGTCCGTCCTGGTGACTACCTTCACTCCCTCGCTCACCGTCTCACTCTAGTACAGGACACATGCCCGGTCTTCACCAGTCCTGTCTGTCCGTCCTGGTGACTACCTTCACACCCTCGCTCACCGTCTCACTCTAGTACAGGACACATGCACGGTCTTCACCAGTCCTGTCTGTCCGTCCTGGTGACTACCTTCATTCCGTCGCTCACCGTGTCACTCTAGTACAGGACACATGCACGGTCTTCACCAGTCCTGTCTGTCCGTCCTGGTGACTACCTTCACTCCCTCGCTCACCGTCTCACTCTAGTACAGGACACATGCACGGTCTTCACCAGTAATGTCTGTCCGTCCTGGTGACTACCTTCACTCCGTCGCTCACCGTGTCACTCTAGTACAGGACACATGCACGGTCTTCACCAGTCCTGTCTGTCCGTCCTGGTGACTACCTTCACTCCCTCGCTCACCGTCTCACTCTAGTACAGGACACATGCACGGTCTTCACCAGTCCTGTCTGTCCGTCCTGGTGACTACCTTCACTCCGTCGCTCACCGACTCACTCTAGTACAGGACACATGCACGGTCTTCACCAGTCCTGTCTGTCCGTCCTGGTGACTACCTTCACTCCCTCGCTCACCGTCTCACTCTAGTACAGGACACATGCACGGTCTTCATCAGTCCTGTCTGTCCGTCCTGGTGACTACCTTCACTCCCTCGCTCACCGACTCACTCTAGTACAGGACACATGCACGGTCTTCACCAGTCCTGTCTGTCCGTCCTGGTGACTACCTTCACTCCCTCGCTCACCGTCTCACTCTAGTACAGGACACATGCACGGTCTTCACCAGTCCTGTCTGTCCGTCCTGGTGACTACCTTCACTCCCTCGCTCACCGTCTCACTCTAGTACAGGACACATGCACGGTCTTCACCAGTCCTGTCTGTCCGTCCTGGTGACTACCTTCACACCCTCGCTCACCGTCTCACTCTAGTACAGGACACATGCACGGTCTTCACCAGTCCTGTCTGTCCGTCCTGGTGACTACCTTCACACCCTCGCTTACCGTATCACTCTAGTACAGGACACATGCACGGTCTTCACCAGTCCTGTCTGTCCGTCCTGGTGACTACCTTCACACCCTCGCTCACCGTCTCACTCTAGTACAGGACACATGCACGGTCTTCACCAGTCCTGTCTGTCCGTCCTGGTGACTACCTTCACACCCTCGCTCACCGTCTCACTCTAGTACAGGACACATGCACGGTCTTCACCAGTCCTGTCTGTCCGTCCTGGTGACTACCTTCACTCCCTCGCTCACCGACTCACTCTAGTACAGGACACATGCACGGTCTTCACCAGTCCTGTCTGTCCGTCCTGGTGACTACCTTCACTCCCTCGCTCACCGTCTCACTCTAGTACAGGACACATGCACGGTCTTCACCAGTCCTGTCTGTCCGTCCTGGTGACTACCTTCACTCCCTCGCTCACCGTCTCACTCTAGTACAGGACACATGCACGGTCTTCACCAGTCCTGTCTGTCCGTCCTGGTGACTACCTTCACACCCTCGCTCACCGTCTCACTCTAGTACAGGACACATGCACGGTCTTCACCAGTCCTGTCTGTCCGTCCTGGTGACTACCTTCACACCCTCGCTCACCGTCTCACTCTAGTACAGGACACATGCACGGTCTTCATCAGTCCTGTCTGTCCGTCCTGGTGACTACCTTCACTCCGTCGCTCACCGTGTCACTCTAGTACAGGACACATGCACGGTCTTCACCAGTCCTGTCTGTCCGTCCTGGTGACTACCTTCACTCCCTCGCTCACCGTCTCACTCTAGTACAGGACACATGCACGGTCTTCACCAGTCCTGTCTGTCCGTCCTGGTGACTACCTTCACTCCGTCGCTCACCGTGTCACTCTAGTACAGGACACATGCACGGTCTTCACCAGTCCTGTCTGTCCGTCCTGGTGACTACCTTCACTCCCTCGCTCACCGTCTCACTCTAGTACAGGACACATGCACGGTCTTCACCAGTCCTGTCTGTCCGTCCTGGTGACTACCTTCACTCCGTAGCTCACCGACTCACTCTAGTACAGGACACATGCACGGTCTTCACCAGTCCTGTCTGTCCGTCCTGGTGACTACCTTCACTCCATCGCTCACCGTCTCACTCTAGTACAGGACACATGCACGGTCTTCACCAGTCCTGTCTGTCCGTCCTGGTGACTACCTTCACTCCCTCGCTCACCGACTCACTCTAGTACAGGACACATGCACGGTCTTCACCAGTCCTGTCTGTCCGTCCTGGTGACTACCTTCACTCCCTCGCTCACCGTCTCACTCTAGTACAGGACACATGCACGGTCTTCACCAGTCCTGTCTGTCCGTCCTGGTGACTACCTTCACTCCCTCGCTCACCGTCTCACTCTAGTACAGGACACATGCACGGTCTTCACCAGTCCTGTCTGTCCGTCCTGGTGACTACCTTCACACCCTCGCTCACCGTCTCACTCTAGTACAGGACACATGCACGGTCTTCACCAGTCCTGTCTGTCCGTCCTGGTGACTACCTTCACACCCTCGCTCACCGTATCACTCTAGTACAGGACACATGCACGGTCTTCACCAGTCCTGTCTGTCCGTCCTGGTGACTACCTTCACACCCTCGCTCACCGTCTCACTCTAGTACAGGACACATGCACGGTCTTCACCAGTCCTGTCTGTCCGTCCTGGTGACTACGTTCACACCCTCGCTCACCGTCTCACTCTAGTACAGGACACATGCACGGTCTTCACCAGTCCTGTCTGTCCGTCCTGGTGACTACCTTCACTCCCTCGCTCACCGTCTCACTCTTGTACAGGACATATGCACGGTCTTCACCAGTCCTGTCTCTCCGTCCTGGTGACTACCCTCACTCCCTCGCTCACCGTCTCACTCTAGTACAGGACACATGCACGGTCTTCACCAGTCCTGTCTGTCCGTCCTGGTGACTACCTTCACTCCCTCGCTCACCGTCTCACTCTAGTACAGGACACATACACGGTCTTCACCAGTCCTGTCTGTCCGTCCTGGTGACTACCTTCACTCCCTCGCTCACAGTCTCACTCTAGTACAGGACACATGCACGGTCTTCACCAGTCCTGTCTGTCCGTCCTGGTGACTACCTTCACTCCCTCGCTCACCGACTCACTCTAGTACAGGACACATGCACGGTCTTCACCAGTCCTGTCTGTCCGTCCTGGTGACTACCTTCACTCCCTCGCTCACCGTCTCACTCTAGTACAGGACACATACACGGTCTTCACCAGTCCTGTCTGTCCGTCCTGGTGACTACCTTCACTCCCTCTCTCACCGTCTCACTCTAGTACAGGACACATGCATGGTCTTCACCAGTCCTGTCTGTCCGTCCTGGTGACTACCTTCACTCCCTCGCTCACCGTCTCACTCTAGTACAGGACACATGCACGGTCTTCACCAGTCCTGTCTGTCCGTCGTGGTGACTACCTTCACACCCTCGCTCACCGTCTCACTCTAGTACAGGACACATGCACGGTCTTCACCAGTCCTGTCTGTCCGTCCTGGTGACTACCTTCACTCCCTCGCTCACCGACATTATTTAGTCAATTTTACACATCATGTTATATGAATTTAAAAAAGATTAAGTATTTTTATAGTTATCTTTTTATTTTTTATTTATTTTACAAAAATGTCTTACCGTCCAATGTGGCGATTTTTGAAGAGAAAACATGCAGAAAATTCTGATGACAATAGAGATGAAAAATCGTAATCTCCTGATGCACTTGACAGTGCATCAACGGGCGTCTTTGTAATGAAAGCTTGTAGATGAATGGTTCAGAGAACCGACATGTTGATAAATTAGACACATGTGCAACTCTTGGGTATCTTTATTGAGGAAACGTTTCGCCACACAGTGGCTTCATCAGTCCATTCAAAGGATAAACTTGAAGAACAGGAGGAGAATGAGGTAATCAGTCCCTCAACCTTGAGTCCATTTGTTCAGTCCATCAAGATTGATGGACTGAACACATCGACTCAAGGTTGAGGGACTGATTATCTCATTCTCCTCCTGTTTTTCAAGTTTCTCCTACATATGGACTGATGAAGCCACTGTGTGGCGAAACGTTTCCTCAATAAAGATACCCAAGAGTTGCACATGTGTCTAATTTATCGTAATGAAAGTTACTTATCAACGGGCTTTACATAGATCCAAGTTGTCCTACTGTATTGTTCCTCGTCTGTGGTAAACAAATTTTAAATGCAGGAATGACTTCAGAAAAATCCTTCACGACAAATCACAATCAAACCATACCACGGGCGGGGTTAAAACCCACGATCAGAGAGTCATTAAAATCCAGACCGACGCGCTAACCACTCGGCCAGCTAGCCACGATACGATTCATCCAACTAGATATATTTATACATCATTAGAAAGGTTGGCATAGGCCACCACTGTGACCACAAATGCCCATTGTATGATTTGTTTTCAATCGTGTCAATACGATTTCGTGAGTCAATCACAGTCATATGGAAATTAAAAAATGCTGATTATTTCAAAAGGCTATTGGAAACTCAAAATAAACAGAGTACAGCTATAGGTATATGCTTGATAAGGTCCAGCGAGTTAAGACCCAGGAGCTAGCACTCAATCACTGCAATTGCACAACGAGAAAAAGTAAGTTCAGATGATCATACACTTAACACTTTTCCATACAGATACAGAAAGAATAAACTAAGACAAGTACCGACGCTAACACAAATACACAAGACACACAACATATATATTTAAGTCCGAGTTATGAGAGGCAGAGGTGTCAGACGCAACGATAATGTGAAGTGACACAGAGGTGTCAGACGCAACGATAATGTGAAGTGACACAGAGGTGTCAGACGCAACGATAATGTGAAGTGACACAGAGGTGTCAGATGCAACGATACTGTGAAGTGACACAGAGGTGTCAGACGCATCGATACTGTGAAGCAACACAGAGGTGTCAGATGCAGCGTTACTGTGAAGCGACACAGAGGTGTCAGACGCAACGATTCAGCGAAACAACACAGAGGTGTCAGACGGAACGAAACAGTGGAGCAACACAGAGGTGTCAGATGCAACGATACTGTGAAGCAACACAGAGGTGTCAGACGCAACGATACTGTGAAGTGACACAGAGGTGTCAGACGCATCGATACTGTGAAGCAACACAGAGGTGTCAGATGCAGCGTTACTGTGAAGCGACACAGAGGTGTCAGACGCAACGATTCAGCGAAACAACACAGAGGTGTCAGACGGAACGAAACAGTGGAGCAACACAGAGGTGTCAGATGCAACGATACAGTGAAGCAACACAGAGGTGTCAGACGCAATGATACAGTGAAGCAACACAGAGGTGTCAGACGCAGCGATACTCTGAAGTTACACAGAGGTGTCAGACGCAGCGATACACTGAAGCACCACGGAGGTGTCAGACACAGCGATACTGTGAAGCGACACAGAGGTGTCAGGCGCAACGATACAGTGAAGCAACACAGAGGTGTCAGACGCAGCGATACTGTGAAGCGACACAGACAAGGGGAAAGATGGAATAGCTGCCAGACCAAGCATCAGAGTTACTGATACTGGGCCTGACAGCTAGAATGATGCTGGATCTGGCAGCTAGAATGATGCTGGATCTGGCAGCTAGAATGATGCTGGATCTGGCAGCTAGAATGATGCTGGGCCTGACAGCTAGAATGATGCTGGATCTGGCAGCTAGAATGATGCTGGATCTGGCATCTAGAATGATGCTGGGTCTGGCAGCTAGAATGATGCTGGGTCTGGCAGCTAGAATGATGCTGGGTCTGGCAGCTAGAATGATGCTGGGCCTGACAGCTAGAATGATGCTGGATCTGGCAGCTAGAATGATGCTGGATCTGGCAGCTAGAATGATGCTGGATCTGGCAGCTAGAATGATGCTGGATCTGGCAGCTAGAATGATGCTGGGTCTGGCAGCTAGAATGATGCTGGGTCTGGCAGCTAGAATGATGCTGGGCCTGACAGCTAGAATGATGCTGGATCTGGCAGATAGAATGATGCTGGATCTGGCAGCTAGAATGATGCTGGATCTGGCAGCTAGAATGATGCTGGGTCTGGCAGCTAGAATGATGCTGGGTCTGGCAGCTAGAATGATGCTGGATCTGGCAGCTAGAATGATGCTGGATCTGGCAGCTAGAATGATGCTGGATCTGGCAGCTAGAATGATGCTGGGTCTGGCAGCTAGAATGATGCTGGATCTGGCAGCTAGAATGATGCTGGATCTGGCAGCTAGAATGATGCTGGGTCTGGCAGCTAGAATGATGCTGAATCTGGTAGCTAGAATGATACTGGATCTGGCAGTTTGAATGATGCTGTGTCTGGCAGCTAGAATGATGCGGTTTCTGGCAGCTAGAATGACTATGAGTAGCTTGAATGAGTATGGGTCTGGTAGCAAGAATGATGCTGGGTCTGACAGCTAAAATGATGCTGGGTCTGGCAGCTAGAATGATGCTGAATCTGGTAGCTAGAATGATGCTGGATCTGGCAGTTTGAATGATGCTGTGTCTGGCAGCTAGAATGATGCGGTTTCTGGCAGCTAGAATGACTATGAGTAGCTGGAATGAGTATGGGTCTGGTAGCAAGAATGATGCTGGGTCTGACAGCTAGAATGATGCTGGGTCTGGCAGATAGAATGAAGCTGGATCTTGCAGTTAGAATGATGCTGTGCCTGGCAGCTACAATGATGCTGGATCTTACAGTTAGAATGATGCTGAGTCTGGCAGCTAGAATGATGCTGGGTCTGGCAACTAGAATGACTATGAGTAGCTGGAATGATTTTGAGTCTGGTAGCTAGAATGACGCTGGGTCTGACAGCTTGAATGATGCTGGGTCTGACAGCTAGAATGATGCTGGGTCTGGCAGCTAGGATGAAGCTGGATCTGGCAGCTAGAATGATGATGGATCTGACAGTTAGAATGACGCGGTTTCTGGCAGCTAGAATGACTATGAGTAGCTGGAATGAGTCTGGGTCTGGTAGCAAGAATGACGCCGGGTCTGACAGCTAGAATGAATGTTAGTAACTATAGTGATGCTGGGTGTGACAGCTAGAATGTTGATGTGTTTGGCAGCTAGGATGATGGTGGATCTGGAAGTTAGAATGATGCTGGGTCTGGCAGCTAGAATGATGCTGGCTCTGGCAGCTAGAATGATGCTGGCTCTGGCAGCTAGAATGAAGCTGGATCTGGCAGCTAGAATGATGCTGTGCCTGGCAGCTAGAATGATGCCGGATCTGACAGCTAGAATGATGCTGTGCCTGGCAGCTAGAATGATGCTGGATCTGACAATTAGAATGATGCTGGGTCTGGCAGCTAGAATGATTCTGGGTCTGGCAGCTAGTATGATGCTGAATCTGGCAGCTAGAATGAAGCTGGGTTTGTCAGCTAGAATGACGCTGGGGTCTGGTAGTTAGATATGTAGCCAGAATGATGCAGGCTCTGGGAGTTAGAATGATGCTGGGTCTGGGGAGCTAGAAAGATGCAGGGTCTGGGAGCTAGAATGATTCTGGTCTGGCAGTAAGAATGATGCTGGGTCTAACAACTAGAATGATGCTAGGCGTGGCAGCTAGAATGATAGTAGGTGTGGCAGATAGAATGATGCTGGGTCTGGCAGTTAGAATGATGATGGATTTGGCAGTTAGAATGATGCTAGGTCTGGCAGAAAGAAAGATGCTAGGTCTGGGTGCTAGAATGATGGTGGGTCTGGGAACTAGAATGAGGGTGGATCTGGGAGCTAGAATGATGGTGAGTCTAGGAACTAGAATTTTGGTAGGTTTGGGAGCTAGAATGATGGTGGGTCTGGGAGCTAGAATGATGGTGGGTCTGGGAACTAGAATGAGGGTGGATCTGGGAGCTAGAATGATGGTGGGTCTGGGAGCTAGAATGATGGTGGGTCTGGGAACTAGAATGATGGTGGGTCTGGGAGCTAGAATGATGGTGGGTCTGGGAACTAGAATGATGGTGGATCTGGGAGCTAGAATGATGATGGTGCTGGGAGTTAGAATGATGGTGTATCTGGGAATTAGAATGATGGTGGGTTTGAGAGCTAGAATGATAGTGGGTCTGGGAGCTAAAATGATGGTGTGTCTGGAAACTAGAATGATGGTAGGTTTGGGAGCTAGAATGATGGTGTGTCTGGGAGCTAGAATGATGGTGAGTCTTGGAACTAGAACGATTGTAGGCTTGGGAGCTAGAATGATGGTGTGTCTGGGAGCTAGAATGATGGTGTGTCTGGGAGCTAGAATGATGGTGTATCTGGGAGTTAGAATCATGGCGGTGCTGGGAGTTAGAATGACGATGGGGTTGGGAGATTGAATTATGGTAGGGCTGGGAGTTAGAATGATGGGGGGCCTGGGAGCTGGCTAGAATTACTGAACGAAGTCACGAAAAGTGTGGGACAATTTTAGGAAATCTGGAGAGAGAGAGAGAGAGAGAGAGAGAGAGAGAGAGAGAGAGAGAGAGAGAGAGAGAGAGAGAGAGAGAGAGAGAGAGAGAGAGATAATATTGTTACCCTATTACTCACGTTCCATATATCCATGATTTCCATATATCCGTTGTTGATTCCATCACTCTCCTACTGCTTGTGTCATTAATTCCTCTTTCCAAGGGTCAGTTGTTCTTAATAACCCGACAAACCATCATTCTGCCTCTTCGCCAAGCATCTTTTCCCCTCTCAACTGCATTATCTTCTCAATCTTTCACGCTCTACCCTTCCTACACCCCTCTACCTCTCTTTCCCTTTCACAAACCTTTGTCACCACATTGTCCCATTCCTTTCTTCAAATTAGGTCAACTAACACACCTCTCAATAGCCTGTTTTCCAGTCATCAACCATATTTGACCCACCATCAGTTACCAGTCTCGGAGTTAGTTATGCACCACTCTTTCCTCTCGCTCAATACATAGTAAGAAAAGTAAGATTTGAGTCCAGTGAGTCAGATGGATTCACGAACACGAGGAGTTTTGGATCTTATGACATCTCTGATTGTCTTCGAAGTCATTGCAGGTGCTTCATTGTTGACGGCTGGGGCGTCCGTGGATAAGATGAATATGTGAAGGCTGTGGTGCCCGTGGGTAAGATGAGTCTGTTCAACATTATTTTCAATTGAGCAGTATTGTGTATCAATGTTACCTGTCGTTGGTAGTGAAAAAAATTGTAAGATGTGAGTTTGAGGTCGATGGAAGTTCTCTCTATGTAATCTTCTTATTTTTCAATTACGCGTTTCTACAGACTGATGAAGAACGAAACCAGTAATTACTTGTTTGTTTGTGTTTAAGATCTTGATGTGAGTAGAAGTGCAGCAGGACAGCTGTATTTGTAGGTTTCCTATAAACTTTTCAGTGAGGAAGTTATCTAAGATTGGCAAGGTGTCGTCCAGGTCTTCCTCTAGGGTGACTTGTATTGATGATCTCGCTTAGCTGACTTGGTCTCTGACGCCTTTCATATTGGAACGTCTAGCTGTCACCAACAAAATGTCGTCGATGTACCTCAGTCAAGATATATATCGTGTTGTAATATTGCTCAAGCACCTCAAAGTGCAGTATTAGCTGATGGCTAATTCTGCACTTGAAGTATTAGCTGATGGCTAATTCTGCACTTAGAAGTGACCCACAGCCATGCATAATTCCTTTCTGTAGAGCACCGAACCAAAGGTAAAACGACTGAGGGTTGGGTAAACGATAATCGAAGAATTGGTGAAGACCAGTAATGTTTGCATACTTGACTAAAGAGGTAAGTGATACCTAACCTTTTTCTTTTCATGTTCTTGAAGTTGGTGTCATCCAGGTCGAAAATAAGATCTTCAGAATGCAGCAGATGAGATTAGGTAACATTGCCCAGTAACTGAGACAGGATCTAGGCAATACCTCCTACAGGCTGTTGGGATACCCTTAAGTGTTTGAAGGTTGGAAACTACTGCGAAAAGGAGGGTATAATTCCTGACCTATGAATCTCTGGTAACTGTCTTCCTTGCTTTACTCATCACAGTGTTAGTCAATTTATGCAGTGTGTTTCTGTTGGGAGATCGTCTCATACGTGTCACATATTCTCATAGGTGTCGGTATCTCCTAGATCTGCTAGGACGATCAAAGGCATGACGAGATCCTTCAAACAAAATACTGTATACAAAAACACTTAGGCTGAAAGCATTCCCTTTGGGAAATGAGACAAGGGCTGAAGTGAAGTGATTACCAGAAGTCTTCGCTCATGTCTACAAGATCACAAATATGAATGAAAAATAGATAATATCAGCAATGCGTACGTACAATACCAGAACTTCCAGGCCGACATCACTGTGTGGCATAGAGCTAAACTGCTGTTACATGAAAAAAAATAAACAGAATTAAACACAAACGTCTGTAGTCTTCAACTATCACGAACTGTAACACTGTAAACAAAAAGAGCATTTCACTCCTCCATGGACGATGTGTTCATTTAATTTCACATACCTGGAAGTCCCCTCCAGGAAGCTCATTACTGGTAATCCCTTCCTTAAATCACTTGCCAAAACAACTGCTCAAGAAGAAATTTCTCGTCTAACTGCTGACTCGTAGTAAATGTATCGCAAATTATATACACTGGTGAATCTATATAGGATTCTACTGGCAGGGCTGCATCTGCTTTTGTTGCCACCTCCCTAGTTAAGAACAATAGAAGCTTTGTTGAGTTAAGCATAAGAGCTAACAATTGGGCGTCTACTCTGCTAAATTGTGACACTCAGCTTGACTCTGTGATTATTATTGATTCTATGTTATCAGTGAAGGCTCTAGACTCACATAATAACTAACAATATGCTCAGTGGAGAATCTACTTATAGATATTCAAAAATCAGGGGAACAGGAAATAATGTACAATTGTTATGGATTCCATAGCACACTGAATTACGCCTTCTAGATAAAGTTGATTCGTTGGCCAAGATAAGTACCCTGAAGGAAATTGTAGAACATAACGATGGTGTATCTGTGTCTAGCACTAAAAATAATATTAGAATTGAAGCAAATAATGAAACTGAATATTACGGGAATACAATTAGAAGCCTGAGTAGAATTATAACCCACTATGATAACATGAACGTAGATAAGTTCGTATATGGAGCAACTTGAAGCTTGGAAGACACACACATGATCAAACTAAATGCAAAATAATTGGCTAGCCCTGTGGTCACTGTCTTGAAAACTATGTTTAACTCTCAAACTGAGGTATATAGAAATAGTCAATGTCATGGATTCTAACCCCTTCAGTACCGTGGATTGACGAGCATAAATTTCTCATTATTTTGCTGATTTTTTCTTATTTTATTTTTATCTTTGTCTCGCTGGTGCCTTTTGGTAATGTGGTAAGCGAAAAAGAGGAAAAATGAGAGAGGAAAGTGTTGCGGGTTGACCAAGAGGCATAACGAGAAGACAATGGTTTTCCGATCTTGTTAGTCTTGCGTAGCGGCCGTAACTCTCACAGTGTGAGTCGTGCCGATATTTATGACACACACACACCTCAACCGCTGGAATATGCTAGCACACACACACACACACACACACACACACACACACGCACACACACACACACACACACACACACACACACACACACACACACACACACACACACACACACACACACACACACACACACACACACACACACACATAAGAACATAAGAAAGGAGGAACACTGCAGGAGGCCTGTTGGCCCATACTAGGCAAGTCCTTTACAATTCATCCCACTAACAAAACATTTGCCCAACCTAATTTTCAATGCCACCCAAGAAATAAGCTCTGATGTGAAAGTCCCACTCAAATCCAACCCCTCCCACTCATGTACTTATCCAACCTAGATTTGAAACTACCGAAAGTCCCAGCCTCAATAACCCAACTAGGTAGACTGTTCCACTCATCAACTACCCTATTTCCAAACCAATACTTTCCTTTGTCCTTTCTAAATCTAAACTTATCTAATTTAAATCCATTACTGCGGGTTCTCTCTTGGAGAGACATCCTCAAGACCTTATTAATATCCCCTTTATTAATACCTATCTTCCACTTATACATTTCGATCAGGTCTCCCCTCATTCTTCGTCTAACAAGTGAATGTAACTTAAGAGTCTTCAATCTTTCTTCATAAGGAAGATTTCTAATGCTATGTATTATTTTAGTCATCCTACGCTGAATGTTTTCTAACGAATTTATGTCCATTCTGTAATATGGAGACCAGAACTGAGCTGCATAATCTAGGTGAGGCCTTACTAATGATGTATAAAGCTGCAGTATGACCTCTGGACTTCTGTTGCTTACACTTCTTGATATAACTCCCAGTAATCTATTTGCCTTATTACGTACGCTTAGGCATTGCTGTCTTGGTTTAAGGTTGCTGTTCACCATAACCCCCAAGTTCTTTTCGCAATCTGTATGGCTAAGTTCTACATCATTTAACTTATAAGTACTAGGGTTATGGGCACTCCCAAGCTTCAGAACCTTGCATTTATCTACATTGAACTGCATCTGCCACTTTTCTGACCAAGAATAGAGCTTGTTTAAATCCTCCTGAAGTTCCATAACATCTACGTTTGAATCAATTATCCTACCTATCTTTGTGTCATCGGCGAATTTGCTCATATCACTAGTAATTCCCTCATCAAGATCATTGATATATATTATAAACAACAACGGGCCCAAGACTGATCCCTGTGGAACGCCACTTGTTACAGATCCCCACTCGGATTTAACCCCATTTATGGACACTCTCTGCTTCCTGTCAGTGAGCCATGACTCGATCCACGAGAGCACTTTTCCCCCAATGCCATGAGCTGCCACTTTCTTTAACAGTCTATGGTGCGGAACTCTATCAAAAGCCTTACTAAAATCTAAGTAAATAATATCAAATTCTTTATCGTGGTCAACAGCCTCAAAAGCTTTACTGAAGAAAGTTAATAAATTAGTTAGACAAGACCGGCCTCTTGTGAATCCATGCTGAGTATCATTAATCAAGCTGTGCTTATCGAGATGGCTTCTTATAATCTCAGCTATAATTGACTCTAGTAATTTGCCTACAATTGAGGTCAGGCTTATTGGGCGGTAATTTGACGGTAACGACTTGTCCCCTGTTTTAAAAATAGGAATTACATTAGCCATCTTCCACATATCAGACACTACACCTGTTTGAAGAGATAAATTAAAAATATTAGTTAATGGTTCACAGAGTTCCATTTTGCATTCCCTAAGAACCCTTGAAAAAACCTCATCAGGACCAGGTGACTTATTTTGCTTCAGTCTGTCTATCTGCTTCACAACCATTTCACTAGTGACTGTGATGTTACATAATTTATCTTCTTCTAGCCCACTATAAAAATTAATTACTGGAATATTGTTAGTGTCTTCCTGTGTAAAAACTGAGAGAAAATAATTATTTAAAATCGAGCACATTTCATTCTCTTTGTCAGTAAGGTACCCATAGTTATTTTTAAGGGGACCTATCTTATCTCTAACTTTTGTTCTACAGACCTGGAAAAAAATTTTTGGGTTAGTTTTAGAATCCCTAGCAACTTTAATTTCATCGTCCCTTTTAGCTTTTCTTATCCCCTTTTTAATGTCCCTCTTAATGTCAATATACTGATTCATAAGATGACCCTCACCTCTTTTGATACGCCTATAAATTCCTTTCTTATGCACTAGTAGATATTTGAGCCTATTATTCATCCATTTTGGGTCATTTCTATTTGATCTAATTTCTTTGTATGGGATAAACGTTCTTTGAGCAGCATGTATAGTGTTCAGAAAACTATCATATTGATAGCTCTCTTCGTTACCCCAGTCAACAGATGATAAGTGTTCTCTAAGCCCATCGTAATATGCTAAGCGAAAATCTGGGACTGTTACTGAGTTATCGCTACTATCTTACTTCCATTCAATGCTAAATGTAATTGATTTGTGGTCGCTAGCACCCAGTTCCTCTGAAATTTCTAAATTATTAACAAGGGATTCATTGTTTGCCATAACTAAGTCAAGCAGGTTATTTCCCCTTGTAGGTTCTGTCACAAACTGCTTCAAAAAACAATCCTGAACTACTTCTGAGAAGTCGTATGATTCTAAATTCCCAGTCAAGAAATTCCAATCAATATGACTAAAGTTAAAGTCTCCTAGAATTACTACATTATCGTGCCTTGTGGCCTTAACAATTTCCTCCCATAGTAGTCTCCCTTGGTCCCTGTCTAAGTTTGGGGACGGTACATCACTCCTAAAATCAGTTTTTCATGCCCCTCTGACAATTCTATCCAAACAGACTCTGTATGTGTTACTTCAGACTTAATACCCGTTTTTATGCAACAGTTCAAGCGATCTCGGACATACAATGCCACCCCACCCCCCTTCCCGATACTTCTATCTACATGGAACAATTTAAAGCCCTGAATATGACATTCCACAGGCATGTCCCGACTTTTTGAATTAAACCACGTCTCAGTTAAGGCAAATACATCAATGTCACCTGCACTAGCAACTAATCTCAACTCGTCCATCTTATTCCTAGCACTACGGCAATTAGCGTAATAAACATTGAAAGACTCTCCTTTCTCTTTACCCTTCCTGCTCATTTCTGTTTTTCTACTAAACCTATTACTGTCCTTATCACCCAAAGTCCCTGGCTTTTCAATATCTACCTCATTCTGCTTATTACTAGTTCTCCTAGAACTCGTAATATTACTACACTGGGACTTCACTGTTTTCCTGCCAAAACCCATACCAGTAACTATTCCTAGTTTAAAGTCCTAACTGCTCCCTCCACTGCAGTTGCCAGTGCTACCACCCCAGACCTAGATAAGTGAACCCCATCCCTGGCATACATGTCATTTCTGCCATAGAAGAGGTCCCAGTTGTCAATGAATGTTACCGCATTTTCCTTACAGTATTTGTCCAACCAGCAATTGACACCAATTGCCCTGGACAACCATTCATTTCCAACTCCTCTCCTTGGCAAAATACCACATATGACAGGGATCCCACCCTTACTCCTAATTATTTCTATTGCTGACCTATACCTGCTAATCAGGTCTTCACTCCTACGTCTGCCAACATCGTTGCCTCCAGCACTGAGACAGATAATAGGATTGTTCCCATTACCTCTCATGATGTAATCCAGACGGCTAACAATATCCTCCATCCCAGCCCCAGGAAAGCAAACTCTCTGTCTCCTACTCCTGTCCTTCAAGCAGAACGCCCTATCCATATACCTAACTTGGCTATCCCCAACAACAACAATATTCTTACCTTCCTTAATGTCTTTCGTTGTGACGTTCCCAGTAGTCGACTCACATTCGTCGGGTAGCACTGAGAATGTATTAGATGTTTCCACAACAGTTTCCACGGCAGTCTCTTTCTTCTTCATCGTTTCTACCTTTCCATTCGTCTTCTTGATCGTCAACTTCGTTCCCTGCTGTCCAGCCACTAACCAGTTTCCCTTCTTGACCTGAGGACTCAAAACAGGAGGACTACTACGAATCTTCTTGTTTTCCTCAGTCATTCGCCGAATCTCTATCTTCGCCATCCTCAATTCTTCCTTAAGCTGTTGGTAAAGTTGCTCGATGGAGGGCATCTTGCTTCAATTCGTAGAGAGCGCGCAAACAGGTCTTCACAGAGCTAAGTACACGTCACCACTGCGCAAAAGCCAACTCAATCAGGAGCTACTGCGCAGCACGTCCGCACGGCCCAATAGCGATGCGAACGAGATGGCTACGTCAAGTACACTGTTGACAACGTTTCGCCCACACAGTGGGCTTTTTCAAGTCACAAACAGATCACATACACACACACACACACCTCAACCACTGGAATATGCTAGGACACACACACACTCACACACACACACACGGAGGAGGATAAGGAGAGCAGTCGTAGAGCCCGAAATGTATATGCACAGGGAAGAAAGAAGGCCCAACGACAATATGAAAACGACATAGCAGCGAAAGCCAAATCTGACCCGAAGCTGTTGTACAGCCACATCAGGAGGAAAATAACAGTCAAGGATCAGGTAATCAGGCTAAGGAAGGAAGGAAGGAAGGAAGGAGAGACAACAAGAAACGACCTCGAAGTATGTGAGGAACTCAACATGAGATTCAAAGAAGTGTTCACAAAGGAGACAGAAGGGACTCCAGAAAGACGGAGAGGTGGGATACACCACCAAGTGTTGGACACAGTACATAACCGAGGAATAAGTGAGGAGGCTTCTGAGTGAGCTAGACACCTCAAAGTCAATGGGGCCGGATAACATCTCTCCATGGGTCCTGAGAGAGGGAGCAGAGGCGCTATGTGTACCCCTAACAACAATCTTCAACACACCTATCGAAACAGGGCGACTACCTGAGGTATAGAAGACAGCAAACGTAGTCCCAATCTTTAAAAAAATAGAGACAGACATGAAGCACTAAACTACAGACCAGTGTCACTGACATGTATAGTATGCAAAGTCATGGAGAAGATTATCAGAAGAGGGGTGGAACACCTAGAAAAGAATGATCTCATCAACAGCAGCCAACATGGTTTCAGGGACGGGAAATCCTGTGTCACAAACCTACTGGAGTTCTATGACAGGGTGACAGCAGTAAGACAAGAGAGATGGGTGGGTACATTGCATTTTCTTGGACTGTAAGAAGGCGTTTGACACAGTACCACACAAGAGATTAGTGCAAAAACTGGAGGACCAAGCAGGAATAACAGGGAAGGCACTGCCACGGATCAGGGAATACTTGTCAGGAAGACAGCAGCGAGTAATGGTACGAGGCGAGGTGTCAGAGTGGGCACCTGTGACCAGCGGGGTCCCACAGGGGTCAGTCCTAGGACCAGTGCTGTTTCTGGTATTTGTGAACGACATGACGGAAGGAATAAACTCCGAGGTGTCACTGTTTGCAGATGACGTGAAGTTGATGAGAAGAGTTCATTCGATCGAAGACCAGGCAGAAATACAAAGGGATCTGGACAGGCTGCAGACCTGGTCCAGCAACTGGCTCCTGGAGTTCAATCCCACCAAGTGCAAAGTCATGAGGATTGGGGAAGGGCAAAGAAGACCGCAGATGGAGTACAGTCTAGGGGGTCAGAGACTACAAACATCACTCAAGGAAAAAGATCTTGGGGTGAGTATAACACCAGGCACATCTCCTGAAGCGCACATCAACCAAATAACTGCTGCAGCATATGGGCGCCTGGCAAACCTCAGAACAGCATTCCGACATCTTAATAAGGAATCGTTCAGGACCCTGTACACCGTGTACGTTAGGCCCATATTGGAGTATGCGGCACCAGTTTGGAACCCACACCTAGCCAAGCATGTAAAGAAACTAGAGAAAGTGCAAAGTTTTGCAACAAGACTAGTCCCAGAGCTAAGAGGTATGTCCTATGAGGAGAGGTTAAGGGAAATCAACCTGACGACACTGGAGGACAGGAGAGATAGGGGGGACATGATAACGATTTACAAAATACTGAGAGGAATTGACAAGGTGGACAAAGACAGGATGTTCCAGAGACTGGACACAGTAACAAGGGGACACAGTTGGAAGTTGAAGACACAGATGAATCAAAGTGATGTTAGGAAGTATTTCTTCAGCCACAGAGTAGTCAGGAAGTGGAATAGTTTGGGAAGCGATGTAGTGGAGTCAGGATCCATACATAGCTTTAAGCAGAGGTACGATAAAGCTCATGGTTCAGGGAGAGTGACCTAGTAGCGACCAGTGAAGAGGCGGGGCCAGGAGCTTGGACTCGACCCCTGCAACCTCAACTAGGTGAGTACACACACACACACACACACACACACACACACACACACACACACACGTACACACACAAACAC
>NC_091316.1:39524943-39637443 GCF_038502225.1 Cherax quadricarinatus | reverse complement strand
TGCTAGGTGACTATTCCATCCGCCGCTATTATTGCTGGATGACTAGTGCATCCGTCTGTAGTACTGCTGGATGACTAGTGTATCCATTCCTAGTACTGCTGTATGACTAGTGCATCCGTCGCTAGTACTGCTAGGTGACTAGTGCATCCGTCGCTAGCACTGCAGGGTGACTAGTGCATCCGTCGCTAGTACTGCTGGGTGAATAGTATATCCGTCGCTAGTACTGTTGGATTAATATTGCATCCGTCGCTAGAACTGCTAGGTTACTACTACCTCCGTCGCTAGTACTGCTAGGTGAATAGTGCATCCGTCGCTAGTACTGCTGGGTGACTAGTGCATCCGTCGCTAATACTGCTAGGTGACTACTACCTCCGTCGCTAATACTGCTAGGTGAATAGTGCATCCGTCGCTAGTACTGCTGGGTGACTAATACATCCGTTGCTAATACTGCTAGGTGACTAGTGCATCCGTCGCTAGTACTGCTGAGTGGCTAGTGCATCAATCGCTAGTACTGCTGGGTGACTAGTGCATCCGTCGCTAGCTCTGCTCACACATTAGGAATGCTGTTACCAATTCTGCGTGCTAATACACCCATTACTGACTCACTGTGATGTACCGGTGGGAGAAAGAGAGAGAGAGAGAGAGAGAGAGAGAGAGAGAGAGAGAGAGAGAGAAAGAGAGAGAGAGAGAGAGAGAGAGAGAGAGAGAGTCATCTAAATGGTGACAGGATGATCCTGTGATATTGTTGACAGAAGTTGTGATCGTTACTGTGCCTCTAATAACAGTCTCCCAAATACAGTAATAACAGTCATCCCACTTCCTACTGTAATAACAGTCACTCCACTCCCTCCTACTGTAATAACAGTCACCCCACTCCCCCCTACTGTAACAACAGTCACTCCACTCCCTCCTACTGTAACAACAGTCACTCCACTCCCTCCTACTGTAACAACAGTCACTCCACTCCCTCCTACTGTAACAACAGTCACTCCACTCCCTCCTACCGTAACAACAGTCACTCCACTCCCTCCTACTTTAGCAACAGTCACTCCACTCCCTCCTACTGTAACAACAGTCACTCCACTCCCTCCTACTGTAATAACAGTCACTCCACTCCCTCCTACTGTAATAACAGTCACTCAAATCCCTCCTACTGTAACAACAGTCACTCCACTCCCTCCTACTGTAATAACAGTCACTCCACTCCCTCCTACTGTAATAACAGTCACCCCACTCCCTCCTACTGTAATAACAGTCACCCCACTCCCTCCTACTGTAATAACAGTCATCCCACTCCCTCCTACTGTAATAACAGTCATCCCAATCCGTCCTACTGTAATAACAGTCACCCCACTCCCTCCTACTGAAATAACAGTCACCCCACTCCTTCCTACTGTAATAACAGTCATCCCACTCCCTCCTACTGTAATAACAGTCATCCCACTCCGTCCTACTGTAATAACAGTCACCCCACTCCCTCCTACTGTAATAACTGTAACCCCACTCCCTCCTACTGTAACAACAGTCACTACACTCCCTTCTACTGTAATAACAGTCATTCCACTCCTTCCTACTGTAATAACAGTCATCCCACTCCGTCCTACTGTAATAACAGTCACCCCACTCCCTCCTACTGTAATAACAGTCACTCCACTCCCTCCTACTGTAATAACAGTCACTCCACTCCCTCCTACTGTAATAACAGTCACTCCACTCCCTCCTACTGTAATAACAGTCACTCCACTCCCTCCTACTGTAATAACAGTCACTCCACTCCCTCCTACTGTAATAACAGACATCCCACTCCGTCCAACTGTAATAACAGTCCCCCCACTCCCTCCTACAGTAATAACAGTCACCCCACTCCCTCCTAATGTAATAACTGTAACCCCACTCCCTCCTACTGTAATAACAGTCATCCCACTCCGTCCTACTGTAATAACAGCCACCCCACTCCCTCCTACTGTAACAACAGTCACTCCACTCCCTCCTACTGTAATAACAGTCACTCCACTCCCTCCTACCGTGATAACAGTCACTCCACTCCCTCCTACTGTAATAACAGTCACTCCACTCCCTCCTACTGTAATAACAGTCATCCCACTCCGTCCTACTGTAATAACAGTCACCCCACTCCCTCCTACAGTAATAACAGTCACCCCACTCCCTCCTACTGTAATAACAGTCACCTCACTCCCTCCTACTGTAATAACAGTCACCCCACTTCCTCATACAGTAATAACAGTCACCCCACTCCTTTCTACTGCTATAACAGTCACCCCACTCCCTCCTACTGAAATAACAGTCACCTCACTCCTTCCCACTGTAATAACAGTCGCCCCACTCCCTCCTACAGTAATAACAGTCACCCCACTCCCTCCTACTGTAATAACAGTCACCTCACTCCCTCCTACTGTAATAACAGTCACCCCACTTCCTCATACAGTAATAACAGTCACCCCACTCCTTTCTACTGCTATAACAGTCACCCCACTCCCTCCTACTGAAATAACAGTCACCTCACTCCTTCCCACTGTAATAACAGTCGCCCCACTCCCTCCTACTGAAATAACAGTCACCTCACTCCTTCCTACTGTAATAACAGTCGCCCCACTCCCTCCTACAGTAATAACAGTCACCCAACTCCCTCCTACTGAAATAACAGTCACATCACTCCTTCCCACTGTAATAACAGTCACCCCACTCCCTCCTACTGTAATAACAGTCACTCCACTCCCTTCTACTGTAATAACAGTCATTCCACTCCGTCCTACTGTAATAACAGTCACCCCACTCCCTCCTATTGTAACAACAGTCACTCCACTCCCTCCTACTGTAATAACAGTCACTCCACTCCCTCCTACTGTAATAACAGTCACCCCAGTCCCTCCTACTGAAATAACAGTCACCTCACTCCTTCCCACTGTAATAACAGTCACCCCACTCCCTCCTACAGTAATAACAGTCACCCCACTCCCTCCTACTGTAATAACAGTCACCCCACTCCCTCCTACTGTAATAACAGTCACCCCACTCCCTCCTACAGTAATAACAGTCACCCCACTCCCTCCTACTATAACAACAGCCACTACACTCCCTCCTACTGTAACAACAGTCACCCAACTCCCTCCTACTGTAATAACAGTCACTCCACACTCTCCTACTGTAATAACAGTCACCCCACTCCCTCTTACTGTAATAACAGTCACCCCACTCCCTCCTACTGTAATAACAGTCACCCCACACTCTCCTACTGTAATAACAGTCACCCCACTCCCTCTTACTGTAATAACAGTCACCCCACTCCGTCATACTGTAATAACAGTCACCCCACTCCCTCCTACTGTAATAACAGTCACCCCACACTCTCCTACTGTAATAACAGTCACCCCACTCCCTCTTACTGTAATAACAGTCACCCCACTCCGTCATACTGTAATAACAGTCACCCCACTCCGTCATACTGTAATAACAGTCACTCCACTCCCTCCTACTGTAACAACAGCCACTTCATTCCCTCCCACTGTAATAACAGTCACCCCACTCCCTCATACTGTAATAACAGTCACCCGACTCCCTCCTACTGTAATAACAGTCACCCCACTCCCTCCTACTGTAATAACAGACACCCCACTCCCTCCTACTGTAATAACAGACAACCCTCTCCCTCCTACTGTAATAACAGTCACTCCACTCCCTTCTACTGTAACAACAGTCACTCCACTCCCTCCTAGTGTGACAACAGTCACTCCACTCCATCCTACTGTAATAACAGTCATCCCACTACCTCCTACTGTAATAACAGTCACCCCACTCCCTCCTACTGTAATAACAGTCACCCAACTACCTAATACTGTAATAACAGTCACCCCACTCCTTCCTACTGTAATAACAGTCACCCCACTCCCTCCTACTGTAATAACAGTCACCCCACTCCCTCCTACTGTAATAACAGTCACCCCACTCCCTCCTACTGTAATAACAGTCACCCCACTCCCTCCTACTGTAATAACAGTCACTCCACTCCCTCCTACTGTAATAACAGTCACCCCACTTCCTCCTACTGTAATAACAGTCACTCCACTCCCTCCTACTGTAATAACAGTCACCCCACTCCCTCCTGCTGTAATAACAGTCACCCACTTCCTCGTACTGTAATAACAGTCACCCCACTCCCTCCTACTGTAATAACAGTCACCCCACTCCCTCCCACTGTAATAACAGTCACCTCACTCCCTCCTACTGTAATAACAGTCACCTCACTCCCTCCTACTGTAATAACAGTCACCCCACTCCCTCCTACTGTAATAACAGTCACCTCACTCCCTCCTACTGTAATAACAGTCACCCCACTCCCTCCTACTGTAATAACAGTCACCCCACTCCCTCCTGCTGTAATAACAGTCACCCACTTCCTCGTACTGTAATAACAGTCACCTCACTCCCTCCTACTGTAATAACAGTCACCCCACTCCCTCCTACTGTAATAACAGTCACCTCACTCCCTCCTACTGTAATAACAGTCACCTCACTCCCTCCTACTGTAATAACAGTCACCCCACTCCCTCCTACTGTAATAACAGTCACCTCACTCCCTCCTACTGTAATAACAGTCACCCCACTCCCTCCTACTGTAATAACAGTCACCTCACTCCCTCCTACTGTAATAACAGTCACTCCACTCCCTCCTACTGTAATAACAGTCACCCCACTCCCTCCTACTGTAATAACAGTCACCCCACTCCCTCCTACTGTAATAACAGTCACCTCACTCCCTCCTACTGTAATAACAGTCACCCCACTCCCTCCTACTGTAATAACAGTCACTCCACTCCCTCCTACTGTAATAACAGTCACCGCACTCCCTCCTACTGTAATAACAGTCACTCCAGTCCCTCCTACTGTAATAACAGTCACCCAACTCCCTCCTACTGTAATAACAGTCACCCCACTCCCTCTTACTGTAATAACAGTCACTCCAGTCCCTCCTACTGTAATAACAGTCACCCCACTCCCTCCTAATGTAATAACAGTCACCCCACTCCCTTCTACTGTAATAACAGTCACCCCACTCCGTCATTCTGTAATAACAGTCAACCCACTCCCTCTTACTGTAACAACAGTCACCCCACTCCCTCCTACTGTAATAACAGTCACCCCATTCCCTCCTTCTGTAATAACAGTCACCGCACTCCCTCCTACTGTAATAACAGTCACTCCAGTCCCTCCTACTGTAATAACAGTCACCCAACACCCTCCTACTGTAATACCAGTCACCCCACTCCCTCCTACTGTAATAACAGTCACTCCAGTTCCTCCTACTGTAATAACAGTCACTCCACTCCCTCCTACTGTAATAACAGTCACCCCACTTCCTCCTACTGTAATAACAGTCACCCCACCACCTTCTACTGTAATTACAGTCACTACACTCCCTCCTACTGTAACAACAGCCACTTCATTCCCTCCCACTGTAATAACAGTCACCGCACTCCCTCATACTGTAATAACAGTCACGAGACTCCCTTCTACTATAACAACAGCCACCCCACTCCCTCCTACTGTAATAACAGACACCCCACTCCCTCCTACTGTAATAACAGACACCCCTCTCCCTCCTACTGTAATAACAGTCACCCCACTCCCTCCTACTGTAATAACAGTCACCCCATTCCCTCCTTCTGTAATAACAGTCACCGCACTCCCTCCTACTGTAATAACAGTCACTCCAGTCCCTCCTACTGTAATAACAGTCACCCAACACCCTCCTACTGTAATACCAGTCACCCCACTCCCTCCTACTGTAATAACAGTCACTCCAGTTCCTCCTACTGTAATAACAGTCACTCCACTCCCTCCTACTGTAATAACAGTCACCCCACTTCCTCCTACTGTAATAACAGTCACCCCACCACCTTCTACTGTAATTACAGTCACTACACTCCCTCCTACTGTAACAACAGCCACTTCATTCCCTCCCACTGTAATAACAGTCACCCCACTCCCTCATACTGTAATAACAGTCACCCGACTCCCTCCTACTGTAATAACAGTCACCCCACTCCCTCCTACTGTAATAACAGACACCCCACTCCCTCCTACTGTAATAACAGACAACCCTCTCCCTCCTACTGTAATAACAGTCACTCCACTCCCTTCTACTGTAACAACAGTCACTCCACTCCCTCCTAGTGTGACAACAGTCACTCCACTCCATCCTACTGTAATAACAGTCATCCCACTACCTCCTACTGTAATAACAGTCACCCCACTCCCTCCTACTGTAATAACAGTCACCCAACTTCCTAATACTGTAATAACAGTTACCCCACTCCATCCTACTGTAATAACAGTCACCCCACTCCCACCTACTGTAATAACAGTCACCCCACTCCCTCCTACTGTAATAACAGTCACCCCACTTCCTCGTACTGTAATAACAGTCACCCCACTCCCTCCTACTGTAATAACAGTCACTCCACTCCCTCCTACTGTAATAACAGTCACCCCACTTCCTCGTACTGTAATAACAGTCACCCCACTCCCTCCTACTGTAATAACAGTCACCCCACTCCCTCCTGCTGTAATAACAGTCACCCACTTCCTCGTACTGTAATAACAGTCACCCCACTCCCTCCTACTGTAATAACAGTCACCCCACTCCCTCCCACTGTAATAACAGTCACCTCACTCCCTCCTACTGTAATAACAGTCACCTCACTCCCTCCTACTGTAATAACAGTCACCCCACTCCCTCCTACTGTAATAACAGTCACCTCACTCCCTCCTACTGTAATAACAGTCACCCCACTCCCTCCTACTGTAATAACAGTCACCCCACTCCCTCCTGCTGTAATAACAGTCACCCACTTCCTCGTACTGTAATAACAGTCACCTCACTCCCTCCTACTGTAATAACAGTCACCCCACTCCCTCCTACTGTAATAACAGTCACCTCACTCCCTCCTACTGTAATAACAGTCACCTCACTCCCTCCTACTGTAATAACAGTCACTCCACTCCCTCCTACTGTAATAACAGTCACCTCACTCCCTCCTACTGTAATAACAGTCACCCCACTCCCTCCTATTGTAATAACAGTCACCTCACTCCCTCCTACTGTAATAACAGTCACTCCACTCCCTCCTACTGTAATAACAGTCACCCCACTCCTTCCTACTGTAATAACAGTCACCTCACTCCCTCCTACTGTAATAACAGTCACCTCACTCCCTCCTACTGTAATAACAGTCACCCCACTCCCTCCTACTGTAATAACAGTCACTCCACTCCCTCCTTCTGTAATAACAGTCACCGCACTCCCTCCTACTGTAATAACAGTCACTCCAGTCCCTCCTACTGTAATAACAGTCACCCAACTCCCTCCTACTGTAATAACAGTCACCCCACTCCCTCTTACTGTAATAACAGTCACTCCAGTCCCTCCTACTGTAATAACAGTCACCCCACACCCTCCTAATGTAATAACAGTCACCCCACTCCCTTCTACTGTAATAACAGTCACCCCACTCCGTCATTCTGTAATAACAGTCAACCCACTCCCTCTTACTGTAACAACAGTCACCCCACTCCCTCCTACTGTAATAACAGTCACCCCATTCCCTCCTTCTGTAATAACAGTCACCGCACTCCCTCCTACTGTAATAACAGTCACTCCAGTCCCTACTACTGTAATAACAGTCACCCAACACCCTCCTACTGTAATACCAGTCACCCCACTCCCTCCTACTGTAATAACAGTCACTCCAGTTCCTCCTACTGTAATAACAGTCACTCCACTCCCTCCTACTGTAATAACAGTCACCCCACTTCCTCCTACTGTAATAACAGTCACCCCACCACCTTCTACTGTAATTACAGTCACTACACTCCCTCCTACTGTAACAACAGCCACTTCATTCCCTCCCACTGTAATAACAGTCACCGCACTCCCTCATACTGTAATAACAGTCACGAGACTCCCTTCTACTATAACAACAGCCACCCCACTCCCTCCTACTGTAATAACAGACACCCCACTCCCTCCTACTGTAATAACAGACACCCCTCTCCCTCCTACTGTAATAACAGTCACTCCACTCCCTTCTACTGTAACAACAGTCACTCCACTCCCTCCTAGTGTAATAACAGTCACTCCACTCCATCCTACTGTAATAACAGTCATCCCACTACCTCCTACTGTAATAACAGTCACCCCACTCCCTCCTACTGTAATAACAGTCACCCCACTTCCTCCTACTGTAATAACAGTCACCCCACTCCCTCCTACTGTAATAACAGTCACCCCACTCCCACCTACTGTAATAACAGTCACCCCACTCCCTCCTACTGTAATAACAGTCACCCCACTTCCTCGTACTGTAATAACAGTCACCCCACTCCCTCCTACTGTAATAACAGTCACTCCACTCCCTCCTACTGTAATAACAGTCACTCCACTCCCTCCTACTGTAATAACAGTCACCCCACTCCCTCCTACTGTAATAACAGTCAACCCACTCGCTCCTACTTTAATATCAGTCACTCCTGTCTCTACTACTGTAATAACAGTCGCCCCACTCCCTCCTACTGTAATAACAGTCACCCCACTCCCTCCTACTGTAATAACAGTCACCCCACTCCCTCCTACTGTAATAACAGTCACTCCACTCCCTCCTACTGTAATAACAGTCATTCATCTCCCTCCTACTGTAATAACAGTCACCCCACTCCATCCTACTGTAATAACAGTCACTCCACTCTCTCCTACTGTAATAACAGTCACCCCACTCCATCCTACTGTAATAACAGTCACTACACTCCCTCCTACTGTAATAACAGTCACCTCTCTCCCTCCTGCTCTAATAACAGTCACTCCACTCCCTCCTACTGTAATAGCAGTCACCCCACTCCCTCCTACTGTAATAACAGTCAACCCACTCGCTCCTACTTTAATGTCAGTCACTCCTCTCTCTCCTACTGTAATAACAGTCACCCCACTCTCTCGTACTGTAATAATAGTCACCCCACTCCCTCCTACTGTAATAACAGTCACCCCACTCCCTCCTACTGTAATAACAGTCACTCCACTCCCTCGTACTGTAATAACAGTCACTCCACTCCTTCCTACTGTAATAACAGTCAACCCACTCGCTCCTACTTTAATGTCAGTCACTCCTCTCTCTCCTACTGTAATAACAGTCACCCCACTCTCTCGTACTGTAATAATAGTCACCCCACTCCCTCCTACTGTAATAACAGTCACCCCACTCCCTCCTACTGTAATAACAGTCACTCCACTCCCTCCTACTGTAATAACAGTCAATCAACTCCCTCCTGCTCTAATAACAGTCACTCCACTCCCTCCTACTGTAATAACAGTCACCCCACTCCCTCCTACAGTAATAACAGTCACCCCACTCCCTCCTACTGTAATAACAGTCACCCCACTCCATCCTACTGTAATAACAGTCACTACACTCCCTCCTACTGTAATAACAGTCACCTCTCTCCCTCCTGCTCTAATAACAGTCACTCCACTCCCTCCTAGTGTAATAACAGTCACTCCATTCCCTCCTACTGTAATGACTGTCACTCCACTCCCTCCTAGTGTAATAACAGTCACTCCATTCCCTCCTACTGTAATAACAGTCACCCCACTCCCTCCTACTGTAATAACAGTCACTCCACTCCCTCCTACTGTAATAACAGTCACCCCACTCCCTCCTACTGTAACAACAGTCACTCCACTCCCTCCTACTGTAATAACAGTCACTCCACTCCCTCCTACTGTAATAACATTCACTCCACTCCCTCCTACTGTAATAACTGTCTCTCCACTCCCTCCTACTCTAATAACAGTCACTCCACTCCCTCCTATTTTAATAACAGTCACTCCACTCTCTCCTACTGTAATAACAGTCACCCCACTCCTTCCTACTGTAATAACAGTCACTCCACTCCCTCCTACTGTAATAACAGTCACCCCACTCCCTCCTACTGTAATAACAGTCACTCCACTCCCTCCTACTGTAATAACAGTCACTCCACTCCCTCCTACTGTAATAACAGTCACTCCACTCCTTCCTACTGTAATAACAGTCACTCCACTCCTTTCTTCTGTAATAACAGTCACCCCACTCCCTCCTAATGTAATAACAGTCACTCCACTCCCTCCTACTGTAATAACAGTCACTCCACTCCCTCCTACTGTAATAACAGTCACTCCACTCCTTTCTTCTGTAATAACAGTCACCCCACTCCCTCCTAATGTAATAACAGTCACCCCACTCCCTCCTACTGTAATAACAGTTACTCCACTCCCTCCTACTGTAATAACAGTCACTCCACTCCTTTCTTCTGTAATAACAGTCACCCCACTCCCTCCTAATGTAATAACAGTCACCCCACTCCCTCCTACTGTAATAACAGTTACTCCACTCCCTCCTACTGTAATAACAGTTACTCCACTCCCTCCTACTGTAATAACAGTCACTCCACTCCTTTCTTCTGTAATAACAGTCACCCCACTCCCTCCTAATGTAATAACAGTCACCCCACTCCCTCCTACTGTAATAACAGTCATTCCACTCCTTCCTACTGTAATAACAGTCAGTCCACTCCTTTCTTGTGTAATAACAGTCACCCCATTCCCTCCTACTGTAATAACAGTCACTCCACTCCCTCTTACTGTAATAAAAGTCACTCCACTCCCTCCTACTGCAATAACAGTCACTCCACTCCTTCCTACTGTAATAACAGTCGCCCTATTCCCTCCTACTGTAATAACAGTCACTCCACTCCCTCCTAGTGTAATAACAGTCACTCCACACCCTCCTACTGTAATAACAGTCACTCCATACCCTCCTACTGTAATAACAGTCACTCCACTCCCTCCTACTGTAATAACAGTCACTCCACTCCCTCCTACTGTAATAACAGTCACTCCACTCTCTCCTACTGTAATAACAGTCACTCCACTCCCTCCTACTGTAATAACAGTCACTCCACTCCTTTCTTCTGTAATAACAGTCACCCCACTCCCTCCTAATGTAATAAGAGTCACCCCACTCCCTCCTACTGTAATAACAGTTACTCCACTCCCTCCTACTGTAATAACAGTCTCTCCACTCCTTTCTTCTGTAATAACAGTCACGCTACTCCCTCCTAATGTAATAACAGTCACCCCACTCCCTCCTACTGTAATAACAGTTACTCCACTCCCTCCTACTGTAATAACAGTCACTCCACTACTTTCTTCTGTAATAACAGTCACCCCACTCCCTCCTAATGTAATAACAGTCACACCACTCCCTCCTACTGTAATAACAGTCACGCCACTCCCTCCTTCTGAAATAACAATCACTCCACTCCCTCCTACTGCAATAACAGTCACTCCACTCCTTCCTACTGTAATAACAGTCACCCCATTCCCTCCTACTGTAATAACAGTCACTCCACACCCTCCTACTGTAATAACAGTCACTCCACTCCCTCCTACTGTAATAACAGTCACTCCACTCCCTCCTACTGTAATAACAGTCACTCCACTCCCTCCTACTGTAATAACAGTCACTCCACACCCTCCTACTGTAATAACAGTCACTCCACTCCCTCCTACTGTAATAACAGTCACTCCACTCCCTCCTACTGTAATAACAGTCACTCCACTCCCTCCTACTGTAATAACAGTCACTCCACTCCCTCGTACTGTAATATCAGTCACCCCACTCCCTCCTACTCTAATAACAGTCACTCCACTCCCTCCTACTGTAATAACAGTCACTCCACTCCCTCCTACAGTATTAACAGTCACTCCACACCCTCCTACTGTAATAACAGTCACTCCACTCCCTCCTACTGTAATAACAGTCACTCCACTCCCTCCTACAGTATTAACAGTCACTCCACTCCCTCCTACTGTAATAACAGTCAACCCACTCCCTCCTACTGTAATAACAGTCACCCCACTCCCTCCTACTGTAATAACAGTCACCCCACTCCCTCCTACTGTAATAACAGTCACCCCACTCCCTCCTACTGTAATAACAGTCACCCCACTCCCTCCTACTGTAATAACAGTCAACCCACTCCCTCCTACTGTAATAACAGTCAACCCACTCCCTCCTACTGTAATAACAGTCAACCCACTCCCTCCTACTGTAATAACAGTCAACCCACTCCCTCCTACTGTAATAACAGTCACCCCACTCCCTCCTACTGTAATAACAGTCAACCCACTCCCTCCTACTGTAATAACAGTCAACCCACTCCCTCCTACTGTAATAACAGTCACCCCACTCCCTCCTACTGTAATAACAGTCAACCCACTCCCTCCTACTGTAATAACAGTCAACCCACTCCCTCCTACTGTAATAACAGTCAACCCACTCCCTCCTACTGTAATAACAGTCAACCCACTCCCTCCTACTGTAATAACAGTCACCCTCCTATTGTAATACCATTTTTCTACACAATTTTCTTAGTTCCATTCATTTATCCTTTCCTCTCTCCTTACATCCTCTCTCTCTCTCTCTCTCTCTCTCTCTCTCTCTCTCTCTCTCTCTCTCTCTCTCTCTGTCTGTCTGTCTCTCTCTCTATCTCTCTCTCTCTCTCTCTGTCTCTCTCTCTCTTTCTCTCTCTCTCTCTCCTCGGAACCTGTTCGTGGCTGTATTCATATATAAACTTCTAGTCAATTAATACATGTAAGGGTAAATAAAAATACTTTTTTAATTAGTTACAGTTCATTGTTGTATCAGAAGATAACTTTCGTGTTAGCAAGACACATCACCCTCGATCACAACTCTGTTATCCTCAGCCGAGTGAAAATCATCATTTTTTAATTTAGATAAATTCAGTTTGTGGTGTTTAAATGACAAAAACTGACCACGCCTAAAATTAGAAATTGATATGCTTTGATAAATTAATCTCCAGCCATTGCTCGATACATTTTAGTACTTTAGCTTATTTCTTTTTAATTTATGAGATGAGAAATGATCAGGAGTCATTATCTGATATCTCTCACAGATTTTTCTTCCAGACATATAAACATTATATTGAATCATTTTCTAGACTCTTCCCTGTCTTTTACTTTTGTGGCTCCCATACAGTGTGTAATAAATTACTGCTCACCTTCATTTACATTCCATTTAGGCATTAAGTATTTATCAGTGCTAACACATTACTTGCTGTATTGGGTATTAAATACCAAAGTAATTTAACATCTGAAGTGGCGAAAAATATTAAAGATAGATTACTGCCTGAGGTTGAAGGGTCGTTGTTAGTGTACCTGGCTCATGGTAGAAATCTAAATTGGAATATAATTAATGGTTGTAATCATAACCACAGTAAGCCAGCGGAAGGCCTCGCTTAGATGACCAAAAGCTCCAGCTGTGGGTCATCATGTAACTAAGACCCGCGTCAGGAAGCACTTGTTCCCAGACAAACCTTACCAAACCTACCCTAGCAATATAATGATTATCGTTGAGACAGATCTTCATTTACCCTCTCAGCGTAGATTTGATGAAAGTCAAATGAACGACCAAGAAGAGTTGTTGTGAGTTCAGCATGCTGACCCTGACACTCTCACTGTGACTGACATTGGTCAGTCTGGAAATCCTAAAGCTGGAAACAAAAGCGTCTTGTTGATATAACTGAGGACAATACAGTCGAAGAGGAAGTTTTTATTGTGGTAAAATTTAGCTGTTTAGCTCAGTGACTTATGGAAGTTTTACAAATGGCGAAGTGTTTACCTTGAAGAACTTGATCTATACCTCAGTCTTTTATTCATAAATTCTAAAGGTCATTTCGAGTGTGACTCATGAGGTTACTCCAGCTACTCATCACGGGTGTGACTCATGAGGTTACTCCAGCTACTCATCACGGGTGTGACTCATGAGGTTACTCCAGCTACTCATCACGGGTGTGACTCATGAGGTTACTCCAGCTACTCATTACGAGTGTGACTCATGGGGTTACTCCAGCTACTCATCACGGGTGTGACTCATGAGGATACTC
The DNA here is from genome assembly GCF_038502225.1 of Cherax quadricarinatus. Taxonomy (NCBI): domain Eukaryota; kingdom Metazoa; phylum Arthropoda; class Malacostraca; order Decapoda; family Parastacidae; genus Cherax; species Cherax quadricarinatus. The sequence goes on along the minus strand of NC_091316.1, from coordinate 39,623,427 downwards.
CAGCTACTCATCACGGGTGTGACTCATAAAGTTACTCCAGCTACTCGTCACGAGTGTGACTCATGAGGTTACTCTAGCTACTCATCACCAGTGTGACTCATGAGGTTACTCCAGCTCCTCATTACGAGTGTGGCTCATGAGGTTACTCCAGCTCCTCATTACGAGTGTGACTCATGAGGTTACTCCAGCTCCTCATTACGAGTGTGACTCATGAGGTTACTCCAGCTCCTCATTACGAGTGTGGCTCATGAGGTCACTGCAACTCACATTTAACGAAGGTGAAAAATATCTTGCTAAACTAAAGGTAAATGTTTACAAACCTGAAACTCCCGTCAGAATAATCATACCTGGATTTCGCCTCTGCTAAGCAGACGGCTTCAGTATGACGGTGTAGTGTGTTGGCATCATTGATCAATCTTTAAGACGTTTTCTTAGACATGATTTTAGATAAGGAGCTTTACACTTGTATGTCTATGGAGGCTCATTCATTACCTTTCTCAGTGATACATTCGACAGTAAAATTACCAACGCCTTTGAAGTAAATTATTCTCTTTATATAAATACTGCAGGTATGTCTGTTCCTCGTGCTGTCTCGTGTGTTATTCAGTCTAGTTGTTGTGCACCACAGTAACAATGGAACAGTGAGAGCCCTAGTGAAGCCAACTGAGTGCAGCATCAACCGTTGTCTTTCTCACCGAAGGTGAGTACAGTCTCTCCTCACTTAACGACGGAATTCCGTTCCTGAGACCTCGTCGGTAAAAGAATTCGTCGTTAAGTGAGGAGAGGTTGTATTTTTAGAGCGTTCCACCTCTTGTTTATTTTGCCATTATTAGAAATTAACAGCCTTTCGTGGAGTACACATCTTGCCATAAGTACAGTTAAAATGTTGCTAATTCATTCACGCTGCAACAGGATAATAGAAATGTTGCCAGAAACTGGTGAACTATGAACCAAGAGTCCTTCTCTCTTCCCAAACAGAAGTTCCAGGAGTAAACAGTTGGACTACTGGTGCCCAGCCTCCTGCATTGCCACTGTTCTCGCTCCACTCGCACCTCAGTTATTCAGTAAGAGATCTCAAGGCCGGGATTATACAGGGGGTGAGTTCAGAGTGTGGAGGATTTCTTAAGAAATGGTAGCTGTGTGGACGAGCAAGACGAAGAGCCATATACACGTCCTTACCCACGACGGCGTTGCCGAACACCATATGAATGACGATGATGATGATGATGATGGATAGTCTGTAGGGATCAAGAGAAACACCTGTTAAGCTTCTCCAGGGATTAGGAAAAAACATTAGCAAGTTATTCCATATCATATTCATTTTCCTTATGCGAAAAATAGTGCACATTTATTTATTTATATTTAATGCAGCTCAAAATCGAAGACCTGTTACGTTTAAAGTAATGAGCGAAGTTGTTACCTACAATATACTGTATTCCGCCCACGCTCTATAATAAACTAGATGTCTTTCAACATTTAAACGAGCGAGAGACGCATCCCTTGCCCTTGATAATCCCAGCTCTTACAACAACTGTAGCTCAAGACCTTTAAAACACCCAAGAGTTGTGGCTTGTTGGGTCCACTGGTAAGTGTCAACGAGCGCCAGCTGAACCCCAATAGCATGACCAGGAGCTGTAGCTCAACACTCACAGGAGACACAGTAGCAGTAGCTCAACGCACACAGGATTATTATTATTATTATTAAAAAGAAGCGCTTAAACCAACTAGAGCCATAGAGAAAACACACACAAGAGATACAGTAGTTGTAACTCTGTATCTCCTAGAGGCTCCGCAGGTACTACGTAAGTGTCGACTTTAACAATCGGGAGATCCTGGGGCTCGAGTTTCTTCATAATGTCTGAATTACGTCCAAGAAAGTTACGTTGAACGATTGTATGTCGAAGAATAACAGTTCGCAGCAAGAACTGAGGGAAATGTGTTTGAGAGTCACAACTAAAATGTTGTCAATGTTGCTACGAAAGGAAAGATTTCGAACTTGCTCAGCATTTTGCGCCATGACAATGCTGAGGAGTACCTTGCTGATACTATGGTCTGAAAGATAATCTGTGGGAGATGTCGGCTGGAGTGTAAAGAATTTAGTCCATGAAGAACCTTGAAACACATAGTATACGGGAAGAAATTATCTCGCCAGTCGGTTCTTAGAAGAGAGCGAGGAAACAGTGAAAGTCATTTATTACAGATCGAGGTAGTTGGGACGAGGAACCAGAGGTGGGCCGGAATCATAGTCAAGGTCGTGCAGATATCAGATGTATCAAAGGGGTTAGTCGGTACCTTGGTACCAGAGGTGGGTAAATGAAATGTTACCGTAAAAAGGTACTGGGTTTTTTGGGAGGGCCGAAGATTGGTCCAGTGATGTGTCAGGGTCTTAAAAGGAAGCCGCAGGCCAAGGAAGAGGTTCGGGAGGAGGGATTCCATGGACATAGGTCTTCATGATAAGGTTTTATTTTCCTTTTCAAACGAATACATAGAGAGACAGCGCCCAAAAGAACTGAAAGGGGCTGTATATCCCCTTTTTCTCCCAAGAGGGCCCTCAGTGCAGCCTGTAGTGCCGATGTGGCATTGAACCCTTGCCCTATCCTACACTTCATGCTGGTAAACCAACACTCCAGGATAGCAACCTCACATCTACTGAGCCATGTATGTGGACAACAGAGAGGGCGGCCGGAAATCTGCTTCAAAGCATTCCCACTTCAGCCACCCCCTCTTGGAACCAACAGGCAGTCTCCAGAAATAATCCTGTCACCCTAAAAACACCATAAGCCGCTCCTAGGACTCTGGAGGGTGGATCAGCAAATAATTGAGAAGCAATGTGATTGATGGCCACGATAAGTCATTATTAACCCTCCTTCATGTAGTCTACGGAGTACCAGCCTGAAACATGTAGTCTAAGTAGTACCAGCCTCTAACATGTAGTCTACGGAGTACCAGCCTCAAACATATAGTCTACGGAGTACCAGCCTCTAACATGTAAGCTACTGAGTACCAGCCTCTAACATGTAGTCTACGGAGTACCAGCCTCTAACATGTAGTCTACGGAGTACCAGCCTCAAGCATGTAGTCTACGGAGTACCAGCCTCAAACATATAGTCTACGGAGTACAAGCCTCAAACATGTAGTCTACGGGCTACTACCAGCCTCATACATGTAGTCTACGGAGTACCAGCCTCGAACATGTAATCTACGGAGTACCAGCCTCAAGCATGTAGTCTACGGAGTACCAGCCTCAAACATATAGTCTACGGAGTACAATCCTCAAACATGTAGTCTACGGGCTACTACCAGCCTCATACATGTAGTCTACGGAGTACCAGCCTCTAACATGTAGTCTACGGAGTACCAGCCTCAAGCATGTAGTCTACGGAGTACCAGCCTCAAACATATAGTCTACGGAGTACAAGCCTCAAACATGTAGTCTACGGGCTACTACCAGCCTCATACATGTAGTCTACGGAGTACCAACCTCAAACATGTAGTCTACGGAGTACCAGCCTCAAACATATAGTCTACGGAGTACAAGCCTCAAACATGTAGTCTACGGAGTACCAGCCTCAAGCATATAGTCTACGGAGTACAAGCCTCAAACATGTAGTCTACGGGCTACTACCAGCCTCAAACATGTAGTCTACGGAGTACCAGCCTCAAACGTGTAGTCTACGGAGTACCAGCCTCTAACATGTAGTCTACAGAGTACCAGCCTCAAACATGTAGTCTACGGGCTACTACCAGCCTCATACATGTAGTCTACGGAGTACCAACCTCAAACATGTAGTCTACGGAGTACCAGCCTCAAACATGTAGTCTACGGAGTACCAGCCTCAAACATGTAGTCTACGGAGTACCAGCCTCAAACATGTAGTCTACGGAGTACCAGCCTCAAACATGTAGTCTACGGAGTACCAGCCTCAAACATGTAGTCTACGGAGTACCAGCCTCAAACAAGGTACTCTACAAGACCAAGGAGTCCAGTAAAAAACAAAAACAAAGTAACAGCCGCGATAGTGGGAACAAAGTCGAGCTTCGTACTAATACTATGTAATTTTAATGACTAACTGGATCCCTATGTTGTTGTTCTTGATTCGCCGGTATTCTCCCGGTCCGGATCTTTCCAGATGGTGACTCGGCCTTGGCTCCCTGTCTTGGGAGTGTCTTGAGACCTATGTCTTGAGTCCCCCATGGGAGGAGGTACAAGTACCTCGTCAGCTTCGGGACCAACTGTCTCCAGGCCTAGTCCCATTCCCAGCCCTCACGGGGCTCGTAGGGAAAAGCTTGGCCACTGGTCAGGCATCCGCCTCGCCCCAGGTAGGCTCTTGGGAATGGCAGTCTTGTGAGCTGCAGGTGGTAGCTAGCTCTGGCTCTGGCATCATCCCCACCCTAAGAGGCCGCGTGGGAGTGTTTTCTTCCATTTTATCCTTCATCTATATATCCTACACTCTCTGCTTCTTATAGTGGGATGAGACGCCATGTTGTGTTATTTTCAAAGCATTTAATGAAAATTAGCTGTATCAAAAAAAAAAAAAAATTCTAATTTCTTAACGGAATCATTGTGATGATGTCACTGTATTTAAAAAAATAACAATAAAACCACTTAGAAACATCGTAACGAAAAACAAAGGTTTTGAAATGGTATCTGAATTATGCACAGTTTTTCGATAAGGAAAAATAATAAACCATTTTTTGTTTCGACTCAAATGTTCTGCCACAATTGTGTTGCAGAGATGTGAACCTCGCTCAGACCCCGCTTCATGCACTCACAAGTTAACCCGCTTCTTACTCACTAGTGTCCCCGCTTCTTACGCTCACAAGTGTCCAAGCTTCTTACACTCACAAGTGTCAAAGCTTCTTACACTCACAAGTGTCCAGGCTTCTTACACTCACAAGTTTGCCCGCTTTTTACACTCACAAGTGTTCCTGCTTCTTACACTCACAAGTGTCCCCGCTTCTTACACTCACAAATGTCCCCGCTTCTTACACTCACAAGTGTCCTCGCTTCTTACACTCACAAGTGTCCCCGCTCCTTACACTCACAAGTGTCCAAGCTTCTTACACTCACAAGTGTCCTCGTATCTTACACTCACAAGTGTCAAAGCTTCTTACACTCACAAGTGTCCAAGCTTCTTACACTCACAAGTGTCCAAGCTTCTTACACTCACAAGTGTCCAAGCTTCTTACACTCACAAGTGTCCAAGCTTCTTACACTCACAAGTGTCCAAGCTTCTTACACTCACAGGTGTCCAAGCTTCTTACACTCACAAGTGTCCAAGCTTCTTACACTCACAAATGTCAAAGCTTCTTACACACACAAGTGTCAAAGCTTCTTACACTCACAAGTGTCTAAGCTTCTTACACTCACAAGTGTCTAAGCTTCTTACACTCACAAGTGTCCAAGTTTCTTACACTCACAAGTGTCAAAGCTTCTTACACTCACAAGTGTCAAAGCTTCTTACACTCACAAGTGTTAAAGCTTCTTACACTCACAAGTGTCAAAGCTTCTTACACTCACAAGTGTCAAAGCTTCTTACACTCACAAGTGTCCAAGCTTCTTACACTCACAAGTGTCCAAGCTTCTTACACTCACAAGTGTCAAAGCTTCTTACACTCACAAGTGTCAAAGCTTCTTACACTCACAAGTGTCCAAGCTTCTTACACTCACAAGTGTGAAAGCTTCTTACACTCACAAGTGTCCAAGCTTCTTACACTCACAAGTGTCAAAGCTTCTTACACTCACAAGTGTCAAAGCTTCTTACACTCACAAGTGTCCAAGCTTCTTACACTCACAAGTGTCCAAGCTTCTTATACTCACAAGTGTCAAAGCTTCTTACACTCACAAGTGTCAAAGCTTCTTACACTCACAAGTGTCCAAGCTTCTTACACTCACAAGTGTCCAAGCTTCTTACACTCAAAAGTGTCAAAGCTTCTTACACTCACAAGTGTCAAAGTTTCTTACACTCACAAGTGTCAAAGCTTCTTACACTCACAAGTGTCCAAGCTTCTTACACTCACAAGTGTCCAAGCTTCTTACACTCACAAGTGTCCAAGCTTCTTACATTCACAAGTGTCCTCTTCTCTTGCACATACAAGTGACCCCGCTTCGTACGCTCGCAAATGCTACAATCAACACATGACTCTAACCTCTATTCTAGTCCTGTTTACCTCTCTCTCTACTGTATATATTAACAAATGTTGTGTCCTCTGGTATAACTTGGTGCAGCTCAACACTGGACAACAAGTTATCAGAATAGAGTCTTGCTGTGCTTACTGTGTGTCTTATCAGTAGTCAAAGGCGGATAGAAGTGAAATAAAATACCGAAACGATGGAAATTTAATGCAGAATGCTGCGATACTTTATTGAGAACGCTTTGCATGAGCGGTGGGTTTTTTCATGCGTTGTCAGTGAGGCTTCGCATTATATTACATTTGCGTCTTGATCCATCAATACTTATCGGCATCATTCGTCGGAGAACCTTGATGCAAAGTACATGCTCTGCAGTCGTCGATCGAAAACATGAACAAGTGTAATGCCTGTTCTTTCTCTTTCAGAAGCTTCCAAGAATCATCCTTGGAAATATTGTCTTAATGAATCTCTTTCCAGAAGCAGTTACTACAAAGTGATAATTCTCACAAAGACCTGTCTTCTCCAACTCTAGTTTCTGGATATTAAAATGGTATAAAATACCGACAGGTTGTTAGGTAAGACACACATATGCAACAAATTGGACAACTTCTACTAGTGAGAATAACTGGATTTGAGAGGGACATGACCTCCCAATGACTACATTCTTACCTCTACTAGTAGCCTACATCTCACCTCCTGGCGGTATACAAGGTTCCATCCTGTCACTTCAACTCCATGTTGTTTTAGACTATGGAAGAATACTCTTCTGCAGACTGAGGGACTGACCACCTCAAAACTTCAAGGGTGATGGACTGATTACATCGTCTTCACGTCTCTTCTATCAACTTTTCTGTACTCGACTGAAGAAGCCTACTGTGTAGGCGAAACGTTTCGAAATAAAGATACCTAACTGTTGAATATGTGTGTCTTACCTAACAACTCTAGTTTCTACCAAGAAATAATAGATAATATACATAGGACTATTGCAATTCCCCCAGTGTAGTACAGTGAAAAATAAGTAGATTATCAGAATTATGCAAAGTTTATATCTATACATTTTTCGTGAAAAAGACAGTTGCAGGAATCAGGAAGAAAAAAGCTTGAAAATTCTTCAAAATCATTTCTCAGGTGTGGAAAAAATGAAGGATCGTGTTGCTGTACTCTAGCATCAGCCATTAGCCTCTACAAATTTATTCTTCATTTCACCTTATCCATTGAAAATAATGGTTTCTCGACCTTGAAGGAAGACTACAAGAAGACTCGGAACAGAGGAGAAACTCACCAAAATAAGAACCGAAGCTGAGAGGAGTTTGTCGCTGGTTTTCTTCACGACTTGTCGCTACTGCGTCCTCATTGTCTTGGAGGATTTTGTCTTGGTTTACAGGGGTCGTGGTCTCAATAGCTGCAAAAAAAAGAGAAGTACTGGTTTGGAAATATATTTATAGATAAATGAAGTGATCTTTAAAATAGCCTGATTCATCTGAGAGCTTTGCCTAGCTTAAAATACAGGTTGGTCAGATACTGGATTAGTGTAGCATGGACCAGTATGTCCACTGCACTGCTCTGTGGTTCTTTGCTGTTTAGAGCTTACATTTATTTACTAGTTCTCTTAATTTACTCATTCGTTCATAAATGTGGAATATAACCGGATGTCAATACATCCGGTGACTCTTCTCACTAGCCAGCAGGACCCACAACAACCGTACATACTTTCTAAATACTTTTTCTGAATGATTCACCATTATTGTCCAATTTGACTTTGAATTCCTTTTCCTTAGTTTAGTTACTTTAGATGACTGTAGTTTCAGTTAGATTAGTTTAGTTTCATTTCGATTAGTTTCATTATATTTTTCCCCTAGTTTGTATGTGTGCATATGTGTGTATGTTCTTATGTGTAACTATGTATTAGTGCAAGTATATTACCTTCTAATTTTATGTTTTATCTATGTTTGTGTTTGAGTGTGTGCACGTACATATACTTGCTTATATTCTAATGAGACTTATTACTGTTGTATATCTTTGCGTGTATATGCGTGCATATGAGCGTGTGTATTCACGCTTAGTTTTGAATGTTCGTGCCAAATATGCCCATCACTCCTACTATAAAGACACTGCTGCAGTCTGGTTTCTTCATAATATAATAATAATAATAATAATAATAATAATAATAATAATAATAATAATAATAATAATAATAATAATAATAATAATAATAATAATAATAATAATAATAATAATAATAATAATAATAATTCCATATAGTACTAGTACATATACAAGGTACACAGTCCTACCTGACATCAATGACATACTACTATATAGAAGTGTGCTTATTATGCTGAATGCGACCCACACCAGTCGACTAACACCCAGATACCCATTTTGAACTGATAGGTGAACAGGGACAGTGACAGCAGGTGTCTTATGGAAACACGTCCCTAATGTTTTCCAGCCTTACTGGAGGAGATTCTAACCCCGAACCTCAGTGTGTGAGCCGAGTGCGCTAGCGATCTAGCTACGGGACACCGTCATCTGGGCAAGCCTAATCACATCATTTCAAATCTTCATTACTCTATAAATTAGTTGAATAATCTTCGTCTTCTGGTAGTTCGTTCACGCAATAACTCCTTTGGGATGTAAGATAAGATAAGATAAGATTTCGTTCGGATTTTTAACCCCGGAGGGTTAGCCACCCAGGATAACCCAAGAAAGTCAGTGCGTCATCGAGGACTGTCTACCTTATTTCCATTGGGGTCCTTAATCTTGTCCCCCAGGATGCGACCCACACCAGTCGACTAACACCCAGGTACCTATTTGCTGCTAGGTGAACAGGACAACAGGTGTAAGGAAACGTGTCGAAATGTTTCCACCCGCCGGGAATCGAACCCGGGCCCTCCGTGTGTGAAGCGGGAGCTTTAGCCACCAGGCCACCGGGCCACCTATTATTCTGAGAAATAAGTTCTTTAGAGATACAGTAATTAGTTTGGATGTTTATTACCTCTGTAAACACATGCTGCATGAATGTTTCTTTTACAGAAGTATTTCTTCTGGGTCTGCTCTTTGGCCATCTTTTTTTGCTGCCATTCGCATCGTATTCCTTCAGCTAAAAATCAGTCACTTGAAGATAGTTCTATATCTCCATTTTTTTTCAATTTCATTATTTACTCACATATTTAATCTTTATTTATGACTAATAATTTTGCTTATAGTCTCTTTACCTACTACTTGCCGGTCTTAACGCTATACGCTTCTCTGTTATCTTTATACTAGGTCTTGTACTCAGTTACCAAACTGTGGGTTTCTCTGGTGAAGGCTCCGTCCTGGAGCTGCTGTTTAGAAAAAAGTTCTGGTATATATCGTGTACATTGTTCTAAGGAATTCCATGTTGAGATTTCAGAAGGCAATTCTCAGATTTACTAACATCAGATGTAATGCTGCTGTAATGTACTTATTAAATGCCTCTGGTGTTACTTTTGTTGTAATTAATATTATCAGGTTCTTTTCTTTTTGCTTGTGCTCTGTCACATTTTCCCTACCGTTTATGCACCGTAGCTGTAGTTCCTTGACTCTATTTCACTTGCATTACCTTGAATTTGAGAGGAATGAAATCTAGTAGCCACGTGTTTGACCACTGCTGCTACCTGTCATGTTGCCTGTCATGTTGCCTGTCATGTTGCCTGCCATGTTGCTTGTCTCCGAAATCTGGTGTTCTCATTGTCCTCGTTAGTTTCACGTTAACAGTAAACAGTGACATATGGGAAGTGATCTTCTCTAACAGGAACAACACCTGGCTCAAGAAATCGTAATGACACGATTGCAAACAAACCATACCCCGGCCGGGGTTGAACCCGCGGTCATAGTCTCAAAACTCCAGCCCGTCGCGTTAGCCACTAGATCTTATTGTGGCTAGCTGGTCTAGTGGCTAACGCGACGGGCTGGAGTTTTGAGACTCTATGACCGCGGGTTCAATCCCGGCCGGGGGTATGGTTTTTTAGGAATGTCACCTGCTTTATGTAAGAGTTCCACCAAGTGGGACTCCACTGTTCATTCTCTGTTTCTTCCCTTACCATTGCTTTCTTCCTTATGACTCACGAAACAGTAATAACACGATCACAACAAAAATCACAGATGGGCTGGGGTTCGAACCAATGGCAGATGAGTCTTAAAACTCACAGACCAGTGTACTAACCACTGGGCCACTGGAGCACCAGCTATGGTAGGTCAAAATCCTGGCTAGTTGGGCAATTGACATACGATCTCAACTATTCTGATGTACCTTTATGCACTGTAACATCCACCTTGAGTATATAGTAAACACTTCAGGCTCAACAATGTCACATACTGCGTTTTAAAAATTGTAAATTTCATTCGGATAAGTGCAAAAACACACCGTGAATTTAGAAATTTTATTGAGGAGCTGGAGCTTGAAGAAAAGCCGAGTGACCTTTCATTCTACTGTATATCAAGATGGCTGTCAACTATCAATCTTTTGAATAGGTTTCCTGATATTTTTCAACCAATCATTGCTTTCACGAAAGAAAATAAACAGAATTACCCACAATTAGAAGATCAGGAATGGATACAGGATCTGATGTTCTTTACAGATGCGGTGCATCACCACCAATATTACCAAGTCAGTTTTCAGTTATCAGAATAAAATAAGGCATTTACAAAGAGATCTGGTAAGAAAGAAATTTGACCAGCTTCCCAGCCTTAAATTAAAAATAACTGTTTTTCCTGATGTTGAAATTAAAGACAGTAAACTGAAACAATAAGAAGGAAACTTAGAAAAACTTTATAATGATTTTGAGAACAGGTTTGAGAAACTAAAAAAGTTAAAGCCATGTTTGGAATTTCTTGTGAATTCTTTAGTGAATGATGTCATCAACGATGGATGTCCTGTTGTTGCACCTTTAGGAATTGAAATCATCAACGATGGATATCCTGTTGTTGCACCTTTAGTAATTGATGTCATCAACGATGGATATCCTGTTGCACATTTTACCTCGGATGTTGCTTCAATAGAAACAGAGCTTATTGAGCTGCAGGAAAATGTGGGTTTGAAGTTAGTACACAAAATCTCGTCTTTAACTAACTCTTACAATCAAATCCCAGAAGCCAAGTACTATCCCAGTCTTCAGAAAACTTGCTTGCCACAACTCTCTGTTTTTGGGACAACTTTCTCTGTGAATCTCTCTTCTCTGTAGCGAAATTTAGCAAGTCAAAACAAGGTGCTATCCTCAAAACATCCTACTATCCTCACTAACAGCCACATCACTGACCTTCTTAGAACAGCTTCGACATCCTACCAGCTCTAGCGGATCCTATGCACTCCAGATCTTACCTATGTGTTTCTAACTTTATTTACAAGCTAAGCTAATAACTGCAAAAATGAAGAGTCAATTATCAAAGCAAACATAGTCCGCTTTCATGAGTAGGGATACTATATAGTTGTACTTTTTTATTATTTATAAGTACAATTTTCAAATAGTATTTCCTATGTCTCTTGAACATTTAAAAATATATGAAAAGTTTTGTTTGTGGCTTTTCGTATCGAGGAACTTGTCCACACCTGTTAAACAACGTCAACACGGCTCGACTCACTGCATATACATTTTCTATTTCCTCCGTTAATTAAACTCCCTCCCTGATTTTCTAAAATTATTCTGGATTTTTATAATGAATTTACGCTCTCTCGCCGGTGCGGTGAATAATACTTTTCTGAGGCGAGCCTTAGGCTTATCTGGCTACGGAAGAGTGTTTTCTAGGCTGCCCTAGCGCCAGACCCCGGCCTGGCGAGAGAGAGAGAGAGAGAGAGAGAGAGAGAGAGAGAGAGAGAGAGAGAGAGAGAGAGAGAGAGAGAGAGAGAGAGAGAGAGAGAGAGAGAGAGAGAGAGAGAGAGAGAGAGAGAGAGAGAGAGAGAGAGAGAGAGAGAGAGAGAGAGAGAGAGCTGATGTAGGTAACAGCTCTTAGCTTGACAATGAAGTTAGGAATCCATAACCTGTAAATAGCTTGTCAATAAAGCTAGAGATCCTTAACCTAACCTTCTCAAACCCGGTGTAAGAAAAAAAAAGAAAAAAAAAGAGGGAGGGAGAGAGAGAGAGAGAGAGAGAGAGAGAGAGAAAGGGAGGGAAAGAGAATCCCATGCATATGCAGACGATTGTACACCGACATTCACTTATCCAAGAGAAGAAATGCCAGGTGCTCTAAGTTACATCAATCACCAGCTAAGAGCTATATCAGCTTGGGGAAAAAGATGGCAAGTAACATTTGCACCTGAGAAAACACAAATGATGATGATCTCTAGGTACCATGATGGTAATGCCGGTGCACTAGTATGAATGGGAGGGTGTTGGCACCTGGGGAAGAAGTTAATATCCTTGGGGTGAAATCTGACTTCAAACTGACCATGAAGAACCACGTTGTAAATCTTGCAAACAAGGCAGCCAGGAAGCTTACAGCACTTCGCCGTATCTCGCATCTGCTTGACAGTAGGGGTTGCAACATTCTGTACGAGGCACAAGTACGCTCACACCTTGAGTATGCTCCACTTTCTTGGTTTGCCTCCCCTCCCCTCTCACCTGCGACTGCTTGACAGAGTAGAGAACAGAGCAAGACGTCCCATCTCTCGCCTGGACCAATCCTGGATAGATCTGTCAGTTCAGCAGAGCCTTCAACACAGGAGGGATATGGGTGGCCTTACTGTTATGCACAAGGCCAATATTATCGAAGTACCACACTTGGATCCACTTCGAGGACAGCGTGAAGCAAGCTTCTGTACCACAAGATGGGAAGAAAGCAGCAACTTCACTCTGGCTGTACCCTTCTCCAGAACATCATTTCATCTGAGATCATTTATCACCAGAATGACTCGAGTATGGAACACATTCGTACAGCATTATGATGTCAACGAGATAAAGTCAGTTGATCAAATGAAAACGCTGGCCCACAGATGGCTCCAACTTCATCCTGTTCCCTACTTGTATGTCTCAACAATAAAAATACTTTCAAATGAGCTCATGTAGGTAACAGCTCTTAGCTTGTCAATAAAGTTAAGAATTCTTAACCTGTATATAGCTTGTCAATAAAGGGATCCTTAATTAACCTTGTCAAACCCTGTGTAAACAGAGAGAAAGAGAGAGAGGAGTTCACGCTTGTAGACTATCTGCTAGGTGAGTGAGGACGGAAGGCTTAACCTCGATAGATGGCAGCACAGGTCTATGGAGACAGCTCCATTAGCGGGAGTTATGGGAAACAGATATGGGGTAGGTATACTGTCTACATTTTCCCCTCCAATTAATTGCAGGAGAAATCATAACAGAGGCGCTGCAGCGATGGAGAAGTGTTAAATTAATTTGATAAGATATAAAGTGGAAAGTTGTGAATGGTCGGAGACTCGACACAAACTTCGTCTTCCAGACTTCAACACAACTCATGCTAACAAAATCGTGTGATAATTTTATTCTAGTTACTCTATTGTGCCTTAGTATTCTTTATGTAATAATGTTTCTTTAAAGTTATTTATTTATTAATACTAATTCCGGTTTTATAATTCTGTTTTACAACTATCGACTCCGTGTCAGGATAGCGCATTTAGACTCACGTAATCGTGGGGATAGAACCCGCGATCAGAGAGTCATAAAACTCTGGACCGACGCGTTAGCCACTGGACCAGCTGGTTACAATAAGATTCATCCAACTAGGTATATTTATACACCATAGGAAGGTGACAGTGGTGCCTATGCTAACCTTCCTATGGTGTTTATATATACCTAGTTGGATGAACCTTATAGTAGCCAGCTGGCCCAGTGGCCAAGGCGTCGGTCTAGAGTTCTGTTCTCTCCCCGCCCGTGGTATGGTTTATAACGCACTGAACAATACTCACTCAAATTACCCTATTAGGTTTGACACTCATCAAAAATACTCCAATAAATGATGCTGGCTTACCGAAATTGATTTATTAAGGGTAATTTACCAACCCAGAATTCTCCCATTAACAACATCCAATAACTGGAACTATTCCACCAAGAGACACATTCACTTAAACTATTAAACTACGGGACACACACTTACCAAAAATATTTCACTAGGAGACACCCACTTACTAAAAGTATTCCACTAGGAGACACCCACTTACTAAAAGTATTCCACCAGAGGATACTCACTTACCAAAAGTATTCCACTACGAGACACCCACTTACTAAAAGTATTCCACTAGAGGATACCCACTTACCAAAAGGATTCCACTAGGAGACATCTACTCATCATAAAACAATTCAGAAATGGACATCCACTCACCTGAAGCACTCCACCAGGTTACGAATGAAGGCTTGGATAGCTGTTGGTGGTGGCGAGCTTGCTGGTGAATGGTCGCCATGGGCAAGAGAAGCAGTGAGGGAGCGTTGGTGGTGGTGGTGGTGGAAGTGGTGGTAGTGGTGGTGATGGTGGTAGTGGTGGTGGTGGTGGTTGTGGTGGTGGTAGTGGTGGTTACCTCTGCCAGGGAAGGAAGATGGTGAAAGATCTACTCTAGTAGTGCTCGAGAGACATGATTACCAAATGCTTGGAAATACAAACATTTAAACAGTATAATGTGATCCTGCTTGTGTTTATATTTATGTGTTTATATTTATATATACTGCTTATGTGTTTATATTTCCATTGTGTCTGTATTTTATACCATTTGTTTCCATTACCAAATGCTTGCAATAAAGGAGAACATAGCTTAACCAAGCAGTATGTGGAGGCAGGATTCAGAGTGCTGTGAAGTGCTTACAGATAACTGAAATTAAATCAGGCTGATTTAAGACATGGACAAAAATAGTAAATAGCAAAAATTGCTACAAAACTTACACGGGAAATAATGTTTAGCTAAGAGAATAAAATAGCAAGCAAAATAAGGGAACCATTCGGGTAAAGAAACCTGCAGACTGCAATTACAAGTCATATTTATAGTCAAGAAAAAAAAAATTTCAGAATATTTGTCAACCACAGCTGGGAAAGAAGAAATGGTTTTTTGTAACCGTATTTTTCAGGTGAGTGTCTTAACCTTTCTTACGTGATTTCTTCACACTAGTGTCCTTAATTTAATTAGTTTATTCCTATCTGATCCTAGTAATTCCTTTTGTAATTTTGTACATAGTATTTTTATCTTCCAAAATCATTTTTTACCACTGTCAACAAGTTCATTACCTTCACTTTAACTCTAGATTGTTTCACCTAAGTTCCGAGAGTTACGCTGCAAAGTTTTAGACCTTTTAGACGCTCCTTCAGAAAGAGGATACGAGAGTAAACCAAATAA
Source organism: Cherax quadricarinatus (assembly GCF_038502225.1). Lineage (NCBI taxonomy): Eukaryota > Metazoa > Arthropoda > Malacostraca > Decapoda > Parastacidae > Cherax > Cherax quadricarinatus. Next base: position 39,607,996 of record NC_091316.1, on the reverse strand, counting down.
TAAACGAGGTGTTTACAAAGTGGGTTGAAACGATTATAATTTATTTTACGTTGAACGAGCAGGTAATTCCTTAAATCTAGGTTATCACAACACCAATATACTCTATCCAGGTAGCGCAAGAATCTAACGCCATATTTAAGCACAGAAACAAACAAAAACGCTAAAATGGTCGGAAGCAAGACTTATAGTCTCTAGTGCGTCATGGATAGAAAGAAACATACTAGAACCGGCTATTGTAATATGTGATAACATATTTATTAAATAGTAATAGAGTACACCTTTATTACTGCATTTATTACTGAGTCTATCGTTCAGAATGATAAACGTGAAAATATCAGGGATGATACCGACTGCCTGAAAAATGTCTTAATTAGGTGTGGATATTATGACGAGAGTCTGCTTCTTCATGTTAAAATTCTTCGTTTTGACTCTTGTCAGGCCTTGTAGAGCTATTTCGTTAAACAATTCATCTCCAGAACGTTGTGGAGCACCAGTTTCACTGTGGATTAATTGCTAGGGTTGTTATTTGTGAGAGAGTGTGCCACCATTCCTGTGTGGGCTTGATTGTTTCCCTGTTCCTTTGATTTTCGAAAAGTTTGCAGCAAAATTCTATGCCCTATGGTAAATGTAAATACTTATGGGAGAAAATCCAGGCTGTCTTCAATAAGGCGCTGGACAGATACCTAAAGTCAGTACCTGACCAGCCGGGCTGTGCTTCGTACATCAGTTTGTGTGCGGCCAGCAGTAACAGCCTGGTTGATCTGACCCTGATCCACCACAAGGCCTGGTGTCAGACATGTCACCTGGCAACAACTTGGTGGCACTAACACTCCAATTTTTGGTTGAACATACCCGAGAGCAACAAGGCACCGTTCCCGTCTAGTGCCTCAAGCTCTAACTTATCCCGTAGTCAATAAACTCATTTGCTAATTAATTAAGGCCTAGTTGATCTTCTGTTGAATTCACATATTTAGAAAACTAATAAGTCATTCAGATTAGTGTTTTATATCGACATCTGGTTGTTAAAAATAATTAGATATTTTTTAATTTTTGATTAAAATATAATAAACAATTATTATTACTTAACTGTGTGATATTTATAAGTGTTATTTATAAATGTTATTTATAAGTATTATTTATAAGTGTTATTTATAAGTATTATTTATAAGTGTTATTTATAAGTATTATTTATAAGTGTTATTTATGAGTGTTATTTATAAGTGTTATTTATAAGTATTATTTATAAGTGTTATTTATAAGTATTATTTATAAGTATTATTTATAAGTGATATTTATAAGTGTTATTTATAAGTATTATTTATAAGTGTTATTTATAAGTATTATTTATAAGTGTTATTTATAAGTATTATTTATAAGTGTTATTTATAAGTGTTATTTATAAGTGTTATTTATAAGTGTTATTTATAAGACAGGTATGTAATGGAAAATTCCCATAACACAGCTGAGTTGGGTGGGATAATGCCTTAAATATTACAAAAATGAATTTAGGCCTGTAATCTTTCGTTTATTACAATGCCTCCAACGCTTAGAGTTTTTTTTAGGTCTTTTTTCTTTTTTTTGCTGATCCTAAAATTTCTTCGTTAAGTCAACTGACGCCTGTGGTTGGACGGATGGTCAAGCCAGGGGGCCGCCTGGCTCTCTGTCTTTTCTGTCTCAGTCGTGTCGACGACATACCTGTTTGGTCGCTCTTTAAGATTTGTTACATACATACATACATACATACATACATACACACACACACACACACACACACACATATATATATATATATATATATATATATATATATATATATATATATATATATATATATATATATATATATATATATATATGTGTGTGTGTGTGTGTGTGTGTGTTGTAATGTGTTTCATTTTAAAAGAACAGTAATATAATAATAATTAAATCGTCAAATCAAAACTTACGAAAGACGTAGAAGGTGGTCTCGTGGGTGCCGAGACGATTGTGGACTAAGCAGCGGTATTGTCCCAGGTCTGTGGCTGTGTGAACCTTGACGCTCAACACCGACCTCCAGATTCCCGACCCCTGAGGAGGAGCACACACTAACAATCACCATACAATGACACTTGACACTAGATAATGTTAAATGATTCTTTAATAACAGAGCCAGTAATAAAGGGAGGAAGAGAAGTACAATGAGGGGCATCATGATAAATATTAATAATAATAATAATAATAATAATAATAATAATAATAATAATAATAATAATAATAATAATAATAATAATAATAATAATCTTATTATTATTATTATTATCATCATAAATAATAATAATATTATTATTATTATTATTACTAATATTATTATTATTATTATTATCATTACTATTATTATTATTATTATTATTATTATTATTAATATTGTTCTTATTATCGCCTTAGTCCACTTGACCATCAATGCTTCAAACATCAGGTGGCCAGTGCCACTGGACATGTAGCCTCTGATGCTAGCATATACGTGGCTATGGAAGCTACAGGACTGATTTCATTGTTTTACTGTATTAAATACCAGTCTTCATATATATATATATATATATATATATATATATATATATATATATATATATATATATATATATATATATATATATATATATATATATATATATATATATATATATATATATATATATATATATATATATATATATATATATATATATATATATATATATATATATATATATATATATATATATATATATATATATATATATATATATATATATATATATATATATATATATATATATATATAATATATATATATATATATATATATATATATATATATATTCAACAAGTTGGTCGTCTCCCACCGAGGCAGGGTGACCCAAAAAAGAAAGAAAATCCCCAAAAAGAAAATACTTTCATCATCATTCAACACTTTCACCACACTCACACATTATCACTGCTTTTGCAGAGGTGCTCAGAATACAACAGTTTAGAAGCATATACGTATAAAGATACACAACATATCGCTCCAAACTGCCAATATCCCAAACCCCTCCTTTAAAGTGCAGGCATTGTACTTCCCATTTCCAGGACTCAAGTCCGACTATAAGAAAATAACCGGTTTCCCTGAATCCCTTCACTAAATATTACCCTGCTCACACTCCAACAGATCGTCAGGTCCCAAGTATCATTCGTCTCCATTCACTCCTATCTAACACGCTCATGCACGCTTGCTGGAAGTCCAAGCCCCTCGCCCACAAAACCTCCTTTACCCCCTCTTTCCAACCCTTTCGAGGACGACCCCTACCCCCCTTTCCTTCCCCTATAGATTTATATGCTTTCCATGTCATTCTACTTTGATCCATTCTCTCTAAATGACCAAACCACCTCAACAACCCCTCTTCTGCCCTCTGACTAATGCTTTTATTAACTCCACACCTTCTCCTAATTTCCAAACTCCGAATTTTCTGCATAATATTTACACCACACATTGCCCTTAGACAGGACATCTCCACTGCCTCCAATCGTCTCCTCGCTGCTGCATTTACCACCCAAGCTTCACATCCATATAAGAGTGTTGGTACTACTATACTTTCATACATTCCCTTCTTTGCCTCCATAGATAACGTTTTTTGACTCCACATATACCTCAACGCACCACTCACCTTTTTTCCCTCATCAATTCTATGATTAACCTCATCCTTCATAAATCCATCCGCCGACACGTCAACTCCCAAGTATCTGAAAACATTCACTTCTTCCATACTCCATCCTTCCATATATATATATATATATATATATATATATATATATATATATATATATATATATATATATATATATATATATATATATATATATATATATATATATATATACTTATTTAATTCTTATTCATATTTAAATAAAAGAGTGTTTGTTCACCGTATGTGTATAGTGCATAGTATGGGTACAGCATGTGTAGTGCATAGCTGTGTCGTTTATAGTGTGGGCTGTGCATAGTGTTGTATAGTGACGTGTCTAGGGAGGCAGTGAGTGCGCAATTCTGTCAGGCCTGCCTCCCCATGTTTTCACCCCTCCCCCACCCATGCCTCATCAGCATCACTCATCACACCGCTTCCACATCTCCCTCCCTCCTCCCCCGACCACCCAGAGGACGGGAGACCCTTCTCCTCCCCCCTCCCAACCACCACCATGTACCACCTGCGGTATGTGCCATTTGCCATTTTCCCATCAGCCCGGGCTTACCACACAGACTGAGGTATGGTAGATGATGCAGCCAGCCAGCCACAAAGCCTGAGAAACAGTACACCCAACAATGAAAGAAGAGGCATATGTCAGGTGTGTGGAGAGTACCGGGCACGCAACAGGAACGGTTTTATTCGTGCACACAATAGGTGTGCTGGATCACATATGCCCCCAGCAGAGAGCAGCCCAAAGCCTCCACAGGCAGATGACAGTTCCAATGGCAACCTTCTCACTTGCGAGGATCCTCTGATGGCATTCAAATCCGCTGTTAGATTTACCCTATCTCACATTCCTAAAGCGGCTCTTTTCTCTCTCTCTCTCTCTCTCACACACACTCTTTCTCTTTCTCTCTCACTCAGTCTTCTGACCATCCCCTCGTATCCCTCTAATCATCTTACCTGGTTATTGGCAGTGTGAATGATGGCGCCTCTCTTGTGTACCATTACCTGATGTGTTCCACGGTACCAGAGGACCTCGGGCAGCGGGCGGGCATGGAAGCTGCAGGCGAGTGTTGCTACACCATCAATGGGTACACCCACACGCCTGCTGCTGCCACCCTCATCAACGATCCTTGGAGCAACTGGTGCAAGGAGGAATAAGTCTTGTCTTACTCGTGTTTACAGTGTGAATATTTAAACCCATTTTAAAGTGTTTCGGTATTTATACTCACATTTACAGTGTGAGTGTTTTACCCTCATGTTTGCGTTCATATTAATAGTACAATTATTTAAACTCATATTAACATTGAGTGTTTATAGTCATCTTAAAAGTCTGAGTATTTCCACACGTTAACATTGTGTAAGTGTGTATTTCAGCTCATGTTTACAGAAAGTCTGCGTATCTACTAATGTTAAATTTGGCAACAGAATTATTATATACTTTCATGTGTGAATTTACAATTTGCAGAGTTAAGATGTTAAATTTTATACACTTCGTTTAAAAAACTCAAAAATTTTATTTATGACAGTTTAAGTTCATATATTTATTTCATTTTTTAGCACACCAGCCATCTCTCACAGAGGCATGATGACCAAAAAAAAAAAAAAAACGATGACACGCATTTAACACATATTTATTCAATCATTGTCCTGCCCGAAGGGCACCTATATCAGAGTCCAGATATCCCCCAGAACTGCAGCATCCTTACCTCTCCTTAATAGTATAGGCACTGCACTTTCCACCTCCAGGACTCAAGTCAGATTACCCAGTTTCTCTGAATCCCTTCATAAATGTTATCTCTCACTCCAACAGCACGTTAGGTCATAAAAAAATCACCCGTCTCTACGTATATCTAATGTGCTCATTCAAACCTGTTTAATGCCCAAGCCCACAACACTAAATTCCTCCTTTACCCGATCCCTCCAACTCTTCTTGGGATACACCCATACTCCTCTGAACCTCCTCCCCTTATTTATTCACCTTTCTTGTCATCCTATTTCGTTCCATCCTCTCTAACTACCCAGCCTACCTCCACAGTCACCTGAAATATCTTGTTGTTTACCCCACTCTTACTTCTAACTTCTCCGCTAAGAATTCACTCATAATATTTGCACCGCACATCGCCATGAAACACGTCATCTTCAGCACCTTCAGCCTCTTTCTGTCTGCAACGTTTAAAATCCATGTTTCGTAACTATATAGCAATGTTGGTACTACTAATCTCTGGTTCGTTTAGGAAAAAACTTCCCCGACACTGCTGCAAAGAAGCGACATCCGAAAACTCAGACATAGCAAACAGAGAAAGAAATATGACTCACGACATCGGAGTAACACAATAGCAAGCAAAACTAGGAATATGAGGGGGCTCGAACCTATGACAAATAAGCCTTAAAACTTACTTAGTGAAAAGTTATAGTCAACACTGATAATTAAAATATGTTAAAGAATGAAAAGATATGTCAGCAGCTTAGGACAAAAGCTAGTGAATACACAGGCAGTGTACAGGAGCCTTGACTATAGAATTCATAACATTAATACTCACAATTTACAGTAAGTAGGATCCTCTTACTGACAGAGGGAGGAACCCCGTTGGTTGCTATACAGAGGAAGGCTCCACTGGTAGAGTGACTGGTTGACCACAGCCTCAGAGTGTCCCCCACATGCTCCTCCACTGATAATGTCACGACGTGAAGCAAAATTGAGATTTTTAATAAATAATTTGGAAGCAGATGAAATACTGAAGTTCCATTTCTATCGTGGTAATGGATTGTAATAATAAATTAAATAACAATGCCTGAAATAATTAAGGGAATGGACATTCTAGGAAAACTTTAATATCTTGTTCCGTGGTAACCCTAATTTTTCAGATTCCTTAAAAATCGCCAGAAAAATATAATCTTAAGACCCATTATAAAATGAGATATTTTCCTACTAGATTTCTCCAAGGAAAGAAAAAAATCTAAGAATATTTTTCCCCATTTTTGGGAGTAACTTTTTTAATAAACAAATCATTCATTTCGTCATTAAAAATAAGCATTTTCAATATTACACAAGTCTAAACTATTATCAAAATATCGGATCCCTTTTTTATACGAAGTCTTAAAGTCTTCTTATGAAATTTAAGGAAAACGAAAAGATTCAATACTTAAGTAACCTACACTTATCGTTCTCTTTGTTCTCAGTAACGTATTTATATCTACAAATATTTGTTTTCAGATTTTTCCCAGGAGAGTGGAAGCGGGATGTACAACCCACTCAAACCTAGGCCTAATCAGCCTTCACAGAGAATACCTCGAAACAAGACACGGTAATGTATATTGAAACAAGACACGGTAATGTATATTGAAACAAGATACGGTAATCTATATAGAAACAAGACACGGTAATGTATTTTGAAACAAGACACGGTAATGTATATAGAAACAAGACACGGTAATGTATTTTGAAACAAGACACGGTAATGTATATAGAAAAAAGACACGGTAATGTATATAGAAACAAGACACGGTAATGTATATTGAAACAAGACACGGTGATGTATATAGAAACAAGACACGGTAATGTATATTGAAACAAGGCACGGTAATGTATATTGAAACAAGACACGGTAATGTATATTGAAACAAGACACGGTAATGTATTTTGAAACAAGACACGGTAATGTATATAGAAACAAGACACGGTAATGTATATAGAAACAAGACACGGTAATGTATATTGAAACAAGACACGGTGATGTATATTGAAACAAGACACGGTAATGTATATAGAAACAAGACACGGTAATGTATATTGAAACAAGACACGGTAATGTATTTGGAAACAAGACACGGTAATGTATATTGAAATAAGACACGGTAATGTATATTGAAATAAGACACGGTAATGTATATTGAAATAAGACACGGTAATGTATATTGAAACAAGACACGGTAATGTATATTGAAATAAGACACGGTAATGTATATTGAAATAAGACACGGTAATGTATTTGGAAACAAGACACGGTAATGTATATTGAAATAAGACACGGTAATGTATATTGAAACAAGACACGGTAATGTATATTGAAATAAGACACGGTAATGTATTTGGAAACAAGACACTGTAATGTATATTGAAATAAGACACGGTAATGTATATTGAAATAAGACACGGTAATGTATATTGAAATAAGACACGGTAATGTATATTGAAATAAGACACGGTAATGTATATTGAAATAAGACACGGTAATGTATATTGAAACAAGACACGGTAATGTATATTGAAACAAGACACGGTAATGTATTTGGAAACAAGACACGGTAATGTATATAGAAACAAGACGTGGTAATGTATATTGAAACAAGACACGGTAATGTATATTGAAACAAGACACGGTAATGTATATTGAAACAAGACGTGGTAATGTATATTGAAACAAGACACGGTAATGTATATTGAAACAAGACGTGGTAATGTATATTGAAACAAGACACGGTAATGTATATAGAAACAAGACACGGTAATGTATATTGAAACAAGACGTGGTAATGTATATTGAAACAAGACACGGTAATGTATATTGAAACAAGACGTGGTAATGTATATTGAAACAAGACACGGTAATGTACATAGAAACAAGACACGGTAATGTACATTGAAACAAGACACGGTAATGTACATAGAAACAAGACACGGTAATGTATATTGAAACAAGACACGGTAATGTATATTGAAACAAGACACGGTAATGTATATTGAAACAAGACGTGGTAATGTATATCGCATAAATGTTGATGAATGTTTACTAATTAGAAAAATGAATAGTGACAATAAGATACTTAGAAAGCTTTAGAAATCCAGACTTCAGTACTGAATATAAAACAGAGTGGATAAAACGCATTAAGTTATCCTTGCTGAATATAAACCACGGAAAGGGTTGGGTTTGATCCCCATGGCCAGTGAGTCCTAAAATTCCAAGCCAGTGCGTAAACCACTAGGCTTACGTGGCTTGTTTGTAATGTGCTATTACGATTTCACGAGTCTTACTGAATACTTACTTGCAATCAGCAATAGTTCATCATTAAAATTAACTGTTTACTATACACCAATGTGCTCAGTCAGTTATCAACTAGTTCACGCATTATTCTGACTTAACTGAAGGAACTGTAGTTTCTGGAATAGATTTACGTACTCATAGATTGAGCATTACGCAGAAGCTAGTACACGAAGTGTCATAAGTGAACACTTGGTAAAGTTCTGCTACCCAGAATACTTTAAGTAAAAGAACAGTCAAGATCAAACACCACAAACTTTAGAGTCCCCCTCAAGGAAGGTTCCTTGATGTTGGTGAGGGGCTCTTGATTTACGGAATTGGATCTGTGCTACAGTTCCCCGAATTAAGCCTGAATGCCTTCCACATTCCCCCCAGGCGCTGTATAATCCACCGGGTTTAGCGCTTCCTCCTTGATTTTAATAATAATAATAATGTTACGAAGCTTCTTTTGATATCAATAACCTTTTGATATCAATAACCTTTTCATATCAATGACCTTTTGATATCAATGACCTTTTCATATCAATGACCTTTTGATATCAATGACCTTTTGATATCAATGACCTTTTGATATCAATGACCTTTTGATATCAATGACCTTTTGATATCAATGACCTTTTCATATCAATAACCATTTGATATCAATGACCTTTTGATATCAATGACCTTTTGATATCAATGACCTTTTGATATCAATGACCTTTTGATATCAATGACCTTTTCATATCAATGACCTTTTCATATCAATAACCTTTTGATATCAATGACCTTTTGATATCAATGACCTTTTGATATCAATGACCTTTTGATATCAATGACCTTTTGATATCAATGACCTTTTGAAATCAATGACCTTTTGATATCAATGACCTTTTGATATCAATGACCTTTAGATATCAATGACCTTTTCATATCAATGACCTTTTCATATCAATGACCTTTTGATATCAATGACCTTTTGATATCAATGACCTTTTCATATCAATGACCTTTTCATATCAATGACCTTTTCATATCAATGACCTTTTCATATCAATGACCTTTTCATATCAATGACCTTTTCATATCAATGACCTTTTCATATCAATGATCTTTTCATATCAATGACCTTTTCATATCAATGACCTTTTCATATCAATGACCTTTTCATATCAATGACCTTTTCATATCAATGACCTTTTCATATCAATGACCTTTTCATATCAATAACCTTTTGATATCAATGACCTTTTGATATCAATGACCTTTAGATATCAATGACCTTTAGATATCAATGACCTTTTCATATCAATGACCTTTTGATATCAATAACCTTTTGATATCAATGACCTTTTGATATCAATGACCTTTAGATATCAATGACCTTTTCATATCAATGACCTTTAGATATCAATGACCTTTTGATATCAATGACCTTTTGATATCAATGACCTTTTGATATCAATGACCTTTTGATATCAATGACCTTTAGATATCAATGACCTTTTCATATCAATGACCTTTTCATATCAATGACCTTTTGATATCAATGACCTTTTCATATCAATGACCTTTTGATATCAATGACCTTTTGATATCAATGACCTTTTGATATCTTCCACTTCATTTTTCTAATCAACAGCAGATGAGAACATTGATGTGAAAAAAGCACACCGCTGTGTTGTCGCCTATACACCAGTCTATATATGTGTAAGTGAGAGGCTATTCCAATGTTAATGTTCTAAAGACCAAACTCGACATTCAATTAGAAACTAAATATTGACATTAGAAAATTCCCAGCGTAGTGCCTTCGCTGCTAGATGGTATTTTTTCTAGAAGCATTGTTGAAGCATTTTTCCCCATCATTTGCCTGCTTCTAGTTTGCTACATGCAATACATGAAGATAAAAATATTGATAATGCTATCAGTGTTGCTTTATGAACTCTTTTTCCCAAGAGCGTACATTATAATTTTAATATTCTAGTGAACGACCGAGAGCTTCACCGAGAAAATTATTTAATAAAAGCATCGAATTTACTTAGCTTTATTCTATCAAATGATTGTGTATATAGCAAGAAATGTGTTATTCTTCACAGGTTCAGGCATTGTTGTGTGTACCGAATACTTTATATATTTATTTGAAACATACATGAATAACCACAGTTCCGTAGTCATCTTAGCCCACTGTATGTGAAGGCTCATTGAGCCATCTATTGGTGGGATGCGGCCCTATATCAACTGGTGATCAGTAGGTTTGCTGTGGTGCTCTGACATTCCAGGTGTTAGCTGATTGCTTGATTCATTTGCCTCGATTATAATAATCGTTCCACCAGGCAGAGTCTCAGACTAGTTTACACAGTTGGCACACACCATTCAATGGCCCTCGCAGAAAGAAACGGAAAGCATATGCAAAGAAATACCAAAGCCAGGAGGATTTAAAATCAGATCGGCGGCTATTATGATTGCAAGTAGGCTCCAACCTGACGCCTTAAACTACTCAGATACTGATTCCTCGTAACACTAGGTAGCTTGCTGGACTCTTAAGCCAAATTTTTCATAGCGCCGAGCACATCAGTGAGCTTCAGGTAGAGTCTCCATCTATTTATTCTCCTCTTAAATGTTATTACATCTTTAGAAATACTATATTCAGTGTCTCTCACGGAAATAAGCGTAAGCATAAACAAAGAAATATTGCAATCAGCAGGACTCGAAACCCTATCGATAGCTAGCTATATTCTAGAGAGCTGCCAATCTGGGCTCGAGTCCTACTTGCTGTAATATTTCTTTGATTATATATATATATATATATATATATATATATATATATATATATATATATATATATATATATATATATATATATATATATATATATATATATATGTAGTGCCGAATATGTAAAACTGGTCAATTAGCAAGAACTCATTTAAAATTAAGTTCTTTCTGAAATTTTCTCTTATACGTTTGAAGATATATTTTTTTCATTAATGTTAATGTAAAAAAATTTTAATTTTGCACCAAAAGAATCTTAGAAAATTTACCTAACCTTATTATAACAAGAGCAATTTATTTTAGCCTAAACCAAATAAATATATTTTAGATTTGTTTACAATAATTTAATGCTAAACAGTTAGGTTCAGAATGATTTTGGCGAAATTATTGCATACACAAATTTTCGTTTGTCCTATATGGCAAGATGAACGTTGCTATTTAAGCCAAGATCGCAAGTTCTGCCTATTCGTCACGACATATATATGTGTATATATATATATATATATATATATATATATATATATATATATATATATATATATATATATATATATATATATATATATATATATATATATATATATATATATATATATATATATATATATATATATATATATATATATATATATATATATATATATATATATATATATATATATATATATATATATATATATATATATATATATATATATATATATATATATATATATATATATATATATATATATATATATATATATATATATCCTAGGTTGTAGGTTGGTAGACAGCAACCGCCCAGGGAGGTACTACCGTCCTGCCAAGTGAGAGTACAACGAAAACCTGTAATTGTTTTACATGATGGTAGGATTACTGGTGTCTTTTGTCTGTCTCATAAACATGCAAGATTTCAGGTACGTCTTGCTACTTCTACTTACACTTAGGTCACACTACACATACATGTACAAGCATATATATACACACCCCTCTAGGTATTCTTATATTTTCTTTCTAGTTCTTGTTATTTTTTATTTCCTCTTATCTCCATGGGGAAGTGGAACAGAATTCTTCCTCCGTAAGCCATGCGTGTTGTAAGAGGCGACTAAAATGCCGGGAGCAAGGGGCTAGTAACCCCCTTCTCCCGTATAAATTAATAAATTTAAGAGAAACTTTTGTTTTTCTTTTTGGGCCACCCTGCCTTCGTGGGATACGGCCGGTGTGTTGAAAGAAAAGATTATATATATATATATATATATATATATATATATATATATATATATATATATATATATATATATATATATATATATATGCAATAAGATCACAGTAAACAGGTGATTTCAGAATATGCAAAACAACCACTCTGAAAGAATAGAGAAATTCCAAGCGCTTTCGTGACTACTCACATTATCAAGGAACTATGAAAGTAAAGCATCCAAGGAAGCTATATAAGAGGTCTGGCCAACACCTCACTATCAGATCCCACAACCGTTAAACACCTGACGCGCGCCGACCCAACTGGATAGGTCCTTTGCACAACTCACCCACAAACTATTCTACCCAAGAAAATTTAAAAATTATTATTTGTCCAGTGTATTATTAAATTCTTCCTAAATTCTATTAATTATAAATGGATCTAATTTATATAAACCAAAGGAAATATTCATATTATTGTCAAAACTGCTTTTTATGAAACAAGATTCAATTATATTTCTGTCGACCATGGACTTGCTTGATACTACTTTCTCAACTTTTTGAAAATCAATTGGATGGTTAAAATCTCTTACATGAATAAATAGAGCATTGGAATCTTGCCCAGTTCTAATGCTATATTTATGTTGTTTTAATCTTAGTTCGAGATTTTTACCAGTTTGACCGTAATAAAGGATGCTGTTGTTGCAAAGGGAGTAACTATGCTGACAAAAATGAGATCACCAGTACTGGAAGAGGTTGAGAAGTTATTATTGGTGTGGACAAATGAGAAACAATTAGCAGGAGATACTCTTATGACTTCGATTATTTGTGAAAAGGCTAGGCAGTTGCATGAAGATTTGGTAAAGAAATTGCCTGCAAATAGTGGTGAAGTGAGTGAATTTAAGGCCAGCAAAGGCTGGTTTGAGAGATTTAAGAACCGTACTGGCATACACAGTGTGGTAAGGCATGGTGAGGCTGCCAGTTCGGACCACAAGGCGGCTGAAAAATATGTGCATGAATTCCAGGAGTACATAGAGGTTGAAGGACTGAAACCTGAACAAGTGTTCAATTGTGACGAAACAGGCCTCTTTTGGAAGAAAATGCCTAAGAGGACCTTCATTACACAAGAGGAAAAGGCAATGCCAGGACACAAGCCTATGAAGGACAGGCTGACGCTAATGTTCTGTGCTAATGCTAGTGGGGATTTCAAAGTGAAGCCATTACTAGTGTACCATTCTGAAAATCCCAGAGTGTTCAGGAAAAACAATGTTATGAAGAGTAAATTGTGTGTGTTTTGGAAATCTAATAGTAAGGCATGGGTCACGAGGGAAATTTTCGTCGAGTGGTTCAATGAAGTGTTTGGCCCTAGTGTGAAGGAGTATCTCCTGAAAAAGAAATTGGATCTCAAGTGCCTGCTAGTAATGGACAATGCACCTGCTCATCCTCCAAACTTGGATGACCTAATTTTCGAGGAGTTTGGGTTCATCACAGTAAAGTTCTTGCCCCCGAATACCACTCCTCTCCTCCAACCCATGGACCAGCAGGTTATTGCAAACTTTAAAAAACTCTACACAAAAGCAATGTTTCACAGGTGCTTGACTGTGATCACAGACACTCACTTGACCCTAAGGGAATTTTGGAGAGAACACTTCAGCATCCTCCACTGCATAACCCTTATAGGTATGGCTTGGGAGGGAGTGACTACCAGGACTTCGAACTCTGCCTGGAGAAAATTGTGGCCATATTGTGTCGACAAGAAGGATTTTGAAGGATTTGAGACTGACCCTAATGAGCCTATGTCTGTTGTAAAATCAGTTGTGGCAATGGGGAGTTCCATGGGGTTGGATGTGAGTTTGGAGGATGTGGAAGAATTAGTGGAAGACCACAATGAAGAGCTCACCACTGAGAAGCTGCAAGAGCTTCAGCGGGAAGAGCAACACATCGCAGCTCAGAATCTTGCTGCAGAGGAGGAAGAGAGATGGAAGAAGGTGCCTTCTTCAGAAATTAAAGAGATTTTTACTATGTGGGGTAAGATGGAAAGCTTTATGGAGAAACATCACCCTAACAAGGTTGTTGCAAGCCAGGTTGGCAACATGTACAGTGACAAAGTCTTGGGTCATTTTAGGGAAGTGTTAAAGAGACGCCAGAAACAGAGCTCTCTCCACAGTTATTTTGTGAGACAGGACTCCAGTGACTCTCAAGGTGGTCCTAGTGGCATTAAGAAACAGAGAAGAGAAGCAACCCCAGAAAAGCAAATGGTACCTGAGGTGTTGATGGAAGGGGATTCCCCTTCCAAACTATAAACAATCCACTCTCTCCTCCTCCTCCAGTCTCCCATACACTAAGAAGAATCTCCAATAAAGGTAAGTGTTATGCTGTTAATGTTTCATTCATCATTTCCCGTTGTATTGTTTATGTACTACATGCATATTTCATGTTAAAAAAGTTTTTTGTTTTAATACTTCTGGGTGTCAGGAACGGATTAATTGTATTTACATTATTTCTTATGGGGAAAATTGATTCGTAAATCGTAAATTTAGTTTATAGTAACGGCTCCAGGAACGTATTAATTACGAAAAACGAGGGACCATTGTATATATATATATATATATATATATATATATATATATATATATATATATATATATATATATATATATATATATATATATATATATATATATATATACAAAACAACCAAGGGGAGTAGAATGATAGCTCTAGGCCTTTCGTATTGCAATCAACACATCATCAGGAGCTCGCAAAATTGCAGAAAAGAGGAGGATGTCCAAGCAAGTACGTTGCCAGAGGACCGTCTCCACTGGAGTGAGTGAGTGAGGGAGGGAGAGAGGAGGGTACAGAAAGTGCCCAAAGGCACAACAGTGCCCACCGCCAGAAGGATGAATATTATAGCATCAGAAAAATCTCACAAGCATTGATATTATAACGAAAATAACGTGGCAATAATAAAAAATATCGATCATATTCCGCTGTGACATCAATAACTTTACACACGTAAATGTATTGTTAGTGATATAGAAGTTTCTTCAGTTATAAGGTAGCCTTCCACGGGACAACGTGTCCATTTAAAGTGGCGAGAAAACGATAACATATAGAGGGGAGATTTTTAAAATTATGTAAAGGAAACGGGTCTCCTTAATATAAACTCTTGAAAGAGGGAGGCATCTGTAATAACACGACAGACGTAAGACATCGTGATGAGCGAGACATCTTGCGTAAGATATCGTGATGAGCAAGACATCTTGCGTAAGATATCGTGATGAGTGAGAGATCTTACAGAGTGAGAGATCTTACAGAGTGAGAGATGCTACTGAGTGAGAGATCTTACAGAGTGAGAGATGCTACTGAGTGAGAGATCTTACAGAGTGAGAGATGCTACTGAGTGAGAGATCTTACAGAGTGAGAGATGCTACTGAGAGATCTTGGTGATTGACTATGATGAATCAGAGAAAATTTGAATCATTTCATTGGTGCACCTATAGAATCAACTTAACATCAAATTAAATCTAGAGAACCAAAATAAAATATAAGCTCAGTGTTTTACTACGATGTGATGATTACTTAAAACACGTGGATGTGATGGTTACTTAAAATACGTGGATGTGGGAATTATACGTGGATGTGGGAATTATACGTGGATGTGGGGATTACTTAAAATATCTTTTGGTGTATAAATTCTGATATATATCTATGTTTGATCATGTTTCTTATGCTAATGTGTGGTTTAGATATTAAGGTTGGACGAAAGACGCATTTTTTCAAAATATTGTTTGCCTTGCTGGTTCTTTCTGCCTTTTAGTTGTTGCCAACTAGTCGACCACTCCAGGGCTTTCCTTATTCTAAATGATTCGATCTTCACATTATAGATTCTAAATGATGCTCAAGGGTGAGAAGGAATCTGGCTGAAATGACAGTCACTGTTCCTCTGGTTAGTACTTCATGTGGGTCGTCTCTGACTGTTCTATATCAGCCGCTTAAGTACGTACTGTTGCCTCCATAGGAGGAAACAGAATGTATATATCACCAGACGTATATATCACCAGACCTTGCGGCGTGGTGATATATAAATTCCTTTTCGTTAAACCATACGTGACTCCTGCTTACCTATCCAGCTGCTCGCGCATCCTGGGGTGGATAATCATTGTTTTCTCACTGAAGATCAAAAGGTAGGTGATCGTGGGTTCTTACCTATTTTCTTCCAGAGGAATGAGACAAGCGGACAGTAGTCATTTTTATCGTGTGAACTGCATGTGTTACAGTGAGGAGGCAATCAATTATCACTCTCATGTTTTAATTATCCTGATTATGTCACATATGTACCTGAACATGCGCATAAGCTTATTAAAGTGCTTTATGCTATTCTAACAAAATTTAATTGTTATGTATGTGGTGTACTCACCTTGAACATTACATTACAGTACGAACGTACTAGTAAAAATAAGAGAGATCTAGTTGTCTTAAGTTTAGTTATTGATCTGACTGATTCAGTTATTGATCTGATTATTGAATTAAATTATTTTAACTTATATTCAGCTATTAAGGAAGCTCATGTCATTATTACCAGGAACAAATAATCACATGAAGCCGATTAATAGGAAAAGGTAGTTTCCTGTTGTATATATAAATCCTGCACTAATTCTTAACTAAGAATATTAGTTTTATTCTGTGCACCTCGTAACATGGTACCTCCCTCATTGTCGGCTTCTGTAGTGTTACAGTGAGAGAGATGCTGTAACATTGTGAGTGGGGGGTTATGATGAGTAAGAGATGTTGACAAGCGAGAGATTCTGATGAATGAGAAATGTTGATAAGTAAGAGATGTTGATGAGTGAAATAATGATGATTAAGAGATGTTGATGAGAAAAATGTTCTTAGAGAAATGTCGATGAAAGAGATGATGAGGAGCGCGAGATGTTATCGAACTAATGATAGAAGATCCTAAGATTTTTTACTAAGAAGAGACAGATCTCGACAAGCAAAAGCCTCTCTAGGAGAATAAAACTGACAAAAACTAACATTACATTTACTGTAAACTATAAGTTAGCCTGATAACACATTTATGTTATATTTTGGGTATTTCATGAAAAATTAACTGACAATGACAACAAGAGATTGATGATATCTCACCAGTGAGAGATGAATTGATGGTGAATCTACTTCCATCCTCCCTGACCCAGCGTATGATTGGCTGGGGATCTCCGCTGGCTTCACATCTCATCACTGCTTCACTGCCCTCGTCCACTGTCACGTCACTGCTGCTGCTCATGTCATTGATCACTGGAGGCACTAGCAAGAATACAGAAAATATTATTGATACGCTCATATATCAGACCATTGGCACTAGATAGGCCAAAACATCACTAACACTAGTGTACTTCAGACCAGCAACACTACTGACCAAAACACCACAACACTAGTGTACTTCAGATCAGCAACACCACAGACCAAAACACCACTAACACTAGTGTACTTCAGACCAGCAACACCACTGACCAAAAACACCACTAACACTAGTGTACTTCAGACCAGCAACACTACTGACCAAAACACCACTAACACTAGTGTACTTCAGATCAGCAATGATGAAATGTTAAGATGATTTATAGTAGGCTTATAGTAGGTCTAGCTGCAAGACGGGACGTAAGAGAAGAAGAATATTTTCATAGTTATTCCTGGTCCAGCATCCAGGTCAAAGACAGGGATGCTGAAAATGATAAATAATAAAGACAAGTTGACAAATAAAACACACGAGCAACAGTTGGGTATGTTTACCGCAGAAACGTATCGCCTACACAGTGGGCTTGTTCACTCAAAAACAGAGGAGAATAAATTGTTGGCAGCAGGAGTGTTGACGAGGTGAAGATTATGTAATCAGTCCATCATAGCTGGAGTAATAGAAATGAAGAAATGGTCAACCCCTCAGTCCTCCATTGTGAAGGACTCTTCTTACCATGAAGAGTCTGTTCTAGCCCTGTCGAGTCTCTCTTCACTTTGCCGAGTCTCGCCACACTCTGCTGAGTCTCTCTCCTGCGAAGGTGAAGAGAGTCGCTCACCCTGGAAGGCTGAGGAGAGTCGCTCACCCTGGAAGGCTGAGGGACTGATGACCTCAAATCTATTTCTCAAAAGTTGACGGACTGATTACATTATATTTACCTCGTCAATACCAATGCTGCCTACAATTTATTCTCCTCTGTTTTAGACTGAGGAAGCCTACCGTGTAGGCGAAACATTTCAATAGACATACCCAACTGTTGCTCGTGTATCTTATTATCAACTTATTTTTAGTGTTTATTATTATCATTTATATATTAGACTTGGATGCTGGACCAGCACTGAGTAATAAAATATCATTCTTCTCTCTCTTTCTCCTTTGTCTGATGTCACCATGTCCTTTACTTTCACTGTCTTTTTCACCTTTTTACCATGTTATTCACTATCTCTATATCTCCTTCACTGTATCTCACCATGTTATTCACTTTTCAGATATTCCCACTTCTAATATTTTATTCATTCTTTTCCCTTAACACGCATATATGTATTATTCCTCTCTCTGCATCGTACTGCTTCTGGCTTTCTTCTCATGTTCCTTCCTCCAGATGTTTACCTTATTTGGTCTTTTATCTCCCTTGTTCTTGTCCTCTACGCGGATCTGTTATTCACTTCCATCTCGGTTTGGCTCCTTTTTCCTGATGTTTATACTCCTCATCTCCTGCTTCCAAGATTCTCATCAACTATTCTCAGTTCCACACCTTCTTTCTTTGTGCATCTTTAAGCTTTGAAATTGATGGAAAGGGTTGTAAGTGTTGGTAGGGAGGGAGACAGGTGTTGGTAGTGAGGGAGGCAGGCTTAGTAGGGAGGTAATTAGGTACTGGTAGGGAGGTAAGTGGGTATTAGTAGGGAGGCAGGTGTTGATAGGGATGGAGGCAGGTGTTGGTAGAGAGGGAGGCAGGTGATGGTATGGAGGGAGGCAGGTGTTGGTGATGAGGGTTCCAGGTGTTGGTGGTGAGGGCTGTAGGTGTTGGTGGTGAGGGTTGTAGGTGTTGGTGGGGAGGTAGGCAGGAGCTGATGGAGAGGGTTACAGGTGATGGTGGAGGAGATTGCAGGTGTTGTAGGAGAGGGTTGCGAGTGTTGGTGGAGTGGGTTGCAGTTATTGAAGGAGAGGATTGCAGGTGTTGATTGGGGTGCTGCAGGTGTTGGAGGGGAGACTATCAGACAGTCCACGTGCATGTGTTTACC
This sequence comes from Cherax quadricarinatus, assembly GCF_038502225.1. Lineage (NCBI taxonomy): Eukaryota > Metazoa > Arthropoda > Malacostraca > Decapoda > Parastacidae > Cherax > Cherax quadricarinatus. The sequence goes on along the minus strand of NC_091316.1, from coordinate 39,588,084 downwards.
TTCCTTCCCTCTTTGTTGACACTCTGGCCACCCAATATTGCTTCCTCTCACACACTCCTTCCAGAGTTCCTCCCGACCCTGTTGATTCTCTCCTCACCGTGCCGGGTCTCTCCTCACCCTGCCGGGTCTCTCCTCACCCTGCCGGGTCTCTCCTCACCCTGCCGGGTCTCTCCTCACCCTGCCGGGTCTTTCCTCACCCTGCCGGGTCTCTCCACACCCTGCCGGAACTCTGCTCACCCTGCCGGGTCTATCCTCACCCTGCCGGGTCTATCCTCACCCTGCCGGGTCTATCCTCACCCTGCCGGGTCTCTCCTCACCCTAACGGGTCTCTCCTCACCCTGCCGGATCTCTCCTCACCCTGCGGGGTCTCTCCTCACCCTGCCGGGTCTCTCCTCACCCTGCCGGGTCTCTCCTCACCCTGCCGGGTCTCTCCTCACCCTGCCGGGTCTCTCCTCACCCTGCCGGGTCTCTCCTCACCCTGCCGGGTCTCTCCTCACCCTGCCGGGTCTCTCCACACCCTGCCGGAACTGTGCTCACCCTGCCGGGTCTATCCTGACCCTGCCGGGTCTCTCCTCACCCTAACGGGTCTCTCCTCACCCTGCCGGATCTCTCCTCACCCTGCCGGGTCTCTCCTCACCATGCCGGGTCTCTCATCACCCTGCGTCTTCTCTCCTCGCCCTACTGAGTCTCTCCTCACCCTGTTAATTCTCTCCTCAGCCTGTTGATTCTCTCCTAACCCTGAGGGATCTCTCCTCACCCTGCCGGGTCTCTCTTCACCCTGCCAGATCTCTCCTCACCCTGCCGGGTCTCTCCTCACGCTGCCGGGTCTCTCGTCACCCTGCAGGGTCTCTCCTCACCCTGCCCGGTCTCTCCTCACCCTGCCGGATCTCTCCTCACCCTGCCGGGTCTCTCCTCACCCTGCCGGGTCTCTCCTCACCCTGCCGGGTCTCTCCTCACCCTGCCGGGTCTCTCCTCACCCTGCCGGGTCTCTCCTCACCCTGCCGGGTCTCTCCTCACCCTGCCGGGTCTCTCCTCACGCTGCCGGGTCTCTCGTCACCCTGCCGGGTCTCTCCTCACCCTGCCCGGTCTCTCTTCACCCTCCAGGGTCTTTCCTCACTCTACCGGGTCTTTCCTCACGCTGCCGGGTCTCTCCTCACCCTGCCGGGTCTCTCCTCACCCTGCCGGGTCTTTCATCACCCTACCGGTCTCTCATAACCCTGCCGGGTCTCTCATCACACTGCCGGGCCTCTCCTCACCCTGCCGGGTCTCTCCTCACCCTGCCGGGTCTCTCCTCACCCTGCCGGGTCTCTCCTCACCCTGCCGTGTCTCTCCTCACCGTGCCGTGTCTCTCCTCACCCTGCCGGGTCTCTACTCACCCTGCCGGGTCCCTCATTACACTGCCGTGTCTCTCCTCTCCCTGCCGGGTCTCTCCTCACCCTGCCGTGTCTCTCCTCACCCTGCCGGGTCTCTCCTCACCCTGCCGGGTCTTTCCTCACCCTGCCGGATCTCTCCTCACCCTGCCGGGTCTCTCCTCACCCTGCCGGGTCTCTCCTCACCCTGCCGGGTATCTTCTCACCATGCCGGGTCTCTCATCACCCTACGTCTTCTCTCCTCGCCCGACTGAGTCTCTCCTCACCCTGTTAATTCTCTCCTCACCCTGTTGATTCTCTCCTAACCCTGCCGGATCTCTCCTCACCCTGCCGGGTCTCTCTTCACCCTGCCAGATCTCTCCTCACCCTGCCGGGTCTCTCCTCACGCTGCCGGGTCTCTCGTCACCCTGCCGGGTCTCTCCTCACCCTGCCGGGTCTCTCCTCACCCTGCCGTGTCTCTCCTCACCGTGCCGTGTCTCTCCTCACCCTGCCGGGTCTCTACTCACCCTGCCGGGTCCCTCATTACACTGCCTTGTTTCTCCTCTCCCTGCCGGGTCTCTCCTCACCCTGCCGTGTCTCTCCTCACCCTGCCGGGTCTCTCCTCACCCTGCCGGGTCTCTCCTCACCCTGCCGGATCTCTACTCACCCTGCCGTGTCTCTCCTCACCGTGCCGTGTCTCTCCTCACCCTGCCGGGTCTCTACTCACCCTGCCGGGTCCCTCATTACACTGCCGTGTCTCTCCTCTCCCTGCCGGGTCTCTCCTCAACCTGCCGTGTCTCTCCTCACCCTGACGGGTCTCTACTCACCCTGCCGGGCCCCTCATAACACTGCCGTGTCTCTCCTCACCCTGCCGGGTCTCTACTCACCCTGCCGGGTCCCTCATTACACTGCCGTGTCTCTCCTCACCCTGCCGGGTCTCTCCTCACTCTGACGAGTCTCTCATCACCCTGCCGGGTCTCTCCTCACCCTGCCGGGTTTATCCTCACCCTGCTGTGTCTCTCCTCACCCTGCCGGGTCTCTCATCACCGTGCCGGGTCTCTCCTCACCCTGCCGTGTCTCTCCTCACTCTGCCGTGTCTCTCCTCACTCTGCCGTGTCTCTCCTCACCCTGCCGTGTCTCTCCTCACGCTGCCGGGTCTCTCATCACCGTGCCGGGTCTCTCCTCACCCTGCAGTGTCTCTCCTCACCCTGCCGGATCTCTCCTCACTCTGCCGGGTCCTTCCTCACCCTGCCGGTTCTTTCCTCACCCTCCCGGGTCTCTCCTCACCCTGCCGGGTCTCTCCTCACCCTGCCGGGTCCCTCCTCACCCTGCCGGGTCTCTCCTCACTCTGCCGGGTCCATCCTCACCCTGCCGGGTCTCTCCTCAACCTAGAGTGCCTCTCGTCATTTTCCTTGTAGCCTTCAGCTCCAGTTCCACAATATATCTTTTCCTGCCTCTCACATGTGTGAGCACATATGAACCTTGAACCCACACACTACATGGTATGTGAGCACGTGTGAACCTTGTACCTCACACTACATGGTGTGTGAGAACATGTGAACCTTGTACCTCACACTTCATGGTGTGTGAGCACGTGTGAACTTTGAACCCTCACACTACATGGTGTGTGAACACGTGTGGCCCGGTGGCCTGGTGGCTAAAGCTCCCGCTTCACACACGGAGGGCCCGGGTTCGATTCCCGGCGGGTGGAAACATTCGACACGTTTCCTTACACCTGTTGTCCTGTTCACCTAGCAGCAAATAGGTACCTGGGTGTTAGTCGACTGGTGTGGGTCGCATCCTGGGGGACAAGATTAAGGACCCCAATGGAAATAAGTTAGACAGTCCTCGATGACGCACTAACTTTCTTGGGTTATCCTGGGTGGCTAACCCTCCGGGGTTAAAAATCCGAACGAAATCTTATCTTATCTTATCTCACACTACATTGTGTGTGAGCACATGTGAACCTTAACATGTGAACCTTGTATCTCACACTACATGGTGTGTGAGCACATGTGAACCTTGTACCTCACACTACATGGTGTGTGAGCACATGTGAACCTTATACCTCACACTTCATGGTGTGTGAGCACGTGTGAACTTTGAACCCTCACACTACATGGTGTGTGAACACGTGTGAATCTTGAACCCTCACACTACATGGTGTGTGAGCACGTGTGAACCTTGTACCTCTCACTTCATGGTGTGTGAGCACGTGTGAACCTTGTACCTCACGCTACATGGTGTGTGAGCACGTGTGAACCTTTTACCTCACACTACATGGTGAGCACGTGTGAACCTTGTACCTCACACTACATGGTGTGTGAGGACATGTGAACCTTGAACCCTCACTGTTTGAGCAGTTTAATATAGACAAATTCAAAGTTCTAAATGTTGGACAGGACAATAACCATGCCACATATAAACTAAATAATGTAGATCTTAATATTACGGATTGCGAAAAAGATTTAGGAGTTCTGGTTAGCAGTAATCTGAAACCAAGACAACAGTGCATAAGTGTTCGCAATAAAGCTAGTGGAATCCTTGGCTTCATATCAAGAAGCATAAATAATAGGAGTCCTCAGGTTGTTCTTCAACTCTATACATCCTTGGTTAGGCCTCATTTAGATTATGCTGCACAGTTTTGGTCACCGTATTACAGAATGGATATAAATTCTCTGGAAAATGTACAAAGGAGGATGACAAAGTTGATCCCATGTATCAGAAACCTTCCCTATGAGGATAGACTAAGGGCCCTGAATCTGCACTCTCTAGAAAGACGTAGAATTAGGGGGGATATGATTGAGGTGTATAAATGGAAGACAGGAATAAATAAAGGGGATGAATAGTGTGTTGAAAATATCTAGCCTAGACAGGACTCGCAGCAATGGTTTTAAGTTGGAAAAATTCAGATTCAGGAAGGATATAGGAAAGTACTGGTTTGAATGAGTGGAACAAACTCCCGAGTACAGTTATAGAGGCCAGAAAGTTGTGTAGCTTTAAAAATAGGTTGGATAAATACATGAGTGGATGTGGGTGGGTGTGAGTTGGACCTGATAGTTTGTGTTACCAGGTCGGTTGCCGTGTTCCTCCCTTAAGTCAATGTGACCTGACCTGACTAGGTTGGATGCATTGGCTTAAGCCGGTAGGAGACTTGGACCTGCCTCGCATGGGCCAGTAGGCATGTTGCAGTGTTCCTTCGTTCTTATGTTCTTATGTTCTTATATTCTTATGCGTGAACCTTGTACCTCACACTACATGGTGTGTGAGCACGTGTGAACCTTGTACCTCACACTACATGGTGTGTGAGCACGTGTGAACCTTGTACCTCACACTACATGGTGTGTGAGCACGTGTGAACCTTGTACCTCACACTACATGGTGTGTGAGCACATGTGAACCTTGAACCCTCACACTACATGGTGTGTGAGCACGTGTGAAACTTGTACCTCACACTACATGGTGTGTGACCACGTGCGAACCTTGTACATCACACTACATGGTGTGTGAGCACATGTGAACCTTGTACCTAACACTACATGGTGTGTGAGCACGTGTGAACCTTGTACCTCACACTACATGGTGTGTGAGCACGTGTGAACCTTGTACCTCACACTACATGGTGTGTGAGCACGTGTGAATCTTGAACCCTCACACTAGATAGTGTGTGAGCTCGTGTGAACTTTGTACCTCACACTACATGGTGTGTGAGCACATGTGAACCTTGAACCCCTCACACTACGTGGTGTGTGAGCACGTGTGAACCTTGTACCTCACGCTACATGGTGTTTGAGCACGTATGAACCTTGTACCTCACACTACATGGTGTGTGAGCACGTGTGAACCTTGTACCTCACACTACATGGTGTGTGAGCACATGTGAACCTTGAACCCTCACACTGCATGGTGGGTGAGCACATGTGAACCTTGTACCTCACACTACATTGTGTGTGAGCACATGAGAACCTTGAACCCTCACACTGCATGGTGTGTGAGCACGTGTGAACCTTGTACCTCACACTACATGGTGTGTGAGCACGTGTGAACCTTGTACCTCACACTACATGGTGTGTGAGCACGTGTGAACCTTGTACCTCACACTACATGGTGTGTGAGCACATGTGAACCTTGAACCCTCACACTGCATGGTGTGTGAGCACGTGTGAACCTTGTACCTCACACTACATTGTGTGTGAGCACATGTGAACCTTGAACCCTCACACTGCATGGTGTGTGAGCACGTGTGAACCTTGTACCTCACACTACATGGTATGTGAGCACGTGTGAACCTTGTACCTCACACTACATGGTGTGTGAGCACTTGTGAACCTTGAACTTCACACTGCATGGTGTGTGAGCACATGTGAACCTTTTACCTCATACTACATGGTGTGTGAGCACATGTGAACCTTGTACCTCACACTACATGGTGTGTGAGCACATGTGAACCTTGTACCTCACACTACATCGTGAGTGATCACGTGTGAACCTTGTACCTCACACTACATGGTGTGTGATCACATGTGAACCTTGTACCTCACACTACATGGTGTGTGAGCACATGTGAACCTTGAACCTCACAATACATCGTGTGTGATCACATGTGCACCTTGTACCTCACACTACATGGTGTGTGAGCACATGTGAACCTTGAACCTTCACACTACACGGTGTGTGAGCACATGTGAACCTTGAACCCTCACACTACATGGTGTGTGAGCTCATGTGAACCTTGAACCCCCACACTACATGGTGTGTGAGCACATGTGAACCTTGAACCTCACACTACATGGTGTGTGAGCACATGTGAACCTTGAACCCTCACACTACATGGTGTGTGAGCACATGTGAACCTTGAACCCTCAAACTACATGGTGTGTGAACACATGCGAACCTTGAACCCTCAAACTACATGGTGTGTGAACGCATGCGAACCTTGAACCCTCAAACTACATGGTGTGTGAACGCATGCGAACCTTGAACCCTCACACTCCATGGTGTGTGAACACATGTGAAAGTTGCTCATATTCTCTCTCAAATGTGTCTCGTTCCTTTGCTTAACATTTTTATGGTTAAGTATCTCCTAACTTATGTAAAGTGAGAATTACCACGAAAGTTACGTCAAACTTCGAGAATATAAAGTAAGTGAATTTGCTGAGCAAAATCACTGGAGAAAGTCTTTAGAGTTCTTCGAGGAAGCTCAGTTCTGTTTTTTCAAATTGTTTTGTTAAGTCGAACTGGAGGAAAGAACCTGCGGTTAGGTTAGGTTTGGTTAGGTTAGGTTAGATTAGGTTAGGTTAGGTTGGGTAAGGTAAGGTTCGGTTTGGTTAGGTTAGGTAAGGTATGGTTAGGTTAGGTTAGGTAAGGTAAGGAAAGGTAAGGTAAGTTTAGGCTATGTAATTTTAGGTTAGGTTAGGTTAAGTTAGGTTAGGTTAGGCTAGGTTAGGTTAGGTTAGGTATGGTAAGGTAACGTTAGGTTAGGTTAGGTTAGGTTAGGTTAGGTTAGGTTAGGTTAGGTTAGGTTAGGCTAGGCTAGGTTAGGTTAGGTATGGTAAGGTAAGGTTAAGTTAGGTTAGGTTAGGTTAGGTTAGGTTAGGTAAGGTTAGATTAGGTTAGATTAGGTTAGGTAAGGTAAGGTTAGGTTAGGTTAGGTTAGGTAAGGTTAGGTTTGGTTAGGTTAGGTTAGGTTAGGTCAGGTTAGGTTAGGTTAGGTTACGTAAGGTTAGGTTAGGATAGGTTAGGTTAGGTTAGGTTAGGTTAGGTTAGGTTAGGTAAGGTTAGGTTAGGTTAGGTTAGGTAAGGTTAGGTTAGGTAAGGTTAGGTTAGGTTAGGTTAGGTTAGGTTAGGTTAGGTCAGGTCAGGTTAGGTTAGGTAAGGTTAGGTTAGGTTAGGTTAGGTAAGGTTAGGTTAGGTTAGGTTAGGTTAGGTTAGGTTTGGTTAGGTTAGGTAAGGTTAGGTTAGGTTAGGTTAGGTTAGGTAAGGTTAGGTAAGGTTAGGTTAGGTTAGGTTAGGTTAGGTTAGGTAAGGTTAGGTAAGGTTAGGTTAGGTTAGGTAAGGTTAGGTTAGGTAAGGTTAGGTAAGGTTAGGTTAGGTTAGGTTAGGTTAGGTTAGGATAGGTTAGGTTAGGTAAGGTTAGGTTAGGTTAGGTTAGGTAAGGTTAGGTTAGGTTAGGTTAGGTTAGGTTAGGTTAGGTCAGGTTAGGTTAGGTTAGGTTACGTAAGGTTAGGTTTGGTTAGATTAGGTTAGGTTAGGTTAGGTAAGGTTAGGTTAGGTTAGGTTAGGTTAGGTTAGGTTAGGTTAGGTTAGATAAGGTTAGGTTAGGTTAGGTTAGGTTAGGTTAGGTTAGGTTAGGTAAGGTTAGGTTAGGTTAGGTTAGGTTACGTTAGGTCAAGTTAGGTTAGGTTAGGTAAGGTTAGGTTAGGTAAGGTTAGGTAAGGTTAGGTTAGGTTAGGTAAGGTTAGGTTAGGTAAGGTTAGGTAAGGTTAGGTTAGGTTAGGTTAGGTTAGGTTAGGTCAGGTTAGGTTAGGTTAGGTAAGGTAAGGTAAGGTTAGGTAAGGTTAGGTTAGGTTAGGTTAGGTTAGCTTAGGTTTGGTTAGGTAAGGCCATGTTAGGTAATTTTAGGTTAGGTTAGGTTAAGTTAGGTTAGGATAGGCTAGGTTAGGTTAAGTTACTTTAGGTAAGATAAGGTAAGGTTAAGTTAGGTAATTTTAGGTTAGGTAAGGTAAGGTTAGTTAATTTTAGGTTAGGTTAGGTTAGGTTAGGTTAATGTGAAGTTTGGAAAAGAAGATCTCAAGGTAATTAATTTGAATAAAACGGACAAAATGCGATAATAAAAATAACGTAGTGAAGATTCCTGATGTTCACTCAAAATTTTGGGAATTATGGGACATCTTCGTTACTTATGGATAATCAAGGATTATCCAGGGAGAGATGTGACTGAAAGTAATAAAGAGGAATTTATATTCCTTACAATAGCATCCAAATAATGAGGGAGTCACCTTATTACTCCGTTTCGGACTCTTGGTAAGGGGATAAACAATATAAAAGGAAAATATAAAATTAACCTATTGCATTTTTAATTAATTCTCCATGAAATATTTATCAAATCTAACTTTGATTATATTTTTCTTTAATTACAAAATTAATTCATAATTTAAAAGGTATATCATACATTCTTTACAGGTTTTTTCGCGATTCGTTTTAGTTAATTTTGAAGATGGTTATTTTTGTTAGGTAAGACACATATGCAACAGTTAGGTATCTTTATTATGAAACGTTTCGCCTACACAGTAGGCTTCTTCAGTCAAGTACAGAAAAGTTGATAGAAGCAGAAGATACTTGAAGACGATGTAATCAGTCCATCACCCTTAAAGTTTTGAGGTGGTCAGTCCCTCAGTCTGGAGAAGAGCATTGTTCCATAGTATGAAACAATATTGTTTCATACTATTGTTTCATACTATGGAACAATGCTCTTCTCCAGACTGAGGGACTGACCACCTCAAAACTTTAAGGGTGATGGACTGATTACATCGTCTTCAAGTATCTTCTACTTCTATCAACTTTTCTGTACTTGACTGAAGAAGCCTACTGTGTAGGCGAAACGTTTCATAATAAAGATACCTAACTGTTACATATGTGTCTTACCTAACAACCTGTCGGTATTTTATACCATTTTAATGTTCATGGTTATTTTTGTTTTAAACGCCAATACAAAATTAGAAAAATATATCATATTCAATCTAAGGTTTATAAATTTTGAAGCAGTGGCTATTTAACACTTCTCCAGAGCAAGAGAAATAAACATTAAGAGATCCTCTGAGATCAGTTCTGATCAGCATCAAGAGATCCTCTGAGATCAGTTCTGATCAGCATCAAGAGATCCTCTGAGATCAGTTCTGATCAGCATCAAGAGATCCTCTGAGATCAGTTCTGATCAGCATCAAGAGATCCTCTGAGATCAGTTCTGATCAGCATCAAGAGATCCTCTGAGATCAGTTCTGATCAGCATCAAGAGATCCTCTGAGATCAGTTCTGATCAGCATCAAGAGATCCTCTGAGATCAGTTCTGATCAGCATCAAGAGATCCTCTGAGATCAGTTCTGATCAGCATCAAGAGATCCTCTGAGATCAGTTCTGATCAGCATCAAGAGATCCTCTGAGATCAGTTCTGATCAGCATCAAGAGATCATCTGAGATCAGTTCTGATCAGCATCAAGAGATCCTCTGAGATCAGTTCTGATCAGCATCAAGAGATCCTCTGAGATCAGTTCTGATCAGCAAGATAAATATTGCCCATGTCATAATATTTATGCTTTTCTTGCAGCATCTGCAGTCGCATTTGGTACAGGGATATGTTAACATCCTGGGCTAAAGTGTCAAACATTCAATGAAATGCTATGAAATATCTCAGCACCTTGTCCAAATGGTCTCAAATTCCAGAGACGTTTAAAAATTATTAGATTTTCGTTGTCTATCTATTCCTGATAGTGAGGTACTACTTGAAGCTTGGTAATGATGTGCTTAGCTCAGTTTAGGAAGTCTTAATCCCAGCTTCACTGTATTTAAGTAACACTATAACATAACTACTCAATGCCTTTCAGAGGCCTTTCAGTGGCTTTCAAATCAGCTGAACTGACATTCGCATCACCTGGACTGATCTATCGCATCATCTGTACTTCCCCCTCATCAGCCGTATCGTTCCTCATAAGTGAACTGAACCTCACATTAACTCGACTGACGTCTCACAAAATATGGATCAGCTACCTTATCAGGTGGACCGACCTTTTCATCTGCTGACACGGCCATAACCTCAGTGTAACCAACACTACCATCACCTAAACCAACACTGGCATGCAGCAGGTCTGCCACATGTCAGAACCACTGTTCGAATCCCAGTACATTCCTCAGTATATTCACTAACAGTCGTTCATTACAACTTACCTTGACTTTACTGACTATATACCTTTGAAGGCAACGGCGATATATGTATCAAGGAATATTATATAACACATCTATTGAGTACTCTCGTTTCAGTATAATAAATAAAAAGAAAAGAAATACAATATCATTAATAAATGTCTGAGTCATTCAACTGACTTCAAGTAACAGAAAAAAAATATAAACTTACCAACAACATGAAGGTAACCCATCTGTTTGCGTACTGGTTTGGTGTTGACCTGACACATGTAGATACCCTGGTCCTTCTTGGTGAGGCTGGTGATGGTTAGGACCCAGGCTTGTGCTTCCTGAGTGCTGGAGATTCTCGGGTTCTTAGTGATCACCTGAGTTGCCACCGTCAGTACAGTTCTGCCACCAGTGCCCTTGTAAATCCACGCTACCTGTAACACGCAAGCATACGCCGTCAGTACAGTTTTATCTCCAGTGCCCTTGTAAATCCGCGCTACCTGTAACACACACACACACACACACACACACACACACTAGGAAGGTAGTGAAGCTGCTCGAAGCCTTTCGTGCTGCAATTGCATCAGGAGCATACAATGAAAGGAATGAAATGTGAAAACTCAGTGAGGGAGTCCACAGAGATGAGTATGCCGCCGTCTCAGTCAGAAAGGAGAGCTCTGAACGGTACCAGCTATGCTCGGCTTTACGAGTCAACAACCAATTGTTATCGAAATTTTTTTAAGAGAAGTGGAAATAGACAGCCATGCATTCAAAACTCACCAACGGTGCCATCACTTATGTTTATATAACACACGTTACCTGACAGTATCCACCAACGGTGCCATCACTTATGTTTATATAACACACGTTACCTGACAGTATCCACCAACGGTGGCATCACTTATGTTCATATAACACACGTTACCTGACAATATCCACCAACGGTGCCATCACTTATGTTTATATATCACACGTTACCTGACAATATCCACCAAAGGTGCCATCACTTATGTTTATATATCACACGTTGCCTGACAATATCCACCAACGGTGCCATCACTCATGTCTCGAGATAATTTAATAAAAGTAATTAATTCAACCTGCTGGGAATTCCATTTAATTTCAGAAATTTCTATAACACTTGTGTATGCATTAAAGCAACATCATCCTACGACTAATGACTCACAAAATCATACAAATCAATTAAATGTCATTAAAGCACGAATCAAAATTGTCATTTTTATAGACTTGAATAAAATTAAATTAACCCCTCGACCCGTTTGGAGGCCCAAGAGTGAGTTTAACCAGATATTCACAATCCATAGATTATCGTACATACCAGCATATCTGTAGTGAACCTGGGATAACCCAAAAAAGTCAAACAAAGTGACTTATTTCCATTGGGGTTCTTGTGCTAATTATTTCTATATTTAAAAGTTAGAAACGTGTAAGCATCTTCACACTAAAAGAAGATATACTAGGGGAGAGGTAAAATTAGTTATTGTCATAAAAGAAATCACTCTCCTCCCTTTCTGTAGCCATATGTACATTTTGGCTCAATTCTTGAACTGGCTCATGCTGTGAAAGGCTTTGATATGAGTAGCCTGACCATTGACTCTAGGTACTGCAACGTTGTGCTTCCTTTCCCTAGTACAATAATTGCATTGGTTCCCGGCCAAAACAAAATTGGCAATAAGATATTGGGGACACTGGCTGTGAGCAATTTTATGAAGGTAACTCAAGTTTAGTTGATTTACTCTGTCTTCAACATTCAGCACCATTAAGTAAGATTAAGTAAGCTAAGAGAGGTTCTGGGGTTCAATTAATTTCACCCAAGGCTCTAAATAATTTAGATTCGTGGCCTTAACGACATCTGAGTGATTGTACGGTATTTTGTTTTGATTCTCAAAATTGCTGTTAACATTTCTAAGTTTATTTTTATTGATGTAAATCTTGACAAAACTCATTGTATTAGAGTTACTGATGGACTGTATAATTTCAATACAAATTTGCCAAAGTGTTTCAGCACTAGATCTCGGGGAGCATTTTGCACTATGGTTTATTCAGAATGATGATTTAACCGTTGGTATTTTACCTTCAAAAATATACCAGACAATATTAAAGGCAAGACGCCAATGAGTAAGTTTTAGTCATTTTAGATTGATCTGCTAAATGTAATGGAAGATGAGAGAGCCATGTGTGAGTTAAGTGTTTATTGATGATAAAATCATAACTTTCTTCATTTGTTATTTGTAAGGCGAACACTTTATATTCCCTCTAACTGTCGGTTTCAAGACTCATTTGCCATTGGTTCAAGCCCCACCCGTTCCCTGATTTGCTTGAAATCGTGTTTTTTACGATATCGTGAGTCATTTTAACATCTAATTTGCATGTTTTTCATATGTTTCTCTGACATAACATTGACCTCACTCCAATTAGCCACAAGCAAAGAAAAATCATAGCCAAAATTATCTCTATGAAAAGGAAGGAATATTAAATTAACCCTTTCAATTTCTTCCATGTAGATCTACATTATTGAAGCCAGTGTCGATTACGTAGACCTACGCATAAATTCTAGCTGCTCTAAATTTGTAGTGAGAGTAAGTTAAAGCACAAGAAAATGAGTCTCTGAAGTCAGTGTAATCATTATACAAAAAATCGGGGAGGCCACAGTGCATCTTAGGAACACCATCTTATTTTTCCAATGTCTACCATGCCTTGGCGAGGCATAGTAGACATTGGAATGTATTTTGCCCACTGACAGCTCCAGCAACAAGGACGTGGATTTCAATGAAGAATTCTTCAAGTTAAGTGATCAAAAGTGACAATCGAGATACTGAGATACCAGATCCCAGAGCTGTGTGTCCACAACACCTCCATACGGTCCAAGAAAGCTCATAATCTCTCGTGGTATGGAAACAGACGTGAGTAGTATAATTGACAGTGATAGGGACTTTGATTTTCTATCAATTGATGATAAGATAAGTGATAGTCATGATAATTATCAATTTATACGACGCTGCATGTGGTCTGGTAGCGTCCCTCACTATTACTGTTACTGGACACCAGTGAGAGTAACAGTGAGGATGATGGTGCTTCCATGGGTATGGGTACTGGGCCGGGGGCATAGCCAGCGATGCATGCGGCAGTGGCTGCTGGGACGCAAACCACAGAGGGAGATGCCTAACAACCTCACTAACCTAATGCCCCCAGACCGCGTCCATCACCCGTACACAATCACAAGAAAGCGTTTGAGATTGGTGGGAGGATACACATTTTGTGCCCGATCCCCATCAGTTTGACGATGCACAGAGTGAAATCCATCTCATCTGTACCCTCGGGAATGAAGCCTCTGAACTTAATTTCTTTGAACACTATTTCGACGAACCCCTGATGCAGATAATAGTGACAGAAACCATTAAATACTTTCAATATATAATGGCAGACACTTTTGTTTCACCAAGATCACGGCTTTACAATTGTTAAGACACAACTATGGCAGAAATGTCTCTTCTTTGCCACAATCATGCTTATGTCACATGTGAATAAGTACAGTATTGCATTATATTGGTCGACTGACAGATTATATGTACCCTGGGCTTCAGTGATGTTATCCCCGTCAACAGATTCATCCGGCTGCTTGGTATGCTACATTTTTCAGACAAGACAATGTCCGACACAAGTGGCATGTTTGGCAAGATTAGGGGCCTCTTTATGTATCTCAGACATAAATTCATTGAGTTCTTTCTTCCCTCCCGATACTTTGTCATCGACGAGTCTCTGCTCCTGTTCAAAGGTACACTACGGTAGTCTACCTACTCTATCCTTGTAATATTTTACTAGCAAGATAAAACGCTTTGGTATCAAATCGTTTGTTTCGTGTGTCTGTGAAAGTAGCGAGGTATTGGATCTGACTGTACAACAAAGGAAGAAAATACTTAAAGATACCAAGACGTTATTAGGAATTTCCTCTGATGCTTTGAGAAAAATAATGGAGCCATTAGTAACGGGCCATTCATTATACACTGATAAGTGGAACACAAATATAGAACATGACATACGTGTGTGGTACACTGCGTGGAACGCGTAAACATGTCATAGCTCAGAGAAAGCATTGGTACCGGTGAAGTACAGGTGTTTAATGCCAATGACATCGGTGTCATGACAAACATTATGTGACATTGTTGACATGGATCCATCAGCGTGAAATGAAAGGCACAGGAAAGGTGAGAAGAGAAACCAATGAACCCATTGTGAGACCAGCTGTGTTATGGATTACTCGAATAACAAGAGTTTGGTGGAAAAGTGTGACATGCACGATGTGTTTGTTGATTTCGTGGACATTGTAATGCTGAATGCATACAATACATATCAGATGAAAACTGGCAACACGCCACTTTTATTTGTCTCTCATAATGCGCCACCGCACTTCATCTCTTTCTAATCACACTTCCTGCCACAAACAAGAAAAAATAGAGTCAGAAGAGATGTTACGTGTATGTACACTCACGAATAAGGAATGTGAAACAGAGCTGTGTATGGAGCCATACTTCAGGTACTTCCACAGACTGCAACAGTTCTAGGAACACGACCAGCGCCTCTATATGTGAACATATTTTACAACAGTAGAACGGCGAAGCATTTCGACATGTGTGTGTGTGTTTACGTTGCTGTGAATCATTGTTTTATAAACAATATAGTGTTGACACAGTTAGTGCAAGTATTGTGTTGTACACAAAGGCTAATATGAACATTGTGCATGATATGGATGTCATAAGCCACATAAGTTACTGGAAAATGTAAAAAAATAATATTAAAATGGAGAAAGGTTAAAAAAACAAAAAACTAACGCAGAGCGGACGGCAATTTCCGATGTTGTCTTCACTGAGTCAACGACCTTCAACTTGACGCCTTCTCATCTTGGGAAAATTCTTTTGTTATCGGTTTCATTCAACTCAAAAAGATAGTCTCTTTTTTTTTTAATAATTGTGACACTATCAGCAGTTTGACTTTTGTTGTTGTTACATTGAAAGACTTAAAAATCAAGTTAACAGAGAGGCCTAGTCGAAGACTGAGCCGCGGGGACGTTGACCCCCGGAAAAAACTCCAGATAGACTCGTTGACCCTTGGAACACCCTCCAGATAGACTCGTTGACCCCTGAAACACCCTCCAGATAGACTCGTTGACCCCCGTAACACCCTCCAGACAGACTAGTTGACCCCTGGAACACCCTCCAGATAGACTCGTTGGCCCCCGGAACACCCAGATAGACTCGTTGACCCCTGGAACACCCTGCAGATACACTCCAGGTAAGGATTCTCTTAGGAAAGTTACATCTTACTAGCCACCTTCTTGCTGCTAGAGGCAACAATCGGAGTGCTTTCGGATGAATCATTTCTTCACAAGTACGAGAAGGTATACAGATCGCAGCTGACTTACGGCTGCTGGAGCGAGACTCGTACATTAAGTGGGGTGGATATTTGCAGAATACTAATAATTTCGTAGGTAGTTTCATTAAATTAAGAAAGCTTCTGTTAACACTGTATGTTCATGTCTTAATTTCAGAAACCATAAGTAGAGCAATTATTTCAAAAGCAGCTTGAAAGCATTAAAAATTAGTCCCAAATATGCAAGTTGTAAAGCCTAATATTTAGGATCGAAGCCTACACTACTGTAATGAAAGCGAATTTCAACACTTCCTGATGTAGTTACAGAATTATGATCCGGACTTATGATTCAACGTCCTGATCACACAATAGCTACTAGCTCACGGTTACGTCCCCCACAGCCGTAAGAAGAAAGGGAAGAGTAACACTAGGCTTACTGGCTAATGCTGGGTTGATGTTCACACTAAATGGCCTAAAAATTTAGTTGACAGGTACCTCGCTCTCAACACTCACATGATACTCACATTTTTCTTACTACTTAAATCAAGAATCTTTTAATCACATGTCCTACTAAAGATCTTAGATTTCTCTCTCTCTCCCTCCCTCTCTCTCTCTCTCTCTGTAGAGAGAGGGTGGTAAGAGAAGAAAACATTCAAACAGCTTCGGGGAGAAATTTGAGTTTTCCCTGAGGTACGTTTTTTGTCTTCTCTGAGAATGAGGGTCCCCATTCCAGCTATAGAGCTGGTACTTTTATATTTAATATATATATATATATATATATATATATATATATATATATATATATATATATATATATATATATATATATATATATATATATATATATATATATATATATATATATATATATATATATATATATATATATGTATCTAAGGGTCGAGGCGTGTTCCCATTGTCGACATAGGAACTGTTTGGAGGAAGTACCCGGAGTGATGTGCGCTCACAGCCTGGAGATGAGGGGTCTCCCTGTCTGATGTTGCAGCCCTTAGCATGTTGGCAAGCACCTTTTCATATATATATATATATATATATATATATATATATATATATATATATATATATATATATATATATATATATATATATATATATATATATATATATATATATCGTGCCGAATATGTAAAACTGGTCAATTAGCAAGAACTCGTTTAAAATTAAGTCCTTACTAAAATTTTCTCTTATACGTTTAAAGATATATTTTTTTCATTAATGTTGATGTAAAAATTATAATTTTGCACCAAAAGGAACTTAGAAAACTTACCTAACCTTATTATAACAAGCGCAATTTATTTTAGCCTAACCCAACTAAATATATTTTAGATTTGTTTACAATAATTTAGCACTAAACAAACGCAGTGAAATATATTTTTTTCGTTAGGTTCAGAATGATTTTGACGAAATTATTGCATACACAAATTTTCACTTGTCCTATATGGCAAGATGAGCGTTGCTATTTAAGCCAAGATCGCAAATTCTGCCTAATCGGCACGACATATATATATATATATATATATATATATATATATATATATATATATATATATATATATATATATATATATATATATATATATATATTCGGTGGGACACCCTTACAGATTCCTCCAGTAGACCAGGTCCTCCCAAAGAACACAAACAGTCCCACTGGGACAAACCGATCATGGAAAAAATCGCCAACACAATGCTCTCCAATGCCTCAGGAAAGGACAAAGCTCATCTCCTGGCAGTGAAGGCACCACACTCAGGAGATTTCCTGTTAGCTGTTCCCAATTCCTCCTTGGGCACTCGACTAGACCCACAGGCCATTTGGATTGGTGTTACTCTTCGCCTAGCCGCCCCCATCCTCACCGAACATAGGTGTATTTGCGGCAGGGCGACAGCTGATCAATTCGGACTTCATGGTCTCGTGTGTCACACAGCAGAAGGGAAGTATACCAGGCATGAGGAGGTCAATGACATCATAAAGAGAAGCCTCGCCACAGCCCGTTGCCCAGTTCAACGGGAACCCTAAGTGCAGAGGTCTGACGGAAGTCAAAAGCGTCCTGATGGAGCCACTGTGCTACCTTGGAAGGATGGAAAGCAGATTGCCTGGCACTACACATGTGCCGCCACATTGGCAGACACCTACTTGCCATACTCCGTAGTGGAAGGGGGTGGAGCTGCTAGCCACAGGGAGACCCAGAAGATCTGCAAATATGAAGACCTTCCCCCTTGCTATAACTTCATCCCAATAGGGTCGGAGACCCTTGGAGCATGGGGCAAGTGTGCTCTAAAGTTCCTAATAGAGCTGGGTGAAAAGCTCATCATAGAAACCAAGGACCACAGGGCGACCAGCTTCCTCTTTCAGAGACTCAGTGTTGCAATCCAGAGAGGAAATACCTGCAGCATTCTGGGCACGCGGCCCACCGCCGGGGAGCTGGACGAAGTATTCGAGATGTAGCTCTGAGTCACCTATGTTGTTTTACTTTCTATCGTATTTTTGTGAATGTTTTGTCAATGTATTTTGTCTTTAAATAAAATATACATAAAATATAGGGGGTGGTAGGAGAAAATTCTCAAACAGCTTCAGGGAGAACCTTGAGTTTTCCCTGAAGAAAGTTTATTCCTATACATATATATATATATATATATATATATATATATATATATATATATATATATATATATATATATATATATATATATATATATATATATATATATATATATATATATATATGTATATATATATATATATATATATATATATATCCTCGTTGTGTCTTGCATGCCAGCCCTTGGTTTTGGAACAGTTAAGACCATGTAGACCGTATTGGTCTGCTTGCACTTCGCCGCAAATACACATATATTCTGTGTGAATTGGGGCAGCAAGGCGCAGAGCCACTGCAATACGGAGGGTCTTAGGGTCGAGTCGCGTTCCCATTGCCGATATGGGAACTGTTTGGAGGAAGTCCCCGGAGTGAGGTGCACTCACAGCCTGGAGACGGGCAATCTCCCTATCTGATGTTGCAGCCCTGAGCATGTTGGCAAGCACCTTTTCAGCAATTGGGCTATCCCAGCTTGACTGTATTATATATTATATATATATATATTATATATATATATATATATATATATATATATATATATATATATATATATATATGTATATATATATATATACATATATGTATATATATATATATATTTATATATATATATATATATATATATATATATATATATATAAATATATGTATATATATATATACATATATGTATATATATATATATATATATATATATATATATATATATATATATATATCTATATATATATATATATATATTTGTATATTTCTTCTTCTTTCAACACACCGGCCGTATCCCACCGAGGCGGGGTGGCCCAAAAGGAAAAACGAAAGTTTCTCCTTTTACATTTACTAATATATACAGGAGAAGAGGTTCCTAGCCTCTTGTTCCCATCATTTTAGTCGCCTCTTACGACACGTATGGCTTACAGTGGAAGAATTCTGGTCCACTTCCCCATGGAGATAAGAGGAAATAAACAAGAATAAGAACCAGAAAGAAAATAGGAGAAAACCCAGAGGGGTGTATATATGTGCAGTGTGACCTAAGTGTAAGTAGAAGTAGCAAGACGTACCTGAAATCTTGCATGTTCATGAGACAGAAAAAAGGACACCAGCAATCCTACCATAACATACCTCGGGCAGGAATAGAACCCGATTGGTCCATCGCTTTACACTCACTTGGCAGGACGGTAGTACCTCCCTGGGCGGTTGCTGTCTACCAGCCTACTACCTAGGATATATATATATATATATATATATATATATATATATATATATATATATATATATATATATATATATATATATAATATATATATATATATATATATATATATATATATATATATATATATATATATATATATATATATATATATATATATATATATATATATATATATATATATATATATATATATATATATATATATATATATATATATATATATATATATATAAACCATTTTTCGAAAGTAACAAATATATTGCACATGCAATATATTTGTAACTGTATTTGTAACTGTACTTGAGAAACAGGAATTACCCAGGTGTTGAGCAGCTGTGTTGGCCGTAGTTAGCTCTGGCGTGTGTTTACACAGCCATTAGTGTTGCTACGGCCAGACACCTCACTAACTCTCCAGGCGTGTTTGTATTGTTGGTATAAGCAACAGCAGCAGAAGCAGCAGCCATGAAAGCAGCAGCCAAAAGGCAGGAAGGCAGTCAAGATCTACAACAGCAGCCAGGAAGTAGTCACGGGAAGGAAGGCAGCACAGTCAGGAGGCCGGAAGGCAGCAGTCAAGAGGCATGCAGAGGTTATGGGTAAACGTCAACAAGTCGCAAGAATTTAATAAATGGTACAACGTTTAATCCGAAGGGATGAACCTGATTAATTATACATACAACATGAAAAAATTACCTCTTAAACTCCTGATGACTGAGGTCTAGGATAAAATGATTCACTTACTCTGTATCGCCAAGAAACTACTGTCGCGCTTTCTACGTACTTTATACCGGTTCTCTTCCCCCAGTGGGTGAAACATGGAACCAAATAGTTAAATGTCGGTCGCTACGTAATACCAGAAAGTTATCTCTGCATTAAACTCGAGGAAATTCGTAAAGAATGAATTTGAGTATATTAACAAAGAATAGGCAGCTACTCGAACGTAGTCCTGACAGATTGCAATTCCGACCTGATACCCACGGTTCGAATCCTCGTCCATTTTTTTGTGAATCCCTTTATTGCATAGCCCCAGCCCCCTGTACCTAACTGAACGCGATAGGAACTGTGCAGTGCAGCATAACTTTATAATGCAGATTACCAATTGCGTTATTTCTTTGAAGCTAATCGGAAGAATCATCCATCAGCCGTCACGTGGAAATTCATATTGCAATTTTTTTTATAAAAATGGAAATTAAGACGTTGATATTATAAATCTAATTCAACTTTCCACTTAGAAATGCAAGTTTTGAGGCTAAACTAAAGAGGCTTTGTCTTATTTACGCAGAGATTCCAGACCCATAACATACATCAAAACATTAAGTTTGAAGCAGCTCAGGAGTTGCATCATGAAGTTAACAGCGTTGTAAGGTTGAAGTTAATACGATGAGGAATTTAGAATTCATAACAAGAAAAGCAATATCTAAATTTTCACAATTTCTTTCCTAACAGTGATTTTTAGAAAGTTCTTTCTTTCTACATAACAAACAGAAACTTAGAATAAAACAGCAGAGGTAGAAGAACTACTTTCTTCATCAAGGTCAGTCAAAGTATCAGCAGCTGATGGTCCTTAATAGTGATTACCAGCAGAAACAAGGATTGCTTTACGCTGTGAAGTTACACTGTGGAGTTACACAGTGGAGACATACGAGAAGTGCCACTTAGTAACCTAGTCACTTTATGCAACTTTAAATACCTATCAGCAGATTGTCCTAACTATAATACCCTGTGTGACTTTGTCAATGGTCCAAGTCGGACCGAAACGTCGTCGTAAGCTTCTCTCTTTTATGTGCGGGTTATTTGTGTATTGTGTATAATACCCTAGAGAAAGATCATCACTGAAATGTTTACACTGGAAAGAAATGTACGAAGTATTGTTTAACCTGTCTTCTCTTCTGTTTTTTCGGTCTTTTTTTGTTCTATTTGAGTTGCATGAACCTTGTGGGTTTAGTGTTTACTTATGATTATAATAATTATAATTAGTGTTCTCTTAGAACATTTTCTGCAGCCATCAAGAGAGGCGCCTTCAAAATTTCTAGCTGCACTGTCCAGATTTTCAGAGTTTTGAAACATAGCAAAATAACACTGATTAACTTGAGGAAACGACTGAGAACTATACTGAGCAAAGGCAGACTGAGCGTTACCATCACTGTGTAGGTCTTCACTCTGTCTCTGTCAAGAGTATGTCGAGAAACCTGAGTGTATTGTCTCCCTACACTCCCACACAGTGCATTATCTGACTACAATCACCCACATAGTGTACTGTCTCACTACACTCACCCACATAGTATAATGTCTCCCTGCACTCACCCACAGTCTACTGTCTCCTCATTTTCCCACATTATCTTCATATGTGAGTTCTGTTGGATATTGTAGAACAGTTAAATCCTATATGAAATATTGTTAAATGCACTTGTTCTAAACCTTGACTGAAGAAAGTGATCCCACGTTACTCATCCTGGACACTACAGACTACAATCTCTTATGCATTACTCCTCCAGACACTCTCCTATGTCATACATTTACCTTACGTCCTCCATCTATTGTCAATAGGTAGGATAATATTTATAAAGTTTCTGAAGACAGCATGGAGGTGTCAAGAAATAACTCATTAGAAAAAATGTTACTAATAAGAATATAACTATCATGTAACATAAAGAGTATAACACAAATCAAACCTCTTTACCGCTATAAGTAATTTGACAAGAGCATTTAAAGGTTTCATGAACTTAAATACATACATACATACATACATACATACATACATACATACATACATACATACATACATACATACATACATATATACATACAGTAGTCTAGGCAGAGGATAATGAAAACACAAATATCATAAATGAATGAAATTTTTTTTATTAATGCTTGTCTGGGACTGAAAAATTGGCATTCATACCTAAATGAAAATTAAAAACAATTTTTCAAAATATAGTCGTCTTAATCATCTTTTTTGTTAACATATAACTGCGTGTAGTATATTGGAATAAAAAAAGTGAAAAATGTTAGTAATGGTTCATGTACGTATTTGCAGGAGATTGGATGCCCACCCATTTTTGTATACTACTCTACTCCCAGTAAGGGAGTAAAGAGTAGTATACAGATGTTCTGTGAAAAAGTATGTGTCTAAGTAAAGGACTGCGTCTTCAAGCATCCCTGCACTACGAGGGCCACTCAAAAAGACCAAAGCTCGTCTGAGGTCCCAGCTAATCAAGTACTTAGCAGACAATAAAATGGGAAATCGGTGAATTCCCGAATGACGCATGTAGAGCGAAACCCACACACACACACACACACACACACACACACACACACACACACACACACACACACACACACACAACACGGTACACAGCTAGTGTTGCCCTAGAACACTCAAGAATAACAAAACGAGTGACACACTCTAAATATCTGTCCACACAGACTTCTAATAGACATTTAGGAGTATACTATACTTCACTAAACTGGAGACTTGTTTCTCAGCAGGAGCAGGAACTCTCCCTCCATCTTAAGCAGGAAGATGTCAGCAAGCCTCTCACAACGCTCTACTCTCTGCCTCTCACCATTTACACTGCAACTGAACTTAAACCAGGAGGAACAAAGCTCGACAAGAAGGGTATTAGAGTAACGTCTTAACATAGTGACTATTCTGAATGGAGAAAAGGGATGACGTATGATGACGTATGTCTACGTCATCCCACATATTAGAATAGGCAAGCAAAACAGAATCACAAACAGGAGAAATCCCTAGATACACATGAAACATAAGTATAAGAACCCTGGCGACTGTCTTCACACTGGTGACTTCACACTGGTGACTTCACAGTAGTGACGTCACACTGGGGACTTCACACTGGTGACTTCACACTGGTGACTTCAAAATGGTGACTTCACACTGGTGACTTCACACTGGTGACTTCACAATGGTGACTTCACATTGGTGACCTCACAGTAGTGACTTAACACTGATGATTTCACACTGGTGACTTCACACTGGTGACTTCACACTGGTAACTTCACACTGGTGACTTCACACTGGTGACTTCACACTGGTGACTTCACACTGGTGACTTAACACTGGTGACTCCACACTGGTAACTCCACACTGATGACTTCACACTGGTGACTTCACATTGGTGACTTCACATTTGTGACTTCACACTGGTGACTTCACACTGGTGACTTCACACTGGTGACTTCACACTGGTGACTTCACACTGGTGACTTCACACTGGTGACTTCACACTGGTGACTTCACACTGGTGACTTCACACTGGTGACTTAACACTGGTGACTCCACACTGGTGACTCCACACTGGTGACTTCACACTGGTGACTTCACACTGGTGACTTCACACTGGTGACTTCACACTGGTGACTTCACACTGGTGACTTCACACTGGTGACTTCACACTGGTGACTTCACACTGGTGACTTCACACTGGTGACTTCACACTGGTGACTTCACACTGGTGACTTCACACTGGTAACTTCACACTGGTGACTTCACACTGGTGACTTCACACTGGTGACTCCACACTGGTGACTTCACACTGGTGACTCCACACTGGTAACTTCACACTGGTGACTTCACACTGGTAACTTCACACTGGTGACTTCACACTGGTGACTTCACACTGGTGACTTCACACTGGTGACTTCACACTGGTGACTTCACACTGGTGACTGGTACACGTCCACCCCTGCCTACTTACTTTCACTAACTTAATAATGCAGATCTGCATGCGTTATATTTATTTAATTTAAACTTATGCAAATATTAGAGGAAATGCTAATATGAGCCTAATGTTACAAGGTCATTCAGTCAACCATTAATTTCCTTGTAAGTAGAGCATCTAAATTTTCTTAATTAAAATTTATTGTAACCTTAGATGTTGAAGTGAACAGGTAAAACTTCTGTAGTTTAAGAATTTCTATACTCCTTGATTTTACGTTTTAAATAATACTGCCATGTGTACACAAGCAAGCTAAACTCTTCTGGTTACATGCTCTGATTGGTTACTTGGGCAACTTGTTGCAGCCAATTAAATGCTTGTTTTTAGGGAGGAAACTAAAGATGACTTTCTGGTTAATTTGTTGGTTCATCGCTATAACCAATCAGAGAATACAATAAAATGACTTTACAACCAGCACAACTATGACTTGGTTGTGTCAGCGGCTCCAACTGCCACTCTACAGACTTATCCCATAATCTCCGAAGATTTAATGGATAAATCCTTTCAGTCCTATCTCTCTAAGTCAAATAGTCTCCACCCTTTCTTCTATTTATCATTACCAGTCGTTTATTATGACTTAATGAAGTTAATGGATTATATAAAGTAAATGGATTATATACAGAATCTTTGAAAGATATTAGATATTAGAATAAATGTTTCTGGAAGCTTCTAGGAGTGTGGTATGAAACAGTAGAATCAAGGATGGTGACACGGGCACAATCAAGCTCTGTGACAACAAATCCAGAAGTCAGAATTAAGAAACAAGTGTCACTGAGGAGCTGAATGGATACATCAGGTTTGCTATCAGCAAGCCTGATGTTGTATCCACTCAGCCTCTCATGGACAGGTTTAATACTACTTATCTTGGATTTGTGGTCGTATTTGCTTGGATTTCCTTCTCTTTTCTGCAACACTGCAAGCTCCTGATGATGTGTTATATTGCAACACGAAAGGCCTAGAGCTATCATTCTACTCCCCCCATGGTTGTTTTTCATCTTGTAATAGACCCCTGGCTGTCTTTAAGAAGGCACTGGACAGGCACCTAAAGTCATTACCGGAACAACCGGGCTGTGGTTCGTACGTCAGCTAGCGTGCGACCAGTAGTAACAGCCTGGTTGATCAGACCCTTATCCACCGTGAGACCTGGTCTCAGACCGAGCCGCGGGGGCGTTGACCCCCGAAACCCTCTCCAGGTAAACTACAGATGTTCCGCTTGTTCGTGATATTTGCATATATATATATATATATATATATATATATATATATATATATATATATATATATATATATATATATATATATATATATATATATATATATATATATTGAGTTGAAGTGTCGGCGGATGGATTTATGAAGGATGAGGTTAATCATAGAATTGATGAGGGAAGAAAGGTGAGTGGTGCGTTGAGGTATATGTGGAGTCAAAAAACGTTATCTATGGAGGCAAAGAAGGGAATGTATGAAAGTATAGTAGTACCAACACTCTTATATGGATGTAAAGCTTGGGTGGTAAATGCAGCAGCGAGGAGACGGTTGGAGGCAGTGGAGATGTCCTGTCTAAGGGCAATGTGTGGTGTAAATATTATGCAGAAAATTCGGAGTGTGGAAATTAGGAGAAGGTGTGGAGTTAATAAAAGTATTAGTCAGAGGGCAGAAGAGGGGTTGTTGAGGTAGTTTGGTCATTTAGAGAGAATGAATCAAAGTAGAATGACATGGAAAGCATATAAATCTATAGGGGAAGGAAGGAGGGGTAGGGGTCGTCCTCGAAAGGGTTGGAAAGAGGAGGTAAAGGAGGTTTTGTGGGCGAGGGGCTTGGACTTCCAGCAAGCGTGCATGAGCGTGTTAGATAGGAGTGAATGGAGACGAATGATACTTGGAACCTGACGATCTGTTGGAGTGTGAGCAGGGTAATATTTAGTGAAGGGATTCAGGGAAACCGGTTATTTTCATATAGTCGGACTTGAGTCCTGGAAATGGGAAGTACAATGCCTGCACTTTAAAGGAGGCGTTTTTGGGATGTTGGCAGTTTGGAGGGATATGTTGTATATCTTTATACGTATATGCTTCTAAACTGTTGTATTCTGAGCACCTCTGCAAAAACAGTGATAATGTGTGAGTGTGGTGAAAGTGTTGAATGATGATGAAAGCATTTTCTTTTGGGGGATTTTCTTTCTTTTTTGGGTCACACTGCCTCGGTGGGAGACGGCCGACTTGTTGAAAAAAAAAATATGTATATCTATACACACACACATATATATATATATATATATATATATATATATATATATATATATATATATATATATATATATATATATATATATATATATATATATATATATATATATATATATATATATATATATATATATATATATATATATATATATATATATATATATATATTTATATATATATATATATATATATATATATATATATATATATATATATATATATATATATATATATATATATATATATATATATATATATATATATATGTCGTGCCGAATATGTAAAACTGGTCAATTAGAAAGTACTCATTTAAAATTAAGTTCTCTCTGAAATTTTCTCTTATATGTTTAATGATATATTTTTTTCATTAATGTTGATGTAAAATATTACATATATATATATATATATATATATATATATATATATATATATATATATATATATATATATATATATATATATATATATATATATATATATATATATATATATATATATATATATATAGCAGGACTACCGTCCTGCTAGATGACTGTGAAACAGAAACCTGTAACTGTTTTGCATGATGGTAGGATTGCTGGTGTCTTTTTCTGTCTCATAAACACGCTAGATAACAGGGATATCTTGCTACTCCAACTTACACTTTGGTCACACTTCACAGACATGCACATGCATATATATATATATACATACATCTAGGTTTTTCTCCTTTTTCTAGATAGCTCTTGTTCTTCTTTATTTCTTCTATTGTCCATGGGGAAGTGGAAAAGAATTTTTCCTCCGTAAGCCATGCGTCTCGTATGAGGCGACTAAAATGCCGGGAGCAATGGGCTAGTAACCCCTTCTCCTGTAGACATTTACTAAAAAAGAGAAGAAGAAAAACTTTATAAAACTGGGATGCTTGAATGTGCGTGGATGTAGTGCAGATGACAAGAAACAGATGATTGCTGATGTTATGAATGAAAAGAAGTTGGATGTCCTGGCCCTAAGCGAAACAAAGCTGAAGGGGGTAGGGGAGTTTCGGTGGGGGGAAATAAATGGGATTAAATCTGGAGTATCTGAGAGAGTTAGTGCAAAGGAAGGGGTAGCAGTAATGTTGAATGATCAGTTATGGAAGGAGAAAAGAGAATATGAATGTGTAAATGCAAGAATTATGTGGATTAAAGTAAAGGTTGGATGCGAGAAGTGGGTCATAATAAGCTTGTATGCACCTGGAGAAGAGAGGAATGCAGAGGAGAGAGAGAGGTTTTGGGAGATGTTAAGTGAATGTATAGGAGCCTTTGAACCAAGTGAGAGAGTAATTGTGGTAGGGGACCTGAATGCTAAAGTAGGAGAAACTTTTAGAGAGGGTGTGGTAGGTAAGTTTGGGGTGCCAGGTGTAAATGATAATGGGAGCCCTTTGATTGAACTTTGTATAGAAAGGGGTTTAGTTATAGGTAATACATATTTTAAGAAAAAGAGGATAAATAAGTATACAAGATATGATGTAGGGCGAAATGACAGTAGTTTGTTGGATTATGTATTGGTAGATAAAAGACTGTTGAGTAGACTTCAGGATGTACATGTTTATAGAGGGGCCACAGATATATCAGATCACTTTCTAGTTGTAGCTACACTGAGAGTAAAAGGTAGATGGGATACAAGGAGAATAGAAGCATCAGGGAAGAGAGAGGTGAAGGTTTATAAACTAAAAGAGGAGGCAGTTAGGGAAAGATATAAACAGCTATTGGAGGATAGATGGGCTAATGAGAGCATAGGCAATGGGGTCGAAGAGGTATGGGGTAGGTTTAAAAATGTAATGTTAGAGTGTTCAGCAGAAGTTTGTGGTTACAGGAAAGAGGGTGCGGGAGGGAAGAGGAGCGATTGGTGGAATGATGATGTAAAGAGAGTAGTAAGGGAGAAAAAGTTAGCATATGAGAAGTTTTTACAAAGTAGAAGTGATGCAAGGAGGGAAGAGTATATGGAGAAAAAGAGAGAGGTTAAGAGAGTGGTGAAGCAATGTAAAAAGAGAGCAAATGAGAGAGTGGGTGAGATGTTATCAACAAATTTTGTTGAAAATAAGAAAAAGTTTTGGAGTGAGATTAACAAGTTAAGGAAGCCTAGAGAACAAATGGATTTGTCAGTTAAAATAGGAGAGGAGAGTTATTAAATGGAGAGTTAGAGGTTGGGAAGATGGAGGGAATATTTTGAGGAATTGTTAAATGTTGATGAAGATAGGGAAGCTGTGATTTCGTGTATAGGGCAAGGAGGAATAACATCTAGTAGGAGTGAGGAAGAGCCAGTTGTGAGTGTGGGGGGAAGTTCGTGAGGCAGTAGGTAAAATGAAAGGGGGTAAGGCAGCCGGGATTGATGGGATAAAGATAGAAGTGTTAAAAGCAGGTGGGGATATAGTTTTGGAGTGGTTGGTGCAATTATTTAATAAATGTATGGAAGAGGGTAAGGTACCTAGGGATTGGCAGAGAGCATGCATAGTTCCTTTGTATAAAGGCAAACGGGACAAAAGAGAGTGCAAAAATTATAGGGGGATAAGTCTGTTGAGTATACCTGGTAAAGTGTATGGTAGAGTTATTATTGAAAGAATTAAAAGTAAGACTGAGAATAGGATAGCAGATGAACAAGGAGGCTTTAGGAAAGGTAGGGGGTGTGTGGACCAGGTGTTTACAGTGAAACATATAAGTGAACAGTATTTAGATATAGCTAAAGAGGTCTTTGTGGCATTTATGGATTTGGAAAAGGCGTATGACAGGGTGGATAGGGGGCAATGTGGCAGATGTTGCAGGTGTATGGTGTAGGAGGTAGGTTACTGAAAGCAGTGAAGAGTTTTTACGAGGATAGTGAGGCTTAAGTTAGAGTACATAGGAAAGAGGGAAATTATTTCCCAGTAAAAGTAGGCCTTAGACAGGGATGTGTGATGTCACTGTGGTTGTTTAATATATTTATAGATGGGGTTGTAAGAGAAGTAAATGCGAGGGTCTTGACAAGAGGCGTGGAGTTAAAAGATAAGGAATCACACATAAAGTGGGAGTTGTCACAGTTGCTCTTTGCTGATGACACTGTGCTCTTGGGAGATTCTGAAGAGAAGTTGCAGAGATTGGTGGATGAATTTGGTAGGGTGTGCAAAAGAAGAAAATTAAAAGTGAATACAGGAAAGAGTAAGGTTATGAGGATAACAAAAATATTAGGTGATGAAAGATTGGATATCAGATTGGAGGGAGAGAGTATGGTGGAGGTGAATGTATTAAGATATTTGGGAGTGGTCGTGTCAGCGGATGGGTCTATGAAGGATGAGGTGAATCATAGAATTGATGAGGGGAAAAGGATGAATGGTGCACTTAGGGGTCTGTGGAGACAAAAAACTTTGTCCTTGGAGGCAAAGAGGGGAATGTATGAGAGTATAGTTTTACCAACATTCTTATATGGGTGTGAAGCATGGGTGATGAATGTTGCAGCGAGGAGAAGGCTGGAGGCAGTGGAGATGTCATGTCTGAGGGCAATGTGTGGTGTGAATATAATGCAGAGAATTCGTAGTTTGGAAGTTAGGAGGAGGTGCGGGATTACCAAAACTGTTGTCCAGAGGGCTGAGGAAGGGTTGTTGAGGTGGTTCGGACATGTAGAGAGAATGGAGCGAAACAGAGTGACTTCAAGAGTGTATCAGTCTGTAGTGGAAGGAAGGCGGGGTAGGGGTCGGCCTAGGAAAGGTTGGAGGGAGGGGGTAAAGGAGGTTTTGTGTGCGAGGGGCTTGGACTTCCAGCAGGTATGCATGAGCGTGTTTGATAGGAGTGAATGGAGACAAATGGTTTTTAATACTTGACGTGCTGTTGGAGTGTGAGCAAAGTAGCATTTATGAAGGGGTTCAGGGAAACCGGCAGGTATATATATATATATATATATATATATATATATATATATATATATATATATATATATATATATATATATATACCTAAACGGCAGTATGATGTAGGTAAAGGACAAGTCAGATAGATAATCTGCCGAGCGTGCCATTGTAGTGATATTGAGCAACTTAATGACTAAAAGAATTAATGCTCTAAGCTTTTTATTTACGTTGTTCGTCAATTAAAATGTTAGAGGAGTGCGCAGTGTTGTTGATATTCTTTGTGACAATAATTAATTATGTTTGTGCGTCAATAATATGAGAATCACTGGCTATCTCGTGTGCTTTTCCTGCAGCAGTTGGGATCCAGAGCACTGACTCATTCACAGTCTTAGTTTTTCTTGTTTTTTCATCAAGGTTACGGAGAGATTACTTGAGATTTCTTTTCTCACCATCATCGCTGATTTTCTTATTTATAGGAAGGTTCTGATTGTGTTTTGGCCTTTGCGTTGTTCTGTTAGGGAATTTGCGTACGCAGCAATGGCTTTAAATTGGAAAATCCAGATTCAGGTTTGGTAGTAGAGTTGTAGATGAGTGGAACGAACTCCCCAGTACCGTCATAGAAGCTAAAACGTTGGGTAGTTTTAAAAATAGGAAAATAAATATATGAGTGGGTTTGGGTGGGTGTGAGTTGGACCTGACTAGCTTGTGCTACTAGGTCAGAAGTGAATGTGGCCTAATCTGAATTGGTTAAGGTTTTGGCTTAATCCCCGTAGGAGAATTGGACTTGCCTCGCATGGGCCAGTAGACCTGCTGCAGTGTTCCTTCTTTCTAATGTTCTTAAATAATACAAAACCACTTATACAGAAACTTGTTAATGATTCTTCTGATTGGCTTTAGACTTTCAACAACATCGTCAAATGACATTTCGAGAAACAATTGGAGTGTTTAGTGGAGTGTGTAGCAACCAATCTTGTAATTTCATTTAAAAAAAACTAGTGAGGTATATGACATTTCGAAGGTAAAACAAATTAAGTGTTATAATTTTAGAGAATATAGCTGCAAAACTGTTAATTTTCTTAAGCCTATAGAGGTAATTATTAGTTTCCCTCAGATAGCTGGATATTACCTTACTGCTTAACTGCGGTCTTTATGCGCTGGTCAGCATTATTATTGGGCTGTAGAATTCTTAATTTGTATAATAAAGACACGCAGGTAACGATTAAGATATTTTATTAAGACAAAGTTTTGCCTACAAGATGCGAAATGTTGACTTACCAAAAATATTGTTAGTTTTGTGTACCTTTACTTCCCACTGTATCAATAAAACTAATACTTGTACAATTAATAAACCTAGTACTTGTACAATTAATAAACCTAGTACTTGTACAATTAATAAACCTAGTACTTGTACAATTAATAAACCTAGTACTTGTACAATTAATAAACCTAGTACTTGTACAAGTAATAAACCTAGTACTTGTACAAGTAATAAACCTAGTACTTGTACAAGTAATAAACCTAGTACTTGTACAATTCCCAATTGGTTAATTTTATTTAACAAATTCGGATATTAGTATCCATGAACTAATTTTGGCAGTGTCTTCCGATAGGCTTCCGCTGATATTTAAGAGCATTTGGAACTTATACTGGAATCTCTGTTGTTTGGTTGGTACTGTGTCACGTGGAGGTCACTCACCCTCGTATAACACAGTGATCGCACACATTGTTTGGCAACACTGGTAGCATTTCTGCTGCATGACATCAGAATGTAAAAACCCTGGGCCAGGAGATATGAATCAACCCCTGTCTTTGTGATTCTAAAGAACTTTCTACCTCTTCGAAAAAAATATGTAAAAAAATAGATATTTTAACTGACTTTTGCATAAAATTATTGAATTAGTTTTTTATGATGACTGTAGTTGGGATGGAACACATTCTCATATACAGTTAGCAACAACAAGACACCACTCCCACGAGCCCTCCTAGGGCGGGGATGGTGCCAGAGCCAGAGCTTGCTACCACCTGCAGCTCACAAGACTGTCACTCCCACGAGCACCCCCATCTGGGGCGGGGCAGTTGGCAGACCAGTGGCCTAGCTTCTCCCTACGAGCCCCATGAGGGCGGGGAATGGGACTAGGCCTGGGGACAGTTGGTGCCGAAGCTGAGGAGGTACTTGTACCTCCTCCCATGGCAGACATAGGTCTCAAGACACTCCCTAGACAGGGCGCCAAGGCCGGGTCACCATCTGGAAAAGACCCGGACCGGGAGAATACCAGCGAATCAAGAACAACAACAATACAATTAGCAACACGAGAGATGAGACGAAGAAAGACATACGATAACTCTTAAAGTAAAGAGTTTTTAGTTACGAAAACATACGCATGTCCACACAATTCCAGCAGCGTTGTAACAGAGGTGATTTTTGGTGACACGTCGATTTACGTGAGTAATACAATTAATAATACAATTTATTCAGGACACATTTTATTACTAGAATAAAAACAGTATTTAATTTCACTTGTCTTTGTAACAGTATTTAATTTATGTGTGGGAAATAAAGTTTGAGGGTACTAACCTGGTAGTTGTGAAGGTTTTCCACGACACAGGTGAGTCTGGCCTCTCGCCCCACAGACACCGTCACGTTCTCGATGGGTGACACAAACCTGGGCATGGTGTCAGTAATGCCATCTGTGCACGAAAGGAGAAGCACATTCGTAAACATTCTGTGCAATCGATGTTTTAAAAATATATCATCTTTATTCATAAAATCCATTTGTGAGTTAAAGTACAATGGCATGTATGTTAGGTAGCGTTGAAGACACTGATAGAGATTCTCCCATTATCTTCAGTATATTAGTTTAAAAAACTCTGATTGCGGGTTCTAACCCCGCTCGTGTAAGGTTTTAATATATATTGTTACAAACATGATGTCGATTGATTGTTGTGTCGTGAGTTATTGGCCAAAGAACAGCTTAGTTTCCAGAAAAGACATTGAGTAACTGCCTGATAGTGTCAGCCAACAGGTAGCACTGCCAAGACCCGGTATATATGACCATCAGAAAAAAAGTCGCTTCGCCCACTAAGAGATACAACAGTCAGCTGACATGAGAGAAACCTCACTTTCCTTGTGCTCTCCCGACAACATTAGCTAATGTTTCGTAGATGCATTTAAGTTGTTGATAAAACGTTTTCCCTGTTCAGCAGGCTTAATTAGTCAAATACAGAGGTGATTACATTTCAGAAGACAGTAGAAGAGAAGAGGTATAAGACAATCGTTTCTCAGTCTTGATAGAAAATGGTCAGTCTCTTAGCCTAAAGCAAAGACATGAAGCCTTAAACTTGGTTTAAAAAAACAGCTAAGCAAACACTAGGACATATTTATTAGAGAACTTTTCTGTCCTGGGACCGAAGTGATCAAGGTCCCAGGACCGAAACGTTTTTCAATAAATATGTCCTAGTATTTGTTCAGCTGCCTTTTTAAACCAATTTGTGGGTATAAATTACCAAGGTTTATGCCTTAAACTTACAGAATATAATCTAACCTGAGGAGAGTTGTAGCAGCCTGGAGATAAGGTAGAAATAGACAGTGCTGAATATAATATCGTCATTTAAATACATTAGTTATTTAAATGTTTATTAATAACAGGTGGAAACAACGGGCATGTTTCCTTATCACTGTTGTCCCTCTTCAACCAACAGTAAGTTGGTACCTGGGTGTCAGTCGACTGTTGTGGGTGGCATCCTGCTGGAGGGGGGGGGGTAGTAAACCTTAGATTGGGCTGGGCTTTGAAATTGATACTTTAGAAAAAAAATTTCACGCATCTTAAAAACATTGACAAAATTGTTCAGGCACAAGTTGTATTGACTAGGTGAGTAGAATGAGTAGAATGACTAAGTGAATGTAATGAATAGAATGACTAAGTGAATGTAATGAATAGAATGACTAAGTGAATGTAATGAATAGAATGACTAAGTGAATGTAATGAGTAGAATGACTAAGTGAATATAATGAATAGAATGACTAAGTGAATATAATGAATAGAATGACTAAGTGAATGTAATGAATAGAATGACTAAGTGAATGTAATGAATAGAATGACTAAGTGAATGTAATGAATAGAATGACTAGGTGAATATAATGAATAGAATGACTAAGTGAATGTAATGAATAGAATGACTAAGTGAATGTAATGAATAGAATGACTAGGTGAATATAATGAATAGAATGACTAAGTGAATATAATGAATAGAATGACTAAGTAAATATAATGAATAGAATGACTAAGTGAATATAATGAATAGAATGACTAAGTGAATATAATGAATAGAATAACTAAGTGAATATAATGAATAGAATAGGTAGTAGGTTGGTAGACAGCAACCACCCAGGGAAGTACTACCGTCCTGCCAGATGACTGTGAAACAAAAACCTGTAACTGTTTTGCATGATGGTAGGATTGCTGGTTTCTTTTTCTGTCTCATAAACACGCTAAGATAACAGGGATATCTTGCTACTCCTACTTACACTTTGGTCACACTTCACAGACACGCACATGCATATATATATATACATACATCTAGGTTTTTCTCCTTTTTCTAAATAGCTCTTGTTCTTTTTTATTTCTTCTATTGTCCATGGGGAAGTGGAAAAGAATCTTTCCTCCGTAAGCCATGCGTGTCGTATGAGGCGACTAAAATGCCGGGAGCAATGGGCTAGTAACCCCTTCTCCTGTATACAATTACTAAAAAAGAGAAGAAGAAAAACTTTATAAAACTGGGTTGCTTAAATGTGCGTGGATGTAGTGCGGATGACAAGAAACAGATGATTGCTGATGTTATGAATGAAAAGAAGTTGGATGTCCTGGCCCTAAGCGAAACAAAGCTGAAGGGGGTAGGAGAGTTTCAGTGGGGGGAAATAAATGGGATTAAATCTGGAGTATCTGAGAGAGTTAGAGCAAAGGAAGGGGTAGCAGTAATGTTAAATGATCAGTTATGGAAGGAGAAAAGAGAATATGAATGTGTAAATTCAAGAATTATGTGGATTAAAGTAAAGGTTGGATGCGAGAAGTGGGTCATAATAAGCGTGTATGCACCTGGAGAAGAGAGGAATGCAGAGGAGAGAGAGAGATTTTGGGAGATGTTAAGTGAATGTATAGGAGCCTTTGAACCAAGTGAGAGAGTAATTGTGGTAGGGGACTTGAATGCTAAAGTAGGAGAAACTTTTAGAGAGGGTGTGGTAGGTAAGTTTGGGGTGCCATGTGTAAATGATAATGGGAGCCCTTTGATTGAACTTTGTATAGAAAGGGGTTTAGTTATAGGTAATACATATTTTAAGAAAAAGAGGATAAATAAGTATACACGATATGATGTAGGGCGAAATGACAGTAGTTTGTTGGATTATGTATTGGTAGATAAAAGACTGTTGAGTAGACTTCAGGATGTACATGTTTATAGAGGGGCCACAGATATATCAGATCACTTTCTAGTTGTAGCTACACTGAGAGTAAAAGGTAGATGGGATACAAGGAGAATAGAAGCATCAGGGAAGAGAGAGGTGAAGGTTTATAAACTAAAAGAGGAGGCAGTTAGGGTAAGATATAAACAGCTATTGGAGGATAGATGGGCTAATGAGAGCATAGGCAATGGGGTCGAAGAGGTATGGGGTAGGTTTAAAAATGTAGTGTTAGAGTGTTCAGCAGAAGTTTGTGGTTACAGGAAAGTGGGTGCAGGAGGGAAGAGGAGCGATTGGTGGAATGATGATGTGAAGAGAGTAGTAAGGGAGAAAAAGTTAGCATATGAGAAGTTTTTACAAAGTAGAAGTGATGCAAGGAGGGAAGAGTATATGGAGAAAAAGAGAGAAGTTAAGAGAGTGGTGAAGCAATGTAAAAAGAGAGCAAATGAGAGAGTGGGTGAGATGTTATCAACAAATTTTGTTGAAAATAAGAAAAAGTTTTGGAGTGAGATTAACAAGTTAAGAAAGCCTAGAGAACAAATGGATTTGTCAGTTAAAAATAGGAGAGGAGAGTTATTAAATGGAGAGTTAGAGGTATTGGGAAGATGGAAGGAATATTTTGAGGAATTGTTAAATGTTGATGAAGATAGGGAAGCTGTGATTTCGTGTATAGGGCAAGGAGGAATAACATCTTGTAGGAGTGAGGAAGAGCCAGTTGTGAGTGTGGGGGAAGTTCGTGAGGCAGTAGGTAAAATGAAAGGGGGTAAGGCAGCCGGGATTGATGGGATAAAGATAGAAATGTTAAAAGCAGGTGGGGATATAGTTTTGGAGTGGTTGGTGCAATTATTTAATAAATGTATGGAAGAGGGTAAGGTACCTAGGGATTGGCAGAGAGCATGCATAGTTCCTTTGTATAAAGGCAAAGGGGATAAAAGAGAGTGCAAAAATTATAGGGGGATAAGTCTGTTGAGTGTACCTGGTAAAGTGTATGGTAGAGTTATAATTGAAAGAATTAAGAGTAAGACGGAGAATAGGATAGCAGATGAACAAGGAGGCTTTAGGAAAGGTAGGGGGTGTGTGGACCAGGTGTTTACAGTGAAACATATAAGTGAACAGTATTTAGATAAGGCTAAAGAGGTCTTTGTGGCATTTATGGATTTGGAAAAGGCGTATGACAGGGTGGATAGGGGGGCAATGTGGCAGATGTTGCAAGTGTATGGTGTAGGAGGTAGGTTACTGAAAGCAGTGAAGAGTTTTTACGAGGATAGTGAGGCTCAAGTTAGAGTATGTAGGAAAGAGGGAAATTTTTTCCCAGTAAAAGTAGGCCTTAGACAAGGATGTGTGATGTCACCGTGGTTGTTTAATATATTTATAGATGGGGTTGTAAGAGAAGTAAATGCGAGGGTCTTGGCAAGAGGCGTGGAGTTAAAAGATAAAGAATCACACACAAAGTGGGAGTTGTCACAGCTGCTCTTTGCTGATGACACTGTGCTCTTGGGAGATTCTGAAGAGAAGTTGCAGAGATTGGTGGATGAATTTGGTAGGGTGTGCAAAAGAAGAAAATTAAAGGTGAATACAGGAAAGAGTAAGGTTATGAGGATAACAAAAAGATTAGGTGATGAAAGATTGAATATCAGATTGGAGGGAGAGAGTATGGAGGAGGTGAACGTATTCAGATATTTGGGAGTGGACGTGTCAGCGGATGGGTCTATGAAAGATGAGGTGAATCATAGAATTGATGAGGGAAAAAGAGTGAGTGGTGCACTTAGGAGTCTGTGGAGACAAAGAACTTTGTCCTTGGAGGCAAAGAGGGGAATGTATGAGAGTATAGTTTTACCAACGCTCTTATATGGGTGTGAAGCATGGGTGATGAATGTTGCAGCGAGGAGAAGGCTGGAGGCAGTGGAGATGTCATGTCTGAGGGCAATGTGTGGTGTGAATATAATGCAGAGAATTCGTAGTTTGGAAGTTAGGAGGAGGTGCGGGATTACCAAAACTGTTGTCCAGAGGGCTGAGGAAGGGTTGTTGAGGTGGTTCGGACATGTAGAGAGAATGGAGCGAAACAGAATGACTTCAAGAGTGTATCAGTCTGTAGTGGAAGGAAGGCGGGGTAGGGGTCGGCCTAGGAAGGGTTGGAGGGAGGGGGTAAAGGAGGTTTTGTGTGCGAGGGGCTTGGACTTCCAGCAGGCATGCGTGAGCGTGTTTGATAGGAGTGAATGGAGACAAATGGTTTTTAATACTTGACGTGCTGTTGGAGTGTGAGCAAAGTAACATTTATGAAGGGATTCAGGGAAACCGGCAGGCCGGACTTGAGTCCTGGAGATGGGAAGTACAGTGCCTGCACTCTGAAGGAGGGGTGTTAATGTTGCAGTTTAAAAACTGTAGTGTAAAGCACCCTTCTGGCAAGACAGTGATGGAGTGAATGATGGTGAAAGTTTTTCTTTTTCGGGCCACCCTGCCTTGGTGGGAATCGGCCGGTATGATAATAATAATAAAAAAAAATAACTAAGTGAATATAATGAATAGAATGACTAAGTGAATATAATGAATAGAATAACTAAGTGAATATAATGAATAGAATGACTAAGTGAATAGAATAAGTGACTATAATGAATAAAATAAGTGAATAGAATAAGTGAACAGAATAAGTAAATAGAATGAATAGAATAAGTGAATAGAATTAATAGAATGACTAGGTGAATGGAATGAATAGAATTAGTGAATAGAATGAATAGAATAAGTGAATAGAAAGAATAGAATAAGTGAATAGAACGAACAGAGTAAGTAAATAAAATTACTAGAATAGGCGAATAAAATTAGTAAATAGAATGATTAAGTGAATAGAATGAATAGAATAAGTGAATAGAATGAATGGAATAAGTGAATAGAATCAGTGAACAGAATGAATAGAATTAGTGAACAGAATGAATAGAATAAGTGAATAAAATTAATATAATAAGTGAAAAGAATGAAAAGAATAAGTGAATAAAATGAATAGAATAAGTAAATAGAATGAATAGAATACGTGAATAAAATGAATAGAATAAGTGAATATAATGAATAGAATAAATGAATAAGTGAATAGAATGAATAGAATAAGTAAATAGAATGAAGAGATTAAGTGAATAAAATGAAAAGAATGACTAAGTGAGTAGAATGAATAGAATGACTAAGTCAACAGAACACTGCGTTGAAGATGTAGTGATTTATGGAACCTGTGAATCATAAATATTTATGAAGAAAAAAACATCAACGTTACAAGGAAACTGTAATATGTTTATTTACACTGTAAGAACAGAGAGGCAGCATTTACACTGTAAGAACAGAGAAGCAACATTTACACTGTAAGAACAGAGAGGCAACATTTACACTGTAAGAACAGAGAAGCAACATTTACACTGTAAGAACAGAGAAGCAACATTTACACTGTAAGAACAGAGAAGCAACATTTACACTGTAAGAACAGAGAAGCAACATTTACACTGTAAGAACAGAGAAGCAACATTTACACTGTAAGAACAGAGAAGCAACATTTACACTGTAAGAACAGAGAAGCAACATTTACACTGTAAGAACAGAGAAGCAACATTTACACTGTAAGAACAGAGAGGCAACATTTACACTGTAAGAACAGAGAGGCAACATTTACACTGTAAGAACAGAGAGGCAACATTTACACTGTAAGAACAGAGAGGCAACATTTACACTGTAAGAACAGAGAGGCAACATTTACACTGTAAGAACAGAGAAGCAACATTTACACTGTAAGAACAGAGAAGCAACATTTACACTGTAAGAACAGAGAGGCAACATTTACACTGTAAGAACAGAGAAGCAACATTTACACTGTAAGAACAGAGAGGCAACATTTACACTGTAAGAACAGAGAAGCAACATTTACACTGTAAGAACAGAGAAGCAACATTTACACTGTAAGAACAGAGAGGCAACATTTACACTGTAAGAACAGAGAAGCAACATTTACACTGTAAGAACAGAGAGGCAACATTTACACTGTAAGAACAGAGGAGCAACATTTACACTGTAAGAACAGAGAAGCAACATTTACACTGTAAGAACAGAGAGGCAACATTTACACTGTAAAAACAGAGAGGCAACATTTACACTGTAAGAACAGAGAGGCAACATTTACACTGTAAGAACAGAGAGGCAACATTTACACTGTAAGAACAGAGAGGCAACATTTACACTGTAAGAACAGAGAGGCAACATTTACACTGTAAGAACAGAGAGGCAACATTTACACTGTAAGAACAGAGAGGCAACAGTTTGACAGGGAGAAATAAATTTGATCATGTTATAAGATGTGGCATGCAAAGAGTACGTAACCTTTATTCGGCGCATGTACACACCCTCATTTACAGGCTATCTCCCACAACCAGCGAACCAGGTTGCTAAGAGTTGATGATGGGGCCCCGTCGTTCAACTAGTGACCAGGTTCTAGCCAATAAGATGATGGTTTTGGCAATCGCAGAGGTTATGTGGGTACCGCTCTCCTGTCTGCCCTTGTCATTCCCATTCTAGAGCTGGTTGAAGCACGGTCTGCTATCTTGTGGCTTCTATTTCTGCCTTGCTTACCGTGGAGTGCACTATACTTATCACTGTACATAGTGTACATATTGCTGTTCTAAACTGGTGAAGGATAATATAAGTCTAAACTTTTTCTGCTGTGTTTATTTTGCTCCCATTACACCCGGAACAACAGGCCATTTGGAATCCTGGGTTGTAATATAAGACTTTTATTTAGGCCTATACTAAATGGAAATGTTCACTTTTAACACGTTTTCAACACTAAGAATGTAGATTATACACCAGGTCTTCTGGTTGTTGTCCTGATCTATCAAGCTGTTGCTTCCCCCTCCCTGCAGTCTGACGTATGCGCCACAGCCAGACTGGCTATGAACTGATTTGAGGAATTTGTTGAGTTTCCTTTTGAAGGCAGTCATAAAGCTATTGGTAATCCCCCCTTGTTCACAAAGGGAAGGCATTGAAGAGTCGAGGTCCCTTTACACTTATTGACTTCTCTCTCAATGCTCTTTCAATTTCTCCTCCATGGTTTTCACTGGAGGTATCTTCCGCCGTCTGACTGACCTAGTCTGTTCATATATAGAAATTTTGAAATATAAATTCAGGACCAATTCCCCCCCCCCCCACCTTAACCGTCTAAGAAGTACAGTGCAAGAGACTTCAGGTATTCCCTGTAGTTTAGGTGCTGGAGATCCTAAAACCTATGAAGATGAAAGTTAAGACACATTTGCAACATCTGGGTATCTTCATTGTAGACGTGACTATCAATACCTCTGCTCCAGAATGTTCACCACTACGGTGTTCATCACACCAACACCAAGACTGAGGGACTGATTACCTCATCTTCTGTATATAGTTCTACTGTCTTCTAATTATGTCCTAGAATCTGTATTGATAAAGTCACTGGATGGCGAAACGTCTACAATAAAGATACCCAGATGTTGCACATGTGTCTGAACTTTAATCTTGTCGGTATTATATATCTGTCTTATATATAGAAACTATAAACTTCCTTTGTACTTTTTCCAGTTCTTTAATATCGCCTCTTTGTAGTAGCTTAGGCTTGATTACAAGTATTTCTGGTGGTTTAGTACACACACACATGATGATCGGTTGGTAGTTTACTTAGCTCACACACTGAGGTACGGGGTTGGATCCCCGGTATAGGTGGAAATACTGGGGCGTGTTTCCTTAATTAAGACACCTCCTGTCCTTGTTCATATATCTGTTATATAGGTACCTGTATGTTAGCCGACTGATGTGGGTGACATCCTGGGTTCTCTCCCCGCCCGTGGCATGGTTTGTTTGCAATAGTGTCATTACGATGTCATGAGTCAAGTGAACTGTAGATATATATCCAAATGTATTCCTGTAAACCCTTTTTGGGGCCTTGTTCCTAGGCCTTTTGTGAATCCATACATTTTTGCGCTACTCTCCGGAGGATGGATATAGGGCGCACAATAAACTAGCCGCTTCGACGGGGAAAATGCGATCCTTGATAGACACCCATTACTACACAGCAGTATTTTAACCTAGGGAAAACGAGTGACTTGAAGAGTGTTAACAGAGCCTTTCCTTGTCTTGTTTTGAAAGTTCTAGTTACCCAAAATGTAATTTTCCTTGCAGCTGGAATAATAAAGTTTTGTGTTCTTTGAACGCGAGATTTTCTTAAATTATACCTCCCAGATTTCTCATATTAGATTTGCCCTCTATCAAGCGATTTCTGCTTGTCGAGTACTCCGACCTTGTTATTATTTGTTCAGTCTTTCCGCTACCTAGTTACTGTAATTTGTCGATGAACACGATATTGCTGTTAGTAGCCCATTGGAAAGTTTTCCCGATGTCACCTTGTACGCTGTCTGTGTCTTCTATGGATGCCACTCCCATGTAGACTCTAGTATCGTCTGCCAAAAATTATGCAGTCCTATGGTTTATATGCCTGTTTATGTCAGATATGAGAGTGAGAAAGTGAAGTGAAACAAGTAGTGTGCCTTAGGGAACAAAACATTGTAGCAGCCCCTGAGTTTAATCTGCTTATTATTTCTCTGTGGCTTCTTTTAGTTAGGAATACACGATAATTGCAGTTTATTTTCCAGTGCATCCAAGACCACGTGTAAAAGTCCAGCAGTTGTGAGAAACAGGAGAGTTCTGTTTTGAATCCATGTTGACCTGGGTTGTGCAACTAAAGAGACTCCATGTCACTCGTAATCTTTTTACTTGAACCCTTTCAAAGATCTTGATAATATGGAACATTAGCACTAATGGTTTCCATAGTTTTTTTTAAGCAGCATTTGAAACCTACACACTGTGTTTGCGACTTTAGAAAAAAAATAATGCCCTATTCTAAAGGGCATAAAACTCTCCCTTTTCTACAAAATTGGTAAGACGTACAATGTTCTAGTTAACATCAGATGAAAGATAAATGGCTAGATAATCTTTTCATCAACATCGTTTGAGCGAAATGTCAATAGATTGCATAATAAAAAATTCTGAAGTTTCTTTTCAAGATTATTTTGGGGGAAAATCAATATAAACAAAATGGTAAAAAAAAAAAAAATAGCAAATTCCTAATTCCCCAATAACGTGTACAAAAATCATCACACTCCTATAAATACTTTTTGCCAAAACAACAAAATAACATTAATAACTTTTTCCTGAGCTACACATATAGTATTACTTTTCCTGCATAACTCTACGGTCACCTCACGCCACGTTTCAGTATGTTGCAACACACCACTCATGTTGACAGCCCGCAGGCAACTGAGTTGTTATCACTTCCTGAACTTGAGTGGAGTCCTCGGAGAAGTTGCAGTGTAGTGTATTTAGAATGACACAATCATAAAAATCGCGAATTGCCATCATTGTCCTACTGATGACAGCAAGAGCAAAAAATTACCTTTCTGGAAAAACGTTCTTAGAAATATGATAGAAACAATCTGATTACATGAATATGTTGCCAGAATTTTGCACTATTTATCGATAAGAAAACATTTTTTCAATAATTTTTTTATTTTTTTTTTTTTTTATCTTTCCTGACACCTTTGCTACATCTGATACTAAACGATAATTTTTGTCCTGAATTTTGCATTTAATATGAGGTATTTTTCATTTCTCTTAATTTCAAATATGACTATTTTCTTCTGTCTTTCGTATACTTTGTGTAATCCATTCAATTTGATCTCAACATTTTCCATTTCTCTCACCTTCGAGGAGTTTGTCATTTGTTGTCTTCAACCATGGAGAGCACGCCTATACTTGCACCTTCTTCTCTTCCTTCGTAATTGTGTAGAGAATACTTCTAAGGACATTGAGTTCATCCTCTCTCAATACTGATTCAGATCCTAGTTTATCATATTGTCTTCCCAGTCAAGCAGTTTCCTCTTGAAAGCTTCTACAGTTGTCCCAGCAGTGTTTCTGATATCTTTACGTAAGATGTTGAATACTCTGGCGTCACGTATGTCGATACAGTATTTCCTTATTGTGCCAACCACACCCTTGCTTTTCACTGGGTTTAATTTGCAATTCTTCCCATCTCTCTCTCTCTCTCTCTCTCTCTCTCTCTCTCTCTCTCTCTCTCTCTCTCTCTCTCTCTCTCTCTCTCTCTCTCTCTCTCTCTCTCTCTCTCTTCAGTATATTGTTACAGCAGTGTGCATATTTGGGACAAGGCCCTCGAGTACTTTCCAGGTGTATATTATCATGTACCTTTCTCTGCTATGTTCCATTGAGTTTATATTTAAGACTTTAAGGTGTTCCCAGTTATTTAAATACTTTTCTAGCTCTATGCTGACAGTAAACAATCTCTCTATTTGTTCCA
The DNA here is from genome assembly GCF_038502225.1 of Cherax quadricarinatus. Classification (NCBI taxonomy): domain Eukaryota; kingdom Metazoa; phylum Arthropoda; class Malacostraca; order Decapoda; family Parastacidae; genus Cherax; species Cherax quadricarinatus. The sequence continues at coordinate 39,543,986 of NC_091316.1, read as the reverse complement.
TCTCTGATATTTCTCCTGCCCTGAATGGGGGTCGTCAACACTGAGCAATATTCCAAATGAAGGAGTAATAGCGATTGTCACCCTTGGCATTATTTCCTTTCATTTGAAGGTTCTCATTACCCACCTCGTCATACTCCAGACTGTCGTGTCCTTTGTCGTATTGTTTTTTTATTGAAAGTAAGTTCAGCTGACATGATTATTCCCAAGTCTTTCACGTGTTCCTTTCGTTCTGCTTAACGATCCTCTTGAGTTTTGCATACAGTGTTCCTTTTGAGTAATTTATTTCCATACCTAAGCATCTGGAACTTATCACCATTGAATGCCATGTTGTTCTCCACTGCTCACTGAAAAATACTGCTTATATCTTCTTGTAATTTTTCAGAGTCTTCTACCGAAGTGACTTTTATGCTTGTTTTAGTGACATCTGCAAATGATAATACAAAACTGTGAGGATGAGAAACAACAGAGGTGCCAGGACAGCACTTTGAGGAACCGAGCATTTTACCTAGCTGATGCTGGATTTTGCTCGGTTTACTGCTACTTTTCGTGCTCTGTGTGTTAGGATCCCGAAAATACAGATGCCTACCTTCTCCATGATGCCTATGACACTCAATTTGTGTGCAATCGCCCCATGATCACATTTATCAAACCCCTTTGCAAAAAATCTTTGTTTAACACAAGTGCATTTTTGTTGTCTTCCACCGTCTTCGTAATCTGTCATATTGGGTCAGCAGCTGTGACAGACGTAATCGTCTTGCTCTAAAACCGTGCTGGTTTGGGTTATGCCGATTGTTCTGCTCCATGAAATCTGTAATCTGCTGTCTCATCACTCTTTCGAAAAGTTTTATGATATGGGAAGTTAGGGCTATTGATCTGTAATTTTTAGCAAGTGCTGTACTACTTCTCTTATGCAAAGGAGCTATGTGTGCATTCAATAGATCTCTGGTATTTCAACTAGATCTAGGCTCTTTCTCCAAAGAATACTTAGGGCACCTTTTTTTATAAATAGGGTATTCCATGAGTCTGGTGTGGGTGCTGAGTGAATAGACATTATTTCAGTTTCTTTTTCAAAATCTATGGGATTAGTTTTACAGTAGTATGCATATTAATTGGGAAAGTGATGAAATAAGACATTTATTTGGAAAATGAATGTTTATTTGAAAAATAAACGTCAATAATACGACAAATAATTGATTTAATAAGAGATATGACTATCCTTTGCTTTTATAAGTATTGCTGCACAGGCACAGAATCGACCAATGTTGCACATATTTTTGTAAGTTCTTCGTCGTGGTACCTGGTCCTAATGAGAGCAGCAATTAGCTTCTCCTCAGTTAAACAATCCTGTTTCGTGATCTTGAGTTTGGCTGTAGGCCATAAATTTTTAACTGGATTGAGGTCAGGAGAGTTTCCAGGCCAATTTAGAACGCCTCGCCCATTCTCTTCGAGGAATTTTAGCACTTTTCTGGAAGTGTGGCATGGAGCAAGATCCTTCTGGAAAACGCCGTCTCCATTAGAAATGTTTCTGTCCACAATGGGAAACAAATGAGTTGCCAGGATTGCCTTCCATTTGTCACTGTTCATCGTTCCCTCAATGCTAACAAGCTGTCCAGGACATTTAGCAGTAAAACGTCTCCAAAACATCTTAGGAGGGTGTTGTAGTGCTTGTTAAATGTGTCCAAATGGATGAGGTTCGCGTTTGCTCCACCTCATTATCACTGACTTGTACCCCATGTACTTCAAAATGCACCTCATCTTAAAATATAAGTATCCTCCATTCATTTGTCGTCCATCAGTCATGATTGACTTCCCACCACAGCAGTTTTTCTTCAAAGCAGCAGTCAATAATTTCTTCTTTACTGGCTATCAGGAAGCTCTGCCAGCTTCAAGGAGCCTTCATCGAACAATTGAAGAATCACCATTTACGCCAGATGAAAACAAATCTTTCTGTAGATCTTTGCTGGTTTTCATGGGATCCTTCACACTATTTCTCACAACCTTTTCATCGTGAGGTGTCTTGCGTTTTCTTCCACATCATCCTTCACAATCCACCAGTGTCGTTACCTCTCTTCAGAATCCGACGAACTGTTGACTTTGCTAGACTCAAACCATACCACGGGCGGGATTTGAACCCGCGGTCAGAGAGTCTCAAAACTCCAGACCGTCGCGTTAGCCACTGCACCAGCTAGCCACAATAAGATTCGTCCAACTAGGTATATTTCTACACCATAGGAAGGTTAACACAGGCACCACTGTGACCACAAATGCAAGTTTTTACAGACGAATCGTAAAAACTTGCATTTGTGGTCACAGTGGTGCCTATGCTAACCTTCCTATGGTGTGACTCAAACTTTTGGCAATCTGTCTGATACTTAAATCAGCATGTTTTTTTAAGAGCTACAATACTTGCACGCTTCCTAGGTGTAACATCCATCATGAATTTCAGCAGTAATCATGAACTGAAGAGTAGAAATTGTCGAAACCACATTCACTTACAGTGCACACTTACAGGAATTGCCTTACAGAACAACTGCTGTTGTAGCACTGACGAGAGTCGCAAGGTAACACCACAACTGGATAGTTGCCATAAGTCGGTAGCAAACTCTTCTGAAATGAAAAGAACCCAAACTACATTAACTAAAGGAGAGACTAAGACATTTTATGAGATAATCACAAATTTACTCCTTTCCCAATTAATTTGCACACTACTGTAATGTCAGTTTGTCGATCTGCGCTACCATCGGCTGGAGTGAAAAAAATTTCTTCATTCTCTAATATGCTGTCATTTACTGGGTTACCGAACACCAACTCGTACTCATTTCCTGCTCCTCGTTAGTATACGAGTCTCCTCTCATTAACGGTACACGCAGTTCTAAGTTCGGATTTTGTGTGTGAATATAAATATTTTGGTTTTCTAGCAGTATCCTGGACGGCCTTTTGTTTTCTTCTGCTTGGTATGACACCCTGAGTTTCTGCTCTTAATCGGTGATCTCTTGGCTAAGATAATCTTACCTTTTTTGGTGACATGTTTATATTTTGAAGCAATTCGGTAACCCCTTTTTATTCTTTTGTGCTATCTCCTACGCTCTCTCTATATATTTATCTGATCATTTTTTGGGTTTTCTCAATGATACGTATGTAATACTGACCTTCCATACATCTGTATTCAATTTCTCCATTCACTGAAACAGGGCTCTGGTGGCCTGGTGGTTAACGCTCTCGCTTCACACGGTGAGGGCCTGGGTTCGATTCCCAGCCAGAGGAGAAACATTGGACGTGTTTCTTTCCACCTGTTGTCTATGTTCCCCATCAGTAAAATGGGTACCTGGGTGTTAGTCGACTGGTGTGGGTCACATCCTGGGACACTGACCTAAGGAGGCCTGGTCACAGACCGGGCCGCGGGGGCGTTGACCCCCGGAACTCTCTCCAGATAAACTCCAGATAAACTGATGAGGATTTAGTGTTTATGTCTATTTCCATGATATGTTAATTTTGTCCCAGTCATTTCTATGGCTGTTGAAGTTAAACTTGTTCAACGTACCTCTTCTTAAATTAGTGTTGTACTTCCATGGCCATGAGTTTACACTCGTTTGTATTTCTACGATGTTGTGATAGGAGTATATTGTTTTTGTAACTGTTGTATCGCTGATTAGTTTCTCATTGTTTGTGAATATCAAATCCAGGGTATTTTCATTTCTAGCGGGATCAGTTATCTGCTGGTTCAATAGGTTCTTTTCGCAAAGCTTCATTAGTTCCCTGGTATGTACCTACTGGGCCACGGTGCTTCCAGGAGTTGTTTCTGGAATAACGTTGTGTTCAGATATCTTCCATTTTACATGTGGGAGATTAAAATCTCCAAGGAGAATAATATCTGGTATGGGATTTTCTAGCTTATCAAGACAGATATCTTCCTTAACTGCTTTGTGAATTCTTCGGCTGTTGCTGACGGTGGTTTAAATGCTAGCGTAATTACCAAATTCCTATTTTCAGCTGTAATACCTAAAATTTCTATTGTATCGTTCAGTGAATTCAACAGCTCTGACCAACATACAGTATATTTCATATGGAGTCCTATTTCTCCCTGTGACCTATTAATTCTATCACATCGATACATGTTAGAGAAAACTATAACACGTATCGTCCAAAACATTGGATACATGCTTTAGACATATATAACATGTATCTGTCCTAAACATCCATCGTGTGTATTTCTGTAAATGCGCCAAACATGGCATTCGCTTCATTGAGGAGCCCACTAATATAAATGTTTGCAAAGAAGAAGCCGGATTTACCATTTGGAATGTTTTGCTTTGGTATGTGTTAAGTTAGTACCATTGATGATGTACTACCTGCAATAAAATTATGAGCTCTACAGAAAAGGTGATTTTTTTTCCTCTCTCCATAATAAAAAGAGAGTGTGGACAAAGGCAGGTCACCTCATCGGTAAGGTCATATTTGAGAATTGTTTTCAAAGATATTGGTTGTATTTTCATGTGCTCCAGCAAAAACAACTTTTATGGGTATTTTTCATATGAACATCCATTAATCAGTGTCACTGGTATTATGGTGAAAGTGGCACCTGATTTACTGGGTGAACTTAGTGTTCCGGGTGACCTAACAAAAACATACTGGATGACTGGAAAACATACTGGATGACTGGAAAACATACTGGATGACTGGAAAACATACCGGATGACTGGAAAACATACAGGATGACTGGAAAACATGCTGGATTACTGGAAAACATACTGGACGATTGGAAAACATACTGGATGACTGGAAAACATACTGGATGACTGGAAAGCATACTGAATGACTGGAAAGCATACTGGATGGCTGGAAAACATACTGGATGACTGGAAAACATACTGGATGACTGGAAAACATACTGGATGACAGAAGAATTCTGAACGGCCAACATCAGATATAAAAAGCAAATTAAAGGGAGTAGAGACAGTTAAGAAAAGATAGCCACATAAGAAACAGCAACAAAAATAGACAGAGGCCGGTGGTGTCCTCCTAGAAAGGGTTTATGATCCTTTTCCCTGAGGGGCCAAACAAAGTCAATCTCAGGAATAATAACGAGAGCACCAATCCCCAACTCAATTTCCCACACCTTGCTCCACCTCCCCTCCTCACAGCTCAGCCACAACTCTCTCAACACTCACTCACAAGGCACTGCAGCAACTTATTTGTGAAATATCATATTTTTCTTCTCCTCACTCCACCTCTCTCTCTCTCTCTCTCTCTCTCTCTCTCTCCTACAACACCTTCAAACTTAAATACTGTAAATTTTCGTCACCTTTCTTCTTCCTCTCCTTCTCTCTCCCATCTTCTCTCTCATCACTTCTCTTTTTCTTTCTTCCTTCATATTTTCCCCTCACTTCCAATTCCCTTTTCTTTTTCCCACCCTTTCTTCCACTTCCTTTTCATGCCGCAGTTTTTAACTCTCCCTCTCCCTCCACACCTGACTGTGTCTCTCCTTCCACACCTGACTGTGTCTCTCCCTCCACACCTGACTGTGTCTCTCCTTCCACACCTGGCTGTGTCTCTCCTTCCACACCTGACTGTGTCTCTCCCTCCACACCTGACTGTGTCTCTCCTTCCTTACCTGACTGTGTCTCTCCCTCCACACCTGACTGTGTCTCTCCTTCCACACCTGACTGTGTCTCTCCCTCCACACCTGACTGTGTCTCTCCTTCCACACCTGACTGTGTCTCTCCCTCCACACCTGACTGTGTCTCTCCCTCCACACCTGACTGTGTCTCTCCTTCCACACCTGACTGTGTCTCTCCTTCCACACCTGACTGTGTCTCTCCTTCCACACTTGACTGTGTCTCTCCTTCCACACCTGACTGTGTCTCTCCATCCACACCTGACTGTGTCTCTCCTTCCACACCTGACTGTGTCTCTCCATCCACACCTGACTGTGTCTCTCCTTCCACACCTGACTGTGTCTCTCCTTCCACACCTGACTGTGTCTCTCCTTCCACACCTGACTGTGTCTCTCCTTCCACACCTGACTGTGTCTCTCCTTCCACACCTGACTGTGTCTCTCCTTCCACACCTGACTGTGTCTCTCCCTCCACACCTGACTGTGTCTCTCCTTCCACACCTGACTGTGTCTCTCCTTCCACACCTGACTGTGTCTCTCCCTCCACACCTGACTGTGTCTCTCCATCCACACCTGACTGTGTCTCTCCGTCCACACTTGACTGTGTCTCTCCGTCCACACCTGATTGTGTCTCTCCCTCCACTCTGTGTTTCTCCTTTTTCATCTGCTTCTGCCTATCTCATCTCCATTTGAATTTCTGCTTGCATGCGCATCTTCTCTGCTCTATCTCATGCGCATGCGCATCTTCTCTGCTCTATTTTGACCTTTTCATTCCTCGATTTCAGTTGTTTGCCTTCCATATAAACATTCCTACTCTTTTTTCCCTTTTACCAGTCTACCTTCAATTATTACCGCCACTCTCACAGTTTATCCTATTCATAATTTCTCTTTGTATCTCTCACATTTTACTCTTTTCCTTCTCTTCTTTACCTTTCTCTTTCCTCTCTAACTCTACCTACCCATTATCATTCACTTTTCCCTTAACCATCAGATCTCTTCTTTTTCCATTCTCTCAAACATCACTCGCACTATTAATTAATCCTTCACCCATGAACCCATGAATTCTGGCCTGCCACAGTAGTTTCATTGTGTTATAGACTGTTTGTGGGGGCGGATACTCAAACAGGAGGAGGCTGAAATTGATCCCTGGTAAGCTTATGTGAAGCTGTCCGGTTATAACCCAAAGCAACTGATTTCCGTAGTAGTAGTTAAGCTACTTGAGAAAATCAGAACCAGTGGAGTGAGAGAAGACATCTTAGCGTGTATCGCAAGATGGTATAAATATTGTCCCAAATGATTGTAGGCAGATCGGGTGAGAAAATAAATATTTCACTAGAGGGATAGCAAATAAGGAAGGGATGTTTCTATTTAAGACTCCTGGAGGCCACATTAATTATGGTACAATAGATTAAGGCACACACATCTGAGTAATAAATCCCTGGAAGCAGTAACTTCGAACTTCGAAGAGGAAGTAGCATCCGATAGTACAGAATTCATGACTGAGGATACTAGTGCACCTTAACACAAGTTATGGGATTTATATAGAGGATACATCAACTTCAATAAGGGTAGTCCTGATGACACGTTTACTAGGTCGGTATCTCGAAAAGGGATAAATTTGGATGAGTCTGTCCTGAAAATTGAATCGGTGGCATGTGAAAATCAATCGTCGGTAGACAGCTCAACCTCTTCGCTAGTCGCTACTAATTCCACTCTTTCACTGGTCTTTGAGATTTATCCTACATAATTTAAAGCTATGCATAGATTCTGCCTCCACTACATCATTAGACAAGTAAAAAATCTTAATGCTTGGTTAGAGTATCAGGTGGGTGTCACAGAGACGGGTGTCGTCATGCGACGACACCCGTCAAACTACATTTCACGTGATGGTGAAGTGTAGTCTTGACTCTTTATATGCCTTCCTTTGATGTTTTGTTTTTTACAGTTTCTTGATAATGTGAGAAGTCACGGAAGCGCTTGGAATTCAGCTATTCTTTCACAGTGGTTGCTTTGCATATTGTGATATCAAGTGTTTACTGTGATTTTATTGCATATATACATACATACATATATATATATATATATATATATATATATATATATATATATATATATATATATATATATATATATATATATATATATATATATATATATATATATATATATATATATATATATATATATGTATATATATTCATTTGAATAATCAAATTAAAAGTGTTACAGGTCCCTTTATGCTCTATCTTCCAAGACTATAATGCACCAATTAATACCACTAAATAGTAAAAAATTAGCGTGAAAAACACGAAAGTGAAGTCGAAACACTTGTCCCCAGAGTCGCTGAATCTAAATATTATCGAGCAACTTTGGCGTCAATTGGAACAGCAATTGGAAGTATCAGATGAACGCATGGGAGGACGGGTTAAATAGTAAGACGACAGAGAAGCTAAAAATTTGGGTTGGAAGTTCCTTTGTAGTTTGTGATTCCTGTTCTTGGGTTGGCGTTCTATGTTAGGTTGAGCGCTGGTATGTACTTCTGGAGGGCGAATTTTGAAATGATATCTGATTTCCATTGTCCCTTTGAGATGTTGAAATTCGTGGTGGTAGCTATGAGTGCGGATTCTATGACTTTGTAATTGCAGTGTGATTGTGTTTGATGGTGGTCGTTTCCCATTAAATATTGGAATTATTGATACTAATATTGTGAAAAAAAACAGCTGAATTCTTCTGTGATGGGTGGGTGTATTGGTGATGCGTAGGTGTGGGTGATGGGTGAGTGTGGTGGGTGATACGTGGGTGTGGTAGGGGTTAATGATGGGTGAATGATGTAATGTGCGGGTGATACGGTGGGTGATGGATTCTTGTGCTGAGCAACAAATGAATGAATTCCAACAAAATACTTGAGATCCCATCTTAATATTCAGCTGTTGAAATATTCTGCTGAAAGACTCTCTAAACACATCATCAGAATTCTTTAAATATTAAATATATCAATATTAAAAAATGAAGAATTTTTGTTGGACAGTGTTGTTCGTAGGAGTTTCACTGTGGATGTTCCAGGACCTCCTGACTGGATGTCTGCAGTCAGACGTGCGGGTCCTCAACGACCTCGTCGCACAGCAGTACATGCCCAACATCTTCGTCAGGCTGCTCAGCTACATACCCTTCGTGGGGCACTTGGCGACGACTGAGGGAGTGTCTCTGCCCCAGGTAGATCTGCCCGGGCTGTTGAACTGGTCCCTCGTGAGGAAGCTCAAATGCGTCATCGCCCTGCGAAGTCTCGTGCAGCTGAGGTTGTTCATGGGAGAGGAGAGTCCTTCGGGATACTTGATGATGGTGGTGGGGCTTCTGCTGGGGTACGTCGCCCTTGCTCTCTACACCATCACCTTCACCCTCATGAAGGGCTTTAATAAATTACAAAGGTGCAGAACCTCAACTGATTCGCCAGCAAGTGCGGCTTTCTCAAGCCTTTGCATGGGCCTTAGAGATAGCGTGTCATGGGTTCGAGAATCCACACGGGTTAAACCCACCTATTACAGCACCTTAGGGGTTCGAGAACCCCGCAAAACTTGGGATAAACCGAGGTACTGTTGGATATCAGGGGCTCGAGTGCCAGTAACCTCGCTGGTTGAACCATCATTCTGTAGTATATCAGAGATTCAGGAGCAGGAACCTATGACCAGCAGAAAGCATAGCGGCCCCGTCTCCCCTCCCATGACAGCCAGCCCTGACTCTTCTGTCTTGACACCCAGCCATGGCTCTTTTACCTTAGCAGCCAGCCCGGGAGTTTCTGCAAAGACAGGCAGCATTGGCTATACTGCCGTCTCTCCTGCCGTGATAGCCAGCCCCTTCTCTGGCATGACGGCCAGCCCCGTCTCCTCTGCCTTGACAGCCAGCCCGGGAGTTTGTGCAAAGACAGACAGCATTGACTATGCTGCCGTCTCTCCACCCATGACAGCCAGCCCTGACTCTTCTTCCACGACAGCCAGCCATGTAACTGTTGTCAAGACATCCAGCCACGTAGCTGCTGCCAAGACAGCCAGCCCTGTACCTGCTGTTGCTACACATGATATGTGTACAGAGGTCACCACCGATGACAGCTCAGTAAGGTTTGTAATGACGAAGGTGAGGTCAATGTTGGAGGAGCTTCACTCACCAGCCGTCGTGGCCAGAACTGCCTTGCTCGCTATAATTTCGGAAATGGACCTGGAAGACGAGCTAAGTGAGTCATGGTGTTCAGACGACTGTACTTATATATCATGAGCTGCCTGACTCACCTTAAGTTGTAAGACCCAGGCTGTTAGTGGTGGGATACCACTAACAGTTAGAGGTGGGACCAGATGTAAGACTTTGGTTGTCACTCTTCGGACCCGGTTGTCAGTGTTGGGACCAAATATAAGACCCCGGGTGGTTGTCAGTGCTGGGACCAGATGTAAGAACCCGGTTGTCAGTGTTGGAAACATATGTAAGACCCAGGGTGTCAGTGTTGGGGCCAGATGTAAGACCCCGGTTGTCAGTGCTGGAACCAGATGTACGACCGATTGTCAGAGGTGGTGGTGTATCGAGACCCGGATCTGAGGTCTGGGACCACATATAGGGTCTGGGACCTCTTGCGCATTGTTTAATCATTTTTTTACGACTCACTTTCCAGATATACCACGGAAGACGGGATAGATATACTAAGGCCATCTTCCTATGAATAAATTACAGATGTTACCCTTTAAATTGACTCATTTTCTAAAGGGTGCGAAAATTCCTATGATAATTGCCAGATCTATATTATGTATGTAAAGTCATTTATATCATATCCAGCGTCTGCCTCAGGATCTTGTGGGATAGATAAATTGTGACTGCCTTCCTTTGGATAAATTATAAATGTTTCCCTTTAAATGAGCCTCTTTAAATTGACCTGTTTTCTAGAGGTGCGGAATTCCCAAGACAATTGCCAGTGATATGCATTCATGGTATACATACTACATGTCGTAGACTGATCGAATTTTTGATAACTGTCGTGTTACGTTCATTAGGTTAATACTAAAATATCAATGATTCTGGACTGGCTCTCTTACAATGTTATAATATTGAATCTTTCAGGCTATGGGTATTGGTATGCCTGGGGGCACTTTCTCGCTTTTTTTTATTTTTATAACGATTATACATTGTAAGTTAGAATAAAAGTGAGAGAAATAATGATGTAGTTAAACTAAGAATATCAATTCAACAATATAGTGAGTAGAATAACAAGATAATACACAGGTTTATGTTGTGTGTAGACAAGTGAGGTTAATAAATGAGGCAGAGACAACAAGGAAATATACGTGACACATACAAATGATGTTCAGAAAATTGATTTTGTACCTGAGTGCTAGCGCTGTATGACCCTTGTGTGCTTAGCGTATAGTTTTAAATGTAATAATAATAATAATACCTAATAATTAATAATAATAAGAATAAGAGTAAATAATAATAATAATAATAATAATAATAATAATAATAATAATTAATAATAATAATAATGATAATAATAATAATAATAATAATAATAATAATAATAATAATAATTAATAATAATAATAATAATAATAATAATAATAATAATAATAAATAATAATAATAATAATATATCTGAGTGTTAAACGATCCGAAAAACGGACAAATATATTTTTGACCATAAAATATATATTTTTTAAAAGTCACAATCTCTCCCACAGATCTCTGTAATATCGTTATTTTTTCTGCCAAAAGAATTTAGTTAAAGAAACGAGTGAGGGTAGAAAATGCGTTAGTCAGGGAAAACAACACACGAATATTTCTGCATTCAAATTCTCTTTGGTGCGACGTTTTATCATTTTGATTTCCATTGTTGCCAAGGACGAAAAAAATATGGAAGGTGAGTTGGGAGTTCAGTGTTTTATCTAGTTTATCGTATTTTTTGTGGGTATAAACCTCTGACAGCACGTGTGAGTGTGTGTGTGTGTGTGCGTGTGTGTGTGTGTGTGTGTGTGTGTGTGTGTGTGTGTGTGTGTGTGTGTGTGTGTGTGTGTGTGTGTGTGTGTGTGTGTGCGTGTGTGTGTACTCCCCTAACTCACATAATTGTGGCTGCAGGGGTCGAGTCATAGCTCCTGGTCCCGCCTCTTCGCTGGTCGCTACTAGGTCACTCTTCCTGCTCCATGAGCTTTATCACCACTTCTTAAATCTATGTATGGATCCTGCCTCCACTACATCACTTCCCAAACTATTCCACTTCCTGACAACTCTGTGGCTGAAGAAATACTTCCTAACATCTCCGTGATTCATCTGAGTCTTCAGTTTCCAACGGTGACCCCTTTTTGCTGTGTCCCATCTATGGAACATCCTGTCTCTGTCGTCACTGTCGACTCCTCTCAGGATTGTATTTGTCGTCATCATGTCTCCCCTATCTCTCCTCTCCTTCAGTGTAGTCAGGTTGATTTCCCTTAACCTCTCCTTGTAGGACATGCCCCTTAGCTCCGGGACTAGCCTTGTTGCAAACCTTTGCACTTTCTCTGATTTCCATACGTGCTTTGCTAGATGTGGGTTTAAAACTGGTGCTCTATACTTCAATATAGGCCTAACGTACACGGTGTACAGGGTCCTGAACGATTCCTTAATGAGATATCGGAATGCTATTCTTAGGTTTGCTAGGCGCCCGTATGCTGCAGCAGTTATTTGATTGACATGAGCCTCACGAGATGTACCTGGTGATATATTCACCCGCAAGATCCTCTTCCTTAAGTGAGGTTTGTTGTCTCTGACCCCCTAGAATGTACTCCGTCTGCGGTCTTCTTTTTCCCTCCGGAAACTTCTTGACTTTGCACTTGGAGGGGTTGAACTCCACGAGCCATTTTCTGGACCTGTCCAGATCCTTTTATAGTTCTACCTGGTCCTCGTCTGATTGAATTCTTCTCATCAACTTCACATCATCTGCAAACAGGGGCACTTCTGAGTCTAATCCTTCTGTTATGTCGTTCATATTTACCAGAAATATCATCAGTCCTAGGACTGACCCCTGTGGAATCCCGCTCGTCACAGGAATCCACTTTGACACTTCGACACTATTAGTTGCTGTTGTCTTCCTGACAGCTTCGTCTTGATCCATTGCAGTACCTTCCCTGTTATCCCTGTCTGGTCCTCTACCTTTTGCACTAATGTCTTGTGTGGAACTGTGTGAAATGCATTTTTACAGTCCAAAAATATGCACTCTACCCACCCCTCTCTCTCTCTCTCTCTCTCTCTTATCTTACTGCTGTCACCTTGTTATAGAACTCCAGTAGGTTTGTGACACAACATTGCCCATCCCTGAAACCTTACAAGTTGTGTTTGATAAGTTCATTTCTTTCTAGGTGCTCAACCACTCTTCTTCTGATTATCAGTGACCAGTCACACTGATCTGTAGTTTAATGCTTCGTGTCTACCTCTTTTTTTAAAAATTTGGACTACATTTGCTGTCTTCCATACCTCAGATAGTCACCCTGTTTCGATAGATGTGTTGAAGATTGTTGTTAGAGGTACAAATAGTGCCTCTGCTCCCACCCTCTCTCAGGAACCATAGAGAGACGTTATCCGGCCCCATCGCCTTTGAGCTATCTAACGCACTTAGCAGCCTCTTCATTTCTTCCTCTATTGTATGTATTGTGTCCAACACTTAATTGTGTACCCCACCTTTCCATTTTGCTGGAGTCCCTTCTGTCTCCTCTGTGAAGACTTCTTTGAATCTCATGTTGAGCTTCTCACATTCATCGTCGTCGTTTCTTGTGATCTCTCCTTCTTCATTCCTCAGCCTGAACACATTAACGCATGTAGGAACGATAACTTGAACAACGCCTGCGTACAACACCGGAATTCTGCCAATCAGCCACCTCATGAAGTTCGACGACGCCCGACTATGGATCAAAGAACCTAATTTCCGCAGACGTAAATGCCTTGAATCATCATTAATCGATGTTTCTATCACAATCAAGCAAAACAAAGGCAGCTTCATCATCTCTAAGTAACAGCAAAAATCCTCCTCAAAACAATAAATCCTGCAAACACATAGCCACTGCACCTAATACAACACAACAACATAACAGAGGAGGAGCACTGAAACAGACTTTCTCAAATCCAACCACCAACAGAAATATTTGTCTAACCTATTTTTAAGCTACTCAAGTAATAGCTTTTATAACCTTTTACTCATGTGTATGTTGATTGTTCTTCCATATTGTATTACTACTATTACTACTACTACTACTACTAATATTACTACTATCAATAGTATTGTACCTCGCTCTAAGCCTATATATATACCGTCTGTGTCCATGTAGTGTTTGTAATGGCTTGACAAAGCTCCTGGAGAGCGAAACGTTGCCACAATAAAATGTCACATTAGTTGCACTTGTGTCCTTTTACCTAAAATTCATCTATGATAATAAAGACTATATTAATAATCATTTGTTATCATTTCAAGGCTTTTAAGAGTTAAAACGAGAGGATGAATTTATTCAATACAATCGAGGCATAATTATTTAGTAACATAAAAGTTGACCACCAATAAGCATGTGGAGAATTTGGTGACTGCGAGGTATGAGAAGTAATTTGCTCGTATAATTATTTTGTCAATTTGAACTGAACTTTAAAGATCTGATACTATTTATGTGATGCATATGTTGTGCAAGCAAATGTGAAAATGTTACACCCGAGTGTGTGGAGTTAGTTGATTTTGGCGGTATTTGACACGCTGTTGGACTGCGAGCAAGAGTTTAGGGAAAACAGTTAGATGGGCAGGAGTTCTGGAGATGGTAAACACATAACCTGTACTCTGAGGGAGAGATAATTGTAAACACAGTGCCTGCACTCTAGATTTAGATTTTGCCACCGAAGTGGCTAGTTTATTGTGCACCCCATATCCATCCTGTGGACGGTAGCGCGAGAGCATATGGATACACAAAAGGCCTAGGAACTAGGCCCCAAAGGGTTATCAGGAATACATATGGATTTATATCTACATATCTATAGTTCACTTATCTGTTACAAGCAAATTTAGGAAATTTGCTTAGTATATCTGGTATCTTATTTTCATTAATAAGATATCTTGACATGTCACATAGGTTATTATACTGTCTGTCTCTGTATTCCTCAATAAGTGGACAATTAAGCACATAGTGTTCAAGAGAGTGACCATATGCCTGATCACATAATTTACATTTAGTTTGATCATCATCTGTGTGTCTCCCAAACTGCCAGAAGTACTTGTAACCAAGCCTAAGCCTGGCCACTACAACATCAGTCAGTCTGTTCACATTGCAAGTTGCTCCATAAACATACTTATCTACGTTCATGTTATCATAGTGGGTTATTGATCTACTCAGGCTTCTAACTGCATTAATATAACAATCATTTTCATTATTTACTTCTCTCCTAATATTATTCCTAATGCTAGACACAGTTATACCAAAGTTATATTCTACATTCTCCTTCTCGATACTCTTCTTGGCTAACATATCAACTTTATCATGAAGGAGTAATCCAATGTGTGATGGGATCCATAGCAATTGTACATTAATTCCTTTGTCCCTAATTTTTGAGTATCTATACCTGGCTTCCCCTGGCCTGCACTCTGAGGGAGAGATAATGGTAAACACAGTACCTGCACTCTGAGGGGGAGATACTGGTAAACACAGTACCTGCACTCTGAGGGGGAGATACTGGTAAACACAGTACCTGCACTCTGAGGGAGAGATAATGGTAAACACAGTACCTGCACTCTGAGGGGGAGATACTGGTAAACACAGTACCTGCACTCTGAGGGAGAGATAATGGTAAACACAGTACCTGCACTCTGAGGGGGAGATACTGGTAAACACAGTACCTGCACTCTGAGGGGGAGATACTGGTAAACACAGTACCTGCACTCTGAGGGGGAGATACTGGTAAACACAGTACCTGCACTCTGAGGGGGAGATACTGGTAAATACAGTACCTGCACTCTGAGGGGGAGATACTGGTAAACACAGTACCTGCACTCTGAGGGGGAGATACTGGTAAACACAGTACCTGCACTCTGAGGGAGAGATAATGGTAAACACAGTACCTGCACTCTGAGGGAGAGATAATGGTAAACACAGTACCTGCACTCTGAGGGAGAGATAATGGTAAACACAGTACCTGCACTCTGAGGGGGAGATAATGGTAAACACAGTACCTGCACTCTGAGGGGGAGATACTGGTAAACACAGTACCTGCACTCTGAGGGGGAGATACTGGTAAATACAGTACCTGCACTCTGAGGGGGAGATACTGGTAAACACAGTACCTGCACTCTGAGGGGGAGATACTGGTAAATACAGTACCTGCACTCTGAGGGGGAGATACTGGTAAACACAGTACCTGCACTCTGAGGGGGAGATACTGGTAAACACAGTACCTGCACTCTGAGGGGGAGATACTGGTAAACACAGTACCTGCACTCTGAGGGAGAGATAATGGTAAACACAGTACCTGCACTCTGAGGGAGAGATAATGGTAAACACAGTACCTGCACTCTGAGGGGGAGATACTGGTAAACACAGTACCTGCACTCTGAGGGGGAGATACTGGTAAACACAGTACCTGCACTCTGAGGGGGAGATACTGGTAAACACAGTACCTGCACTCTGAGGGGGAGATACTGGTAAACACAGTACCTGCACTCTGAGGGAGAGATAATGGTAAACACAGTACCTGCACTCTGAGGGAGAGATAATGGTAAACACAGTACCTGCACTCTGAGGGGGAGATACTGGTAAACACAGTACCTGCACTCTGAGGGGGAGATACTGGTAAACACAGTACCTGCACTCTGAGGGGGAGATACTGGTAAACACAGTACCTGCACTCTGAGGGGGAGATACTGGTAAACACAGTACCTGCACTCTGAGGGGGAGATAATGGTAAACACAGTACCTGCACTCTGAGGGGGTTATGAAGATGCGGCAGTTCAGTTAGTCACTTGTGTTGCAACGCCTGCATAGTTCTGTTGCTCAAATAACATTATGTGATGTATAATCATACATAATCTCATAAATATAAAAAGGCTCACTCACACGCACTCACACGCACACACTGAAGAGCAGAACTGGCATGACATCAGGAACTGGAACATCAGTAACCAACGAGGTGACCAAGGAAAGGGAGATAAGTCATACACAGAGGTCTATCAGATCACTGCGGTGGCCCCGGGACAAGTCAAGGAGTGAAAGTGGCAAGCCGTTGGGTACAGGGACAGCAGACAGAGAGGGAACCTGTATAGCGGTGTATAACGTTCTTCTTCGTTCTCGCTTAACGTTCTTTAACGACGAGGTTATGAACGTCGCGGTATGACCCATAGTTTTTTAACGTTTATACATAAATAGTAACAATAATAATAATAATAATAATAATAATAATAATAATAATATTAATAATAATACTGTCTTCTGCTCACACATTCTCCACTCCACTCTTCACCTCAACACCCAATTCATCTATAAATTGTCAAAATTTATTGTACAAATACAGAGAAGGTACTCACCCGCTATGACGAACATGGGAAGCAGAGTGACCATCACGAGACACCTACATATTGAAGGTACCATCACTGCCAGACTACTGGGAGAGTTCAGCACTGTGAACACTGGAACAGTTCACTCTCCTGGATGATCTGTGTGCCTGTGTGTTTAAACTTTCAACATTCACACAGCTCCAGGGCAGTGTTTAACATACTGATCTACAGCAGTGTTTGACACACTGTTATGAAACACTGTTTGACACACTACTCTAAAACACTGTTTGACACTGCACTACAAGTATTGGATACACTACTCTGAGGCAGTGCTTGATACACTGTTCTACAACAGAATTTCCTACACTGCTCTAGAACAGTGACTGATACTGTGTTCTTAACTAACTTTTGAGACACTGCTCAACAGCAGTGCTTGATACACTGTTCTTAAACAACACTTGATACAAAATTATAAATCTGTGTTTGACACATAACTCTGAAACAGTGTTTCATACACTGCTGTACAGTAGTGTTTGAAACTCTGTTCTGTAGTGTTTGGCACACTGTTCTTAAGTAGTGTTTGACACACTGTTCTGTAGTGTTTGGCACACTGTTCTTAAGTAGTGTTTGACACACTGCACTACAACATTGTTTGACACACTGTTCTACAACAGTATTTGACACACTCCACTACAACAGTGCTTGACACTGCACTACAACAGTGCTTGACACTGCACTACAACAGTGCTTGACACTGCACTACAACAGTGCTTGACACTGCACTACAACAGTGCTTGACACTGCACTACAACAGTGCTTGACACTGCACTACAACAGTGCTTGACACTGCACTACAACAGTGCTTGACACTGCACTACAACAGTGCTTGACACTGCACTACAACAGTGCTTGACACTGCACTACAACAGTGCTTGACACTGCACTACAACAGTGCTTGACACACTTCACTACGAAAGTGTCAGACACACTGCACTACGAGAGTGCTTGACACATTACTCTACGACATTGTTTGACACACTGCTCTACGAGAGTGCTTAACTTATTGTCTCTACATCCACATGATCTTACAACCCTCTTACTCACTGTCTGACACCAACTTAAATCATCGCCGATGTTGTTGTTTACCTTTTACAATATATTTCTTAATTTTATATATTAATTTATTCAATTTTATATAGAGAGAATAAGATATATTAACTTGCTATGGGACACAAATGGGAAACTTTCTTTTTTATTTTTTAATAAACTGTTCAATAATTTTTTGATACAGAAATATGCTGACAAAGGGTCTACAACACTAAATCTTTCAAAGGATTATTTTTATTTTCATAAATTTGCATAACAATCTTGTAAATCTTCTCTTCAAACATTCGTTTAATTTTTTCAAGTTGTAAACAAACCATAATATATCTTGGTTTTTCTTTTTGTTCATTCTACTGTTGTATTATTTCTCTCAAACATATTTCCTCTGTAAGTAATCTTATTAGTTTATTTTATTTCGTCACGATATTTTAAAAGCTTCAGCTGGAGTCTTCAGACTCTCAGAGGCTGTCAGAGTTCTTTCAGTACCGTGTCCACGGCGCCTCAGTCTTGTGCAGCATCACATCTGTGGAAGGAGAAATTGAATTAACCTTTTTAGTGAGTAATTTGCATAAAGAATGACAACCGTCATATGTTAATCTTAATGGATGCGCCAACCAAAGGTACAACTGTTTGTAAAATATTGACAAAAACTAATCTCAGGTCGACGGAGACTCGAACCAACGATCTTTGGAACACGGTACGCAGTGCTTTACCAGCGTCTAGCGGTAGCTGGGAACCAAGGTATTGGAGCTGTGTGGTACGGTGGTAAAGTTCTACCCCCCTTGTTCCAAGGTTCGTAGGTTT
>NC_091316.1:39457443-39522443 GCF_038502225.1 Cherax quadricarinatus | reverse complement strand
TGCGACTGTTTGTAGTTGTTGGGGGGAGCAGGTCTGGTTTCAGAGCCCGTTAGATTATCCCAGATCATGGCTCCGTCAATGAACTTTTGGTCCTGGACTCCAATGCACTTCCCTCTACTTTAAAATTTTGGGAAGCTTTAGTTTCATTTTCTCATTTTTCTACGGTCTCACCACTTCCTATTTAACTAGTTACCTTTTCTGACTCATCCCATGACTCATTCCATTCTCTTCTATCATTCCTCTCTACCTACGTTTCCTTCTTCATCCTTCTTCCACACTCTCCTTCCCTCCTCGTCTTCCTAACATCAGTCATACGAGCAACGCACCACTGACCGATAAACTTTGTATACATAAAATGTCGCCATCTTGGACTAGTCGATCCTGTGTGTAAATATTTGATGGGAGTCCAGTAGGTGGTGACAGTTATTGGAAACGTTGTTACCTTACTGTCCTATCAACGTCCTCCATCGATATATATAACCTCATCTTTTTTCAATTCGAGAATTCTAGTAATGCATTGGCTGATATTAGTCATTTTTTATAAACTTTCTTGATGAAGTTTTGACAAGCATCGCGCCAGGTATCAGGAAGAATAAACATCATAACAAGAATATTATATACACATAGACATAGTGCCATACATCTGACAGTAAATTTACCTAGCTTTTATAGCCATGTCTCATTCACCATCAGTGATAAATAGCATGCTGCTCGGAGACCCTTGGGTTCTAAGAGCATTTCAGTAATCTTCGATGACAAATGGACAAACATGAACGGGCGGAACAGCGAAGAGGTGACTGGAGGCACACAGTACTTTGTAACCCCTCAAGGTCAAAGTGAATTCAGTAAGAAATTGGATTTAATACTCCTTTAAGTTATAACTTTTTCAAACGATTGCAGATGAGATGGAGGCCTGGTCAGGGATTGGACCTTGGGGGCTTTGACCCTGGGAACGACTCCAGGTAGACTCCTCAAGGTAGATTCCTCCAGGACTGGACTGTGGGAGTGTCGACCATGGGAACGACTCCAGGTAGACTCCTCAATGTAGATTCCTCCAGGACTGGACTGTGGGAGTGTTGACCCTGGGAACGACTCCAGGTAGACTCCTCAAGGTAGATTCCTCCAGGTAGCTACACTTTCAATTAGCGAAAAGTGTTAGTCAATTAACAGAGACAACATTTTCTGCATTCCTGTCCCCCGTGGGATAATTCTAGCAAATTCTTCAGGGACATTGTTTCAGGATTCTTCAAAAATATTACTAGAATTTGTGATCTTGAGTTCAAATACAGAACAATGAAGTTTGACACTATTATCAGCCACTTCAACAAGATCATCTTCATCAAAAGATCAATATACATATATTCATTTAGATATATCTACGGAAATAGAGAGAGAGAGAGAGAGAGAGAGAGAGAGAGAGAGAGAGAGAGAGAGCGAGAGACTTAGATGGATATATTTATCATGATTAAAATTCCTTGCAGCATTCTGAAATATTATCAAGCAATTAATCATTCATGATTAATTTAAACACGTAATAAAGCGATTACATTGGATCATCATCATCCTAAATTTGTCTCGGAATTCTCTCGAGAATTTTCCTTGTTGTAATTTTTTTCTGTTCGGTATTAAAATTAATAAAAACTTGGAAAATATTCAGTGTTTTGTTTATAATTAGCTCCATATTCAAAAATGTCTGTGACGAAGTAACTTCCTCGAATATGTAAATTGTTCATTCCACGTCAGCCTAGAACTCTGGGGTAAATACCAACAAGAAAGAATGTGACAGTGCCAGTAGGTAGTGGGCACCTATCAACACGCTACCAACAGTGCCAGTAGGTAGTGGGCACCTATCAACACGCTACCAACAGTGCCAGTAGGTAGTGGGCACCTATCAACACGCTACCAACAGTGCCAGTAGGTAGTGGGCACCTATCAACATGCTACCAACAGTGCCAGTAGGTAGTGGGCACCTATCAACATGCTACCAACAGTGCCAGTAGGTAGTGGGCACCTATCAACATGCTACCAACAGTGCCAGTAGGTAGTGGGCACCTATCAACACGCTACCAACAGTGCCAGTAGGTAGTGGGCACCTATCAACACGCTACCAACAGTGCCAGTAGGTAGTGGACACCTCTCAACACACTACCAACAGTGTCAGTAGGAAGTGGACAGATCTCAACACGCTACCAACAGTGCCAGTAGGTAATGGACACCTCTCAACACGCTACCAACAGTGCCAGTAGTTAGTGGACACATCTCAACACGCTACCAACAGTGCCATTAGGTAGTGAACACCTCTCAGCACGCTACCAACAGAGCCAGAAGGTAGTGGACACCTCTCAACACGCTACCAACAGTGCCAGTAGGTAGTGGATACCTCTCAACACACTGCCAACAGTGCCAGCAGGTAGTGGACACCTCTCAACACGCTACCAACAGTGCCAGCAGGAAGTGGACACCTTTCAGCACGCTACCAACAGTGCCAGTAGGTAGTGGACACTTCTCAACACACTACCAACAGTGCCAGTAGGTAGTGGACACCTTTCAACACGCTGCCAACAGTGCCAGTAGGTAGTGGACACCACTCAACACACTACCAACATTGCCAGTAGGTAATGCACACCTCTCAACACACTACCAACAGTGCCAGCAGGTAGTGGATACCTCTCAACACGCAACCAACAGTGCCAGTAGGTAGTGGACACCTTTCAACATGCTACCAACAGTGCCAGTAGGTAGTGGGCACCTCTCAACACACTACCAACATTGCCAGTAGGTAGTGGACACCTCTCAACACGCTACCAACAGTGCCAGCATGTAGTGGATACCTCTCAACACGCTACCAACAGTGCCATCAGCTAGTGAACACCTCTCAACACGCTACCAACAGTGCCAGTAGGTAGTGGACACCTCTCAACACGCTACCAACATTTCCAGTAGGTAGTGGACACCTCTCAACACGCTACCAACGGTGCCAGTAGGTAGTGGACACCTCTCAACACACTACCAACAGTGCCAGTAGGTAGTGAACACCTCTCAACACTCTACCAACAGGGCTAGCAGGTAGTGGACACCTCTCAACACACTACCAAAAGTGGCAGCAGGTAGTGGACACCTCTCAACACGCTACCAACAGTGCCAGTAGGTAGTGGACACCTCTCAACACGCTACAAACATTGCCAGTAGGTAGTGGACACCTCTCAACACGCTCCCAACAGTGACAGTAGGTAGTGGACACCTCTCAACACACTACCAACAGTGCCAGTAGGTAGTGGACACCTCTCAACACTATACCAACAGTGCCAGTAGGTAGTGGACACCTCTCAACACTATACCAACAGTGCCAGTAGGTAGTGGACACCTCTCAACACGCTACCAACAGTGCCAGTAGATAGTGGACACCTCTCAACACACTACCAACAGTGCCAGTAGGTAGTGGACACCTCTCAACACACTACCAACATTGCCAGTAGGTAGTGGACACCTCTCAACACGCTACCAACAGTGCCAGCATGTAGTGGATACCTCTCAACACGCTACCAACAGTGCCATCAGCTAGTGAACACCTCTCAACACGCTACCAACAGTGCCAGTAGGTAGTGGACACCTCTCAACACGCTACCAACATTTCCAGTAGGTAGTGGACACCTCTCAACACGCTACCAACGGTGCCAGTAGGTAGTGGACACCTCTCAACACACTACCAACAGTGCCAGTAGGTAGTGAACACCTCTCAACACTCTACCAACAGGGCTAGCAGGTAGTGGACACCTCTCAACACACTACCAAAAGTGGCAGCAGGTAGTGGACACCTCTCAACACGCTACCAACAGTGCCAGTAGGTAGTGGACACCTCTCAACACGCTACAAACATTGCCAGTAGGTAGTGGACACCTCTCAACACGCTCCCAACAGTGACAGTAGGTAGTGGACACCTCTCAACACACTACCAACAGTGCCAGTCGGTAGTGGACACCTCTCAACACGCTACCAACAGTGCCAGTAGGTAGTGGACACCTCTCAACACTATACCAACAGTGCCAGTAGGTAGTGGACACCTCTCAACACGCTACCAACAGTGCCAGTAGATAGTGGACACCTCTCAACACACTACCAACAGTGCCAGTAGGTAGTGGACACCTCTCAACACACTACCAACAGTGCCAGTAGGAAGTGGACACCTCTCAACACGCTACCAACAGTGCCAGTAGGTAGTGGACACCTCTCAACACAATACCAACAGTACCAACAGGCAGTGGATATCTCTCAACACGCTACCAACAGTGCCAGCAGGTAGTGGACACCTCTCAACATGCTACCAACAGTGCCAGCAGGTAGTGGACAGCTCTCAACATACTACCACCAGTGCCAGCAGGTAGTGGACACCTCTCAATACGCTACCAACAGTTCCAGCAGGGAGTGGACACCTCTCAACACACTACTAACAGTGCCAGCAGGTAGTGGACAGCTCTCAACACGCTACCAACAGTCCCAGCAGGTAGTGGACGGCTCTCAACACACTACCAACAGTGCCAACAGGTAGTGGACACCTCTCAACACACTACCAACAGTGCCAGCAGGTAGTGGACACCTCTCAACACGCTATCAACACTGCCAGCAGGTAGTGGACACCTCTTAACACACTACCAACAGAGTCAGCAGGTTGTGGACACCTCTCAACACACTACCAACAGTGCCAGCAGGTGGTGGACAGCTCTCAACACACTACCAACAGCGCCAGCAGGTAGTGGACACCTCTCAACACGCTATCAACAGTGCCAGCAGGTAGTGGACACCTCTCAACACACTACCAACAGTGCCAGCAGGTAGTGGACACCTCTCAACACACTACCAACAGTACCAGTAGGTAGTGAACACCTCTCAACACACTACCAACAGTGCCAGCAGGTAGTGGGCACCTCTCAACACACTACCAACAGTGCCAGTAGGTAGTGAACACCTCTCAACACACTACCAACAGTCCCAGTAGGTAGTGAACACCTCTCAACACACTACCAACAGTGCCAGCAGGTAGTGAACACCTCTCAACACACTACCAACAGAGCCAGCAGGTAGTGGACATCTCTCACCACACTACCAACAGTGCCAGCATGTAATGGACACCTCTCAACACACTACCAACAGTGCCAGCAGGTAGTGGACACCTTTCAACACGCTATCAACAGTTCCAGTAGGTAGTGAACACCTCTCAACACACTACCAACAGTGTCAGCAGGTAGTGGACACCTCTCAACACACTACCAACAGTGCCAGCAGGTAGTGAACACCTCTCAACACACTACCAACAGTGCCAGTAGGTAGTGAACACCTCTCAACACACTACCAACAGTGCCAGCAGGTAGTGGACACCTCTCAACACACTGCCAACAGTGCCAGCAGGTAGTGGACACCTCTCAACACACTGCCAACCGTGCCAGCAGGTAGTGGACACCTCTCAACACACTACCAACAGTGCCAGCAGGTAGTGGACACCTCTCAACACACTGCCAACAGTGCCAGCAGGTAGTGGACACCTCTCAACACACTGCCAACCGTGCCAGCAGGTAGTGGACACCTCTCAACACACTACCAACAGTACCAGCAGGTAGTGGACACCTCTCAACACACTACCAACACACACCATCAAATGGAGTTAAACGTTGATCTTTATTTCGGGATAATATCCGAAACACTTAAGCGGTAAGAGTATCTTAATTCTAAAACTTACTGAATGTTGCTATTTAGAGTATGTTAATTCTAAGACTCATTGAATGTGGCTTAGTAGAGTATCTTAATTCTAAGACTTGCTGTATGTGGTTAGAGTACCAAAATATTAAGACTAACCAAATATAGTTAGAATATTTTTGGTTAGAGTATGACTTAATTATTAAGCGCCTCGAAATACTAAGACTTATGTGGTCAAAATATCATAATAGTAAATCTTGTGTACTGAGATTATCGTAACTTTAAGTCTTCGATTGAACTGATTAATGCCATATTAGTGACGTCACCATTGAATAATGCAAGACTGAACATGAAGTGACCGTCACTGTTTTTATTGATTCTGTTTTGCCATTAGCTTGTGAATACTCCTAATGTATAATCGATGAAGAAATTAATGTTATTATTTTGAGGTTACCTGAAGTACACCTGGAAAGTTTCTCGGGGGTCAGCGCTCCCTTGGCCCGGTCTGTGAGCATTAAACTGAGTCACGAAATCGTAATGACACGATTGCAAACAAACCATACCATTGTAATAAAGTTGGTAGAATTACCGACAATATGTAAAGTAAAAGGACACAAGTGCAACTAATGTGACATTTATTGTAGCAACGTTTCGCTCTCCAGGAGCTTTATCAAGCCATTACAAACTATACATGGACACTCTGAGCCTTTATATACCCTCTGTGTCCATGTATTGTTTGTAATGGCTTGATAAAGCTCCTGGAGAGCGAAACGTTGCTACAATAAATGTCACATTAGTTGCACTTGTGTCCTTTTACTTTACAAACCATACCATGTTGACGGGTTTAAGGGAACTTGAGCTAGAGTTCTTTTTGGCCACGCTAGCGGGAGATTCGCCTGTTAAAACTTTCATTTGTGGTCACAGTGGTGGCCTATGCTAACCTTCCTATGGTGTAGAAATATACCTAGTTGGATGAATCTTATTGTGGCTAGCTGGCCCAGTGACTACCGTGTCGGTCTAGAGTTTTGAGACTCTCTAACCACGGGTTCTAACCCCACCCGTGGTATTGTGCATTAAACTGAGTGTTTTCTGAAGAAGACTTTATTTTAGAATCGAATTATATAGTACCTATGTGAGTTTATTTTACTAATCCATACAAATAATGTGTGATTCTTCATATTTACAAATGGGATTGTATCAGTGGTGGTACTGTTGATTTTTTATCAAATATTAACAACAGAAATAAGTGTCTTCGGTTTTCATGATTCAGAAATATAACAAACTATCTGATTAATAAATCCTTTTTACGGATGGCAAAAGCAGCAGTGAGTCTGGTCAGCTTGCTAACATTTACCAGAGAGATGTAAGTATGACTATAATTCAAGTGCTTGACTTTAAACTCAAGTATAATCAGATTTTATTATAAGCCCAGAGTCCATCTGAAGACGTGTGTATAATGATTTCCTTAGTAGCTCGCACTCCAACAACACGTAAATTATTACACCCAAATCACCATCAATTATTACACACATATCACGGGAAAATTATCAAAATTATCCACATATCAACTTCGGTGACAAAATCTAAATCTGACTTGAACGTTTATAGATTAAACTTCCATGAAAGACCTCATAATGAGCTTGTATGCAACATATCCGATCATTAAACAATCCAACATGAACTTTCCAAATACCCAAAATATATTGTCTGATCTTAAATAAGTCAAAAATCTAAAATGAATGACTCACATACACTGAATGACTCACATACACTGAATGACTCACATACACTGAATGACTCACATACACTGAATGACTCACATACACTGAATGACTCACATACACTGAATGACTCACATACACTGAATGACTCACATACACTGAGTGACTCACATACACTGAGTGACTCACATACACTGAGTGACTCACATACACTGAGTGACTCACATACACTGAACGACCTCATACCTCACATACACTGAATGACTCACATACACTGAGTGACTCACATACACTGAGTGACTCACATACACTGAGCGACCTCATACCTCACATACACTGAATGACTCATATATACTGAATGACTCACATACACTGAATGACTCACATACACTGAATGATTCACTTAAACTGAATGACTCACATACACTGAATGATTCACTTAAACTGAATGACTCACATACGCTGAATGATTCACATACACTGAATGACTCACATACACTGAATGACTCACATACACTGAACGACCTCATACCTCACATACACTGAATGACTCACATACACTGAATGACTCACATACACTGAATGACTCACATACACTGAATGACTCACATACACTGAATGACTCACATACACTGAACGACCTCATACCTCACATACACTGAATGACTCACATAAACTGAATGACTCACATACACTGAATGACTCACATACACTGAATGATTCACTTAAACTGAATGACTCACATACATTGAATGACTCACATACACTGAACGACCTCATACCTCACATACACTGAATGACTCACATACACTGAATGACTCACATACACTGAATGACTCACATACACTGAATGACTCACATACACTGAACGACCTCATACCTCACATACACTGAATGACTCACATACACTGAATGACTCACATACACTGAATGACTCACATACACTGAATGACTCACATACACTGAACGACCTCATACCTCACATACACTGAATGACTCACATACACTGAATGACTCACATACACTGAATGACTCACATACACTGAATGACTCACATACACTGAATGACTCACATACACTGAACGACCTCATACCTCACATACACTGAATGACTCACATACACTGAATGACTCACATACACTGAATGACTCACATACACTGAATGACTCACATACACTGAATGACTCACATACACTGAACGACCTCATACCTCACATACACTGAATGACTCACATACACTGAATGACTCACATACACTGAGCGACCTCATACCACACATACACTGAATGACTCATATATACTGAATAACTCACATACACTGAATGACTCACATTCACTGAATGACTCACATACACTGAATAACTCACATACAATGAATGACTCACATACACTGAATGACTCACATACACTGAATGACTCACATACACTGAATGACTCACATACATTGAATGACTCACATACACTGAATGACTCACATACACTGAACGACCTCATACCTCACATACACTGAATGATTCACATATACTGAATGACTCACATACACTGAATGACTCACATACACTGAACGACCTTATACCTCACATACACTGAATGATTCACATATACTGAATGACTCACATACACTGAATGACTCACATACACTGAATGACTCACATACACTGAATGACTCACATACATTGAATGACTCACATACACTGAATGACTCACATACACTGAATGACTCACATACACTGAATGACTCACATATATTGAATGACTCACATACACTGAATGACTCACATACACTGAATGACTCACATACACTGAATGACTCACATACACTGAACGACCTTATACCTAACAAACACTGAATGATTCACATATACTGAATGACTCACATACATTGAATGACTCACATACACTGAATGACTCACATACACTGAATGACTCACATACATTGAATGACTCACATACACTGAATGACTCACATACACTGAATGACTCACATACACTGAATGACTCACATACACTGAACGACCTCATACCTCACATACACTGAATGATTCACATATACTGAATGACTCACATACACTGAATGACTCACATACACTGAATGACTCACATACACTGAATGACTCACATACATTGAATGACTCACATACACTGAATGACTCACATACACTGAATGACTCACATACACTGAATGACTCACATACACTGACCGACCTCATACCTCACATACACTGAATGATTCACATATACTGAATGACTCACATACACTGAATGACTCACATACACTGAATGACTCACATACACTGAATGACTCACATACACTGAATGATTCACATATACTGAATGACTCACATACACTGAATGACTCACATACACTGAATGACTCACATACACTGAATGACTCACATACACTGAATGACTCACATACACTGAATGACTCACATACACTGAATGACTCACCTACACTGAATGACTCACATACACTGAATGACTCACATACACTGAATGACTCACATACACTGAATGACTCACATACACTGAACGACCTCATACCTCACATACACTGAATGACTCATATATACTGAATGACTCACATACACTGAATGACTCACATACACTGAATGACTCACATACACTGAATGACTCACATACACTGGATGACTCACATACACTGAATGACTCACATACACTGAATGACTCACATACACTGAATGACTCACATACACTGAATGACTCACACTGAATGACTCACATACACTGAACGAAATCATACCTCACATACACTGAATGACTCACATACACTGAACAACCTCATACTTCGCATACACTGAATGACTCATATATACTGAATGACTCACATACACTGAATGACTCACATACACTGAATGACTCATATACACTGAATGACTCACATACACTGAATGACTCACATACACTGAACGACTCACATACACTGAATGGCTCACATACACTGAACGACTCACATACACTGAATGACTCACATACACTGAACGACTCACATACATTGAATGACTCACATACACTGAATGACTCACATACACTGAACGACTCACATACATTGAATGACTCACATACACTGAATGACTCACATACACTGAACGACTCACATACATTGAATGACTCACATACACTGAATGACTCACATACACTGAACGACTCACATACATTGAATGACTCACATACACTGAATGACTCACATACACTGAACGACTCACATACATTGAATGACTCACATACACTGAATGACTCACATACACTGAACGACTCACATACATTGAATGACTCACATACACTGAATGACTCACATACACTGAACGACTCACATACACTGAAACTGGGCTCTTCTAAAATTCATATAAAATACTTGTGTTGTTTTAACATAGTTTTAAGGGCTTTTATGTTTATCTGATTTACAAGTCTGGAAATGATGAGGAACAATTATCTTAGAGAAAACCTTTACCAGCAAACAAACAGCTTTATGCTAACAGCTAGGAGGTTAATGCTAACATCTAGGAGCTTTATGTTAACAGCTAGGAGGTTACTGCTAACAGCTAGGAGCTTTATGTTAACAGCTAGGAGGTTACTGCTAACAGCTAGGAGCTTTATGTTAACAGCTAGGAGGTTAATGCTAACATCTAGGAGCTTTATGTTAACAGCTAGGAGGTTACTGCTAACAGCTAGGAGCTTTATGTTAACAGCTAGGAGGTTACTGCTAACAGCTAGGAGCTTTATGTTAACAGCTAGGAGGTTAATGCTAACATCTAGGAGCTTTATGTTAACAGCTAGGAGGTTACTGCTAACAGCTAGGAGCTTTATGTTAACAGCTAGGAGGTTACTGCTAACAGCTAGGAGCTTTATGTTAACAGCTAGGAGGTTAATGCTAACATCTAGGAGCTTTATGTTAACAGCTAGGAGGTTACTGCTAACAGCTAGGAGCTTTATGTTAACAGCTAGGAGGTTACTGCTAACAGCTAGGAGCTTTATGTTAACAGCTAGGAGGTTAATGCTAACATCTAGGAGCTTTATGTTAACAGCTAGGAGGTTACTGCTAACAGCTAGGAGCTTTATGTTAACAGCTAGCAGGTTAATGCTAACAGCTAGGAGCTTTATGTTAACAGCTAGGAGGTTAATGCTAACAGCTAGGAGCTTTATGTTAACTGCTAGGATGCTAATGCTAATAGCTAGGAGCTTTATATTAACAGATTAGAGGTTAATTCTAACAACTACGAGCTTTATGTTAACAGCTAGGGGGTTAATGCCAGCAGCTAGGAGCTTTATGTTAACAGCTAGGAGATTAATGTAGACAGCTAGGAGCTTTATGTTAACAGCTAGGAGGATAATGCAACAGCTAGGAGCTTTATGTTAACAGCTAGGAGGTTAATGCTAACATCTAAGAGCTTTATGTTAACAGCTAGGAGGTTACTGCTAACAGCTAGGAGCTTTATGTTAACAGCTAGGAGTTAATGCTAACAGCTAGGAGCTTTATGTTAACAGCTAGGAGGTTAATGCTAACAGCTAGGAGCTTTATGTTAACAGCTAGGATGCTAATGCTAATAGCTAGGAGCTTTATATTAACAGATTAGAGGTTAATTCTAACAACTACGAGCTTTATGTTAACAGCTAGGAGGTTAATGCCAGCAGCTAGGAGCTTTATGTTAACAGCTAGGAGATTAATGTAGACAGCTAGGAGCTTTATGTTAACAGCTAGGAGGATAATGCAACAGCTAGGAGCTTTATGTTAACAGCTAGGAGGTTAATGCTAACAGCTAGGAGCTTTATGTTAACAGCTAGGAGATTAATGCAGACAGCTAGGAGCTTTATGTTAACAGCTAGGAGGATAATGCTAACAGCTAGGAGCTTTATGTTAACAGCTAGGAGGTTAATACTAACAGCTAAGAGCTTTATGTTAACAGCTAGGAGGTTACTACTAACAGCTAAGGCTTTATGTTAACAGCTAGGAGGTTAATGCTAACAGCTAGGAGCTTTATGTTAACAGCTAGGAGGTTAATACTAACAGCTAGGAGCTTTATGTTAAGAGCTAGGAGGTTAATGCTAACAGCTAGGAGCTTTATGTTAAGAGCTAGGAGGTTAATGCTAACAGTTAGGAGCTTTATGTTAAGAGCTAGGAGGTTAATACTAACAGCTAGGAGCTTTATGTTAACAGCTAGGAGGTTAATACTAACAGCTAGGAGCTTTATGTTAACAGCTAGGAGGTTAATACTAACAGCTAGGAGCTTTATGTTAAGAGCTAGGAGGTTAATGCTAACAGTTAGGAGCTTTATGTTAACAGCTAGGAGGTTAATACTAACAGCTAAGAGCTTTATGTTAACAGCTAGGAGGTTAATGCTAACAGCTAGGAGCTTTATGTTAAGAGCTAGGAGGTTAATGCTAACTGCTAGGAGCTTTATGTTAACAGCTAGGAGGTTAATGCTAACAGTTAGGAGCTTTATGTTAAGAGCTAGGAGGTTAATGCTAACAGTTAGGAGCTTTATGTTAAGAGCTAGGAGGTTAATGCTAACTGCTAGGAGCTTTATATTAACAGATAAGAGGTTAATGCTAACAGCTAGGAACTTTATGTTAACAGCTAGGAGGTTAATACTAACAGCTAGGAGCTTTATGTTAAGAGCTAGGAGGTTAATGCTAACAGTTAGGAGCTTTATGTTAAGAGCTAGGAGGTTAATGCTAACTGCTAGGAGCTTTATGTTAACAGCTAGGAGGTTAATGCTAATAGCTAGGAGCTTTATGTTAACAGCTAGGAGGTTAATACTAACAGCTAGGAGCTTTATGTTAACAGCTAGGAGGTTAATACTAACAGCTAGGAGCTTTATGTTAACAGCTAGGAGGTTAATACTAACAGTTAGAAGCTTTATGTTAACAGCTAGGAGGTTAATGCTAACAGTTAGGAGCTTTATGTTAAGAGCTAGGAGGTTAATGCTAACTGCTAGGAGCTTTATGTTAACAGCTAAGAGGTTAATGTTAACAGCTATAAGCTTTATGTTAACAGCTAGGAGGTTAATACTAACAGCTAGGAGCTTTATGTTAACAGCTAGGAGGTTAATACTAACAGCTAGGAGCTTTATGTTAACAGCTAGGAGGTTAATGCTAACAGCTATAAGCTTTATGTTAACAGCTAGGAGGTTAATGCTAACAGCTAGGAGCTTTATGTTAACAGCTAGGAGGTTAATGCTAACAGTTAGGAGCTTTATGTTAAGAGCTAGGAGGTTAATGCTAACTGCTAGGAGCTTTATGTTAACAGCTAAGAGGTTAATGTTAACAGCTATAAGCTTTATGTTAACAGCTAGGAGGTTAATACTAACAGCTAGGAGCTTTATGTTAACAGCTAGGAGGTTAATACTAACAGCTAGGAGCTTTATGTTAACAGCTAGGAGGTTAATAATCAAGTCAATATCATTGTTTACACTAAAGATGGTATCATCCCAGTAATCGAAATTACATGCTTAACTAACCACTTTCAACCAAATCTAGGTTGGCGGCCAAATAATAGATAATAATAGATAATAATAGATAATAATAGATAGTAAGAGATAATAAGAGATAATAAGAGATAATAATAGATAATAATAGGCCTACCACTGTTTCTAGGAATCAATGAAGAATAATAACTGCTTTACAAAACACTTTTATTGTATATAAAGATTTGTTTTTCTAAATAATTGTTTTTGTAAATAATTAAAATAATAATAGTAATCAAAAACAATAATAATAATAATAACAATAATAATAATAATAATAATAATAATAATAATTATTATTATTATTATTATTATTATTATTATTATTATTATTATTATTATTATTATTATTATTATTATTTTATTATTATTATTATTATTATTATTATTATTATTATTATTTTTATTAGTATTAATCTTCAAGGAGTAAGTGGTACATGACTAAGGGTTGAACAGTGTCTAGGGAAAAAATTAAATATATATATATATATATATATATATATATATATATATATATATATATATATATATATATATATATATATATATATATGTATATATATATATATATATATATATATATATATATATATATATATATATATATATATATATATATATATATATATATATATATATGTATGTATATTCAACAATGCTTCAGAGTGTGTCAGGGAAGGATAGAGCCCGCCTCCTGGCAGTGAGAGCCCCTCATGCTGGGGACTTTCTGTTGGCTGTTCCCAACTCCAGCCTTGGCACACGCCTCAATCCACAGACCATCCGCATCGGTGTTGCCCTTCGACTTGTCGCCCCTATTCTCGCCGAACACAGGTGTATTTGTGGCAGTGAAGCAGCAGACCGATTCGGGTACCATGGTCTTGTGTGCCGTAAATCCGAGGGAAAGATTGCAAGACATGAGGAGGTTAATAACATTATCAAGAGGAGCCTCACAACAGCTGGATGCCCAGCACTAAGGAAGCCACCCCAACTATGCAGATCTGATGGCAGCCAGAAGCGTCCAGATGGTATCACCCTTCAAGCCTGGACGGACGGGAAGCAGGTGGTGTGGGACTATACATGTGAATCTACCTTGTCTGATACCTATCCCTAATACACCAGGGAGGAAGGAGGGGCAGCTGCCAGCTTTAGGGAGTCCCAAAAGTCTAGAAAATATGAAGAACTTGCCCATCATCATATGTTTGTTTCCATAGGCTCAGAGACCCTTGGCTCATGGGGAAAGAGTGCATCTAAATTCCTTAAGGAGCTGGGAAAAAGACTCATCAGGGTAACTAGGGATCCCAGGGCAGCTAGTTTTCTGTTCCAGCTGCTCAGTGGGGTAATGCCTGCTGTATTTTGGGCACACGCCAGAGCTCTGTGAAGCTGGATGAGATTTTCGCCTTATAATCGGTGATACACACGTAACAACATGTACCGTATATGCCACCTTCATATCAACAATGTATCTCTTAAATCTTCTGTACCATATTGTGTAATAAAATATTCCTATTGGTAAAAAAAAATATATTAAAAGATGGGGTGGTAGGGGAAAAGGAATATTCAAACGGCTTCAGGAAGAAATCCAAATATTCTTCCTTGAAGCCTTTTTATCCACTTCTCCGAGGATATGGGTCCCACAATTTACACCAGAGGTGGACCCCATAATATATATATATATATATATATATATATATATATATATATATATATATATATATATATATATATATATATATATATATATATATATATAATATATATATATATATATATATATATATATATATATATATATATATATATATATATATATATATATATATATATATATATATATATATATATATATATATATATATATATATATATATATATATATATATATATATATAAAATGTCTGATTTTTTTAATTCTCTGAGTTATCTTGATGTCACAGTGGTTCTGCACAGCATACCATGCTTATTGATTAAATCTTACTTATTGGTTGGTTAATGGGGGTTTTATGTCTATCGAATACACGAGGGTCATTGAATCTTAATGCCACCTGTTTACCTCTAAAGAAGGTATTAAGCGCTCAATACACGCACGGACATTCACATACACACACACACACATATACACACACACAAATGCTGGACACAATACACATAACCGAGGAGGAGGAGATGAAGAGGCTGCTGAGTGAACCAGATTCCTCAAAGGTGCTGGGACCTGACAACATCTCTCCGTGGGTCCTGAGAGAGGGAGCAGAGACACTATGTGTTACACTAGCAGCAATCTTTAATACATCTACAGAAACAGGGAGACTACCTGAGGTGTGGAAGAGAGCAAATGTTTTCCAAGTTTTTAATAAAGGAAACGGACAAGCAACATTAAATTACAGACCAGTGTCTCTGACGTGCGTAGTATGCAACGTCATGGAGAAGATTATCAGAAGAGTGGTGGAGCACCTAGAAAGGAATGAGATTATACAGGACAACCATCACGGTTTCAGGGAAGGGAAATCCTGTGTCACTAACTTACTGGAGCTTTACAATAAGGTGTCGGAACTAAGACAAGAGAGACAGAGAGAGAGAGAGAGAGGAGTGGGTAGATTGCATTTTCTAGGACTATAAGGAGCCTTTCGACACAGCTCCACAGATGAGATTAGATGATCAACCAGGTATAACAGGAAAGGCGCTGCAGTGGATCAGACAGTACGTGACAGGAAGGCAACAATGAGTCATAGTACGTGACGAGTGGGGTTCCACAAGGATCAGTCCTAGGACCGGTGATGTTTCTGGTATATGTGGAAATTGGGGGACTTCAAAGAAGACCGCAGACAGAGTACAGGATAGGGGGGCCAAAGACTGAAAACGTCACGCATCGTCTGTGGTTAGAAAAATTAGTGAGGGATAAACAGGCTTGGCAATCTCAAATATTTACTTAACTATATTAATCTAATGATAATTAACTAACTCTTTTGATCCACGTTTTGTGTCCAAAACTGAAATGGTGTCAGAACTTCCTAAACTCATGGTAATTATCATTTTTATCTTTGTTCCCATGAATTGATTTAGCATCTCATTCAACCTGTTCACAGACTAAAGAAGTTCCTTCTTCATCTTTGTCACAGTTCAGTTTTCAGCTATAATTTGTGTTTCCTCATCATGAATCCGACCCTGGAGAAAAGCTTCTCATTATGGTATAAACTTTGACAATAGGTACCGACAAATTGGTTTAGAAAGACGCATGAGCAAACACTAGGACCTATTTATTAGAAAACGTTTCGGTCCTGGGACCTTAATCACTTCTATCATACAGAGGTTAAAAATGCGAGGTGTGAGTGACACATAGTAACCTAAATAATGCCATATTGGGAGGAGAACGGACAGACACAGGGCCGGATTAAGGCATGGCCTGTAGGGGGCTGCAGCCCAAGGGCCTCCGCAAGCTGGACGGCCTCCAGAGATTAAGTGAAACCAGTGGAACTTGAAACCATTGCTGCGAGTCCTGTCTTGGCTAGAAATTTTCAGCACGCTATTTACATCCCCTTTATTTATGGTTTAGTTACGCCTATATTCATCTTGTTTTCTGAGAAGAAACTCTTTGGACCGATCTTGGATGTACTATGTCAAGAATTGCTAACAAAAATGAACCTATAAACAATCCAGCGGCTGGCTCAAATGATACTGTCTATGACAAAGTCATACCTTCTCCGGTACTGCTATTGTTATTATTACAAGATCTTGGCTCAGGATTGCAAGTGTGAAAAAGAGAATATTTTTGTGTACGTGCATTCATGCACTAGAGGGCAGGTTTAGTATGCATGCTGGAACATGTATAAACAAATCAGTACACTAAGCTAAATAGAGTAATTGCGTTTTTTTCTCCAAGTACATGAATGCTGAAACAAAATGAAATACCAATAGAGTATTCATGACCTCCAGAAAATAGCATAATAAACCATAGAGAGTTGCGTCCTGGAATATATTAAATTTTACGATGTCAGATACATGTACTAGAATTTTATGACGCAGAATATATCATGAATGGGAGGGGACGGTGATATTCCTCATGAATATGATTGCACGAGTGAAATATTTCACGAAACTGAGTGCAGGAGTTACATATATCATGTATCAGAGGGAACGTTTTGCATGAATGCGTGTCCAGCAGAGATCGTAATATCAGTTAAATATTCACTCACAGCGTTAGGCAGCGTTATATTATGAGCCTTTTATCTCAAGAGGCAGATTGCAGTTTTATCAAGTACCAGGATGTATGGAAGAAGTGTTGGGGAAAGAGCGAAGCTGTTTGAGAGAGTGAAAATATATGACCAGTCTGGGAAGAATATAGAATGGCTTCAGAAAATCCCAAGAGAGATGATATATTCATGCAAGAAACTTATGATTAAGACTTCTAATTATAATTACAAATTTTACGAGGCATGTCGTGTATTCTACAGCAAATTTCGCTTCCTTGCATTCAGTTGCCACTTCACAGGCAAGTGAATATTTAACATCATGACAAGAGAAGAAGATGCAAATGTGGATTGTCGCTAACATTGCTCTAACAGTGAGTTACTTCCTTACTAGTTTATGTTAATAATAGCATCACCATGTAAATCTGATTGACTGTCTGATCAGTGAGGCCTATGTTTGATCCGGCATTATGACGTGGCAACCACAAGTATCATTATATTCATGGGGGAAATACTAAAACCGTAGGGGTCAAGCAGATTTGATCCTTTCGAAGGAATCAAGAGCCTGGCACTGAAGTCACGGAGCCTTCCGTGACTGGCATAGGTACCATCCATGATAATCGTAAGTGCTTTGATGGAACTTTTCAGGTACCCTCTTAAAAATATGTCATTTATTTTTCATACTTAGGTATTGATAAACTTTTCACTTGTTTTATATCTCAAGATTTCTAGAAATAACTACAGCATTCTCACTGACACTCGGGAAGAAGACACGGCCGGCCAATGGAATGTCTACAAATTCCGCAAATTACATTGGGTCGCATGCTACCCATTATTATTTACGAGGTCTATCCTAACAGTGAGAGTCTTTAAGAAAAATTTCCTGAAATTCCACAAGTTTCATGGCACATGTAAAAATAAGTCAAAAAATAGCAAGAAGAGAAAATTTCCAATTTTATTCAGTGACCAAGGAAAATCCCTGACCTGAAAACCAATGAAAGCTCCGAAAATGAAATTATGGAAATAATCCATTATAATAATAATAATAATAATAATAATAATAATAATAATAATAATAATAATAATAATAATAATAATAATAATAATAATAATAATAATTATAATAATAATCCACTATAATAATAAATTTTCAATTCCATGCTTGACAAAAGAGATAAAGAAAACTTGCCTTCAAAAAATGGACTCGAATTCTTAAAAAAAAAAAACTGGTAATCAAATTACATATTTTGAATGTCTCCTGTTCCGTTATTTAAGTAATTTCAGTATGTTTCTGAGGAATAATTCTCAAAATTATCAAAGTGTCTATCTTTCATACCTTTCAAAACTTGTTTAATCAGTTTTTTTTTAATTCAGCCGAATTTTAAGCTTATGTGACCTGATAAATCTAGAAGATAACTGGGAAACAACAGAAATAAGATTAGGAGAAGATTCTAAGAGTGGTGCGGTATCCACTGATGGAATAAGGAAACAGTTAACAGGTGATATCGCAATAAGGAATAATATAACCACTTTGAAAAATGTAGTTAATTTCCAAGCTCGTTAGTTATTTCTCACATTATCAAGAAATCAGGGTTACTAAGAGTGCATGAACCAGCTGCCAAGAGTGCATGAACCTGCTTCCAAAAGTGAATGAACCAACTACCAAAAGCTCATAAATCAGCTTCAACCAGTGATTGAACCAGCTTCAATGAGTGTATGAACCAGCTTCCAAGAATACAAGAACCAGATGCCAAGAGAGCATGAATCATCTTCCAAGAATGCATGAACCAGCTAAAAAGGGAGCATGAACCAGCTGCCAAGAGTTCATCTTTCTCCAGTATACGTACGTCATCAGGAGAGCTCCTCAACACCGCCAGCGTCGAGCATATATCAATATTCCGATATTTTCTGAGCAGCTGACTGCTTCTCCCAACCCAGCAGATATTTTTCAGGCTGTTACGATACTTGGCTACAGATGAAAGGTGATTGGTCATCTTCACGAGAGACTATTACTTGTAGTGTGTGTTATAGCGCTGACGGGAGGGATGCAGGTGGGTGGTGTGTGTTGTAGTGATGATGGTAGTGATGCAGGTGGGTGGTGTGTGTTGTAGCGGTTACTGGAGGCACGCAGGTGGGAGGAGTGTTGTAGTGATGATGGTAGTGATGCAGGTGTGTGGTGTGTATTGTAGTGGTGATGGGAGTGATGCACGTGGGTGGTGTGTGTTGTAGGGGTGACGGGAGGGATGCAGGTGGGTGGTGTGTGTTGTAGTGGTGATGGGAGTGATGCAGGTGGGTGGTGTGTGTGTTGCAGTGGTGATGGTAGTGATGCAGGTGTGTGGTGTGTGTGTTGTAGTGGTGATGGTAGTGATGCAGGTGGGTGGTGTGTGTTGTAGTGGTGATGGGAGTGATGCAGGTGGGTGGTGGTGTGTGCTGTAGTGGTGATGCGAGTGATGCAGGTGGGTGGTGAATGTTGAACTGGCGATGAAAGTGATGCAGGTGGGTGGTGTGTGTTGTGGTGGTGATGTGAGTGATGCAGATGGGTGGTGTGTGTTGTACTGACGATGAGAGTGATGGAGGTGGGTGGTGTGTGTTGTAGTGGTGATGGGAGTGATGCAAAGGGTGGTGTGTGCTGTAGTGGTGATGAGAGTGACGCAGGTGGGTTGTGTGTGTTGTAGTGGTGAGGGGAGTGATGCAAATGGGTGTAGTTTGTTGTAGTGGTGATAGGAGTGGTGCAGGTGGGTGGTGTGTGCTGTAGTGGTGATGAGAGTGATGCAGATGGGTGGTATGTGTTGTAGTGGTGAGGGGAGTGATGCAGGTGGGTGGTGTGTGTTGTAGTGGTGATGGGAGTGATGCAGGTGGGTGGAGTGTGTTGAAGTGGTGATGGGGTGATGCAGGTGGGTGGTTGTTGTAGTGGTGATGGGAAGGATGCAGGTGTGTGGTGTGTGTAGTAATGGTGATGGTAGTGATTCAGGTGGGTGGTGTGTGTTGTAGTGGTGATGAGAGTGATGCAGGTGGGTGGAGGGGTGTGCTGTAGTGGTGATGGGAGTGATGCAGGTGGGTGATGTATGTTGTAGCGGTGATGGGAGTGATGGAAGTGGGTGGTGAGTGTTGTAGTGGTGACGGGAGGGATGCAGACGGGTGGTGTGTGTTGTACTGTTGATGGGAGTGATGCAGGTGGGTGGTGTGTGTTGTAGTGGTGATGGGAGTGATGCAGATAGATGGTGTGTGTTGTACTGTTGATGGGAGTGATGCAGGTGGGTGGTGTGTGTTGTAGTGGTGATGACAGTGATGCAGGTGGGTGGTGCGTGTTGTAATAGTGATGGGAGTGATGCAGATGGGTGGAGGTTGTTGTAGTGGTGATGGGAGTGATGCAGGTGGGTGGTGTGTGTTGTAGTGGTGATGGGAGTGATGCAGATAGATGGTGTGTGTTGTACTGTTGATGGGAGTGAAGCAGGTGGGTGGTGTGTGTTGTAGTGGTGATGACAGTGATGCAGGTGGGTGGTGCGTGTTGTAATAGTGATGGGAGTGATGCAGATGGGTGGAGGTTGTTGTAGTGGTGATGGGAGTGATGCAGGTGGGTGGTGTGTGTTGTAGTGGTGACGGGAGGGACGCAGACGGGTGATGTGTGTTGTACTGGTGATGGGAGTGATGCAGGTGGGTGGTGTGTGCTGTAGAGGTGATGGGAGTGATGCAGGTGGGTGGTGTGTGTTGTAGTGGTGATGGGATTGATGCAGGTGGGTGGTATGTGTTGTATTGGGGATGGAGTGATGAAGGTGGGTGGTGTGTATTGTAGTGGTGATGGGAGTGATGCAGGTGGGTGGTGTGTGTTGTAGTGATGATGGGAGTGATGCAGGTGCTTGGTGTGTGTTGTAGTGGGGATGGGAGTCATGCAAATGGATGGTGATTGTTGAAGTGGTGTTGGGAGTGTGGCAGGTGGGAGGTGTGTTGTAGTGGTGACGGGAGGGATGCAGACAGGTGGTGTGTGCTGTAGTGGTGATGGGAGTGATGCAAGTGGGTGGTGTGTGTTGTAGTGGTGATGGGTGTGATGCAGGTGGGTGGTGTTTGTTGTAGTGGTGATTGGAGTGATGCAGGTGTGTGCTGTTTGTTGTAGTGGTGATGGGAGAGATGCAGGTGGGTGGTGTGTGTTGTAGTGGTGATGGAAGTGATGCAGGTGGGTGGTGTGTGTTGTAGTGGTGATGAGAGTGATGCAAGTGGGTGGTGTGTGTTGTAGTAGTGACGGGAGTGATGCAGATGGGTGGTGTTTGTTGTAGTGGTGATTGGAGTGATGCAGGTGGGTGGAGTGTTGTAGTGGTGATGAGAGTGATGCAGGTGGGTGGCGTGTGTTGCAGTGGTGATGAGAGCGATGCAGGCGGAGGGCGTGTGTTGTAGTGGTGATGGGAGCGATGCAGGTGGGTGGTGTGTGTTGTAGTGGTGATGTGAGTGATGCAGGTGGGTGGTGTGTGTTGTAGTGGTGATGTGAGTGATGCAGGTGGGTGGTGTGTGTTGTAGTGGTGATGGGTGTTATGCAGGTGGGTGGTGTGTGTTGTAGTAGTGACGGGAGTGATGCAGGTGGGTGGTGTGTGTTGTAGTGGTGATGTGAGTGATGCAGGTGGGTGGTGTGTGTTGTAGTGGTGATGTGAGTGATGCAGGTGGGTGGTGTGTGTTGTAGTGGTGATGGGTGTTATGCAGGTGGGTGGTGTGTGTTGTAGTAGTGACGGGAGTGATGCAGGTGGGTGGTGTGTGTTGTAGTGGTGATTAGTGATGCAAGTGGGTGGTGTGTGCTGTAGTGGTGATGGGAGTGATGCAGGTGAGTGGTGTGTGTGGTAGTGGTGATGGAAGTGATGCAGGTGGGTGGTGTGAGTTGTAGAGGTGATGTGGGTGATGCAGGTGGGTGGCGTGTGTTGTAGTGGTGATGACAGTGATGCAGGTTTGTGGCCTGTGTTGTAGTGTGATGGGAGTGATGCAGGTGGGTGGTGTGTGTTGTAGTGGTGATGGGGGTGATGCAGGTGGGTGGTGTTTGTTGTAGTGGTGAGTGGTGTGTGTTGAAGTGGTGATGAGAGTGATGCAGGTGGGTGGTGTGTGGTATAGTGGTGATGGGAGTGATGCAGATGGGTGGTGGGTGCTGTAGTGGTGACGGAAGTGATGCAGGTGGGTGGCGTGTGCTGTATTGGTGATGGGAGTGATGCAGATGGGTGGTGTGTGCTGTAGTGGTGACGGGAGTGATGCAGGAGGGTGGTGTGTGCTGTAGTGGTGATGAGAGTGATGCAGGTGGGTGGTGTGTGTTATAATGGTGATGGGAGTGATGCAAAGGGGTGTAGTTTGTTGTAGTGGTAATGGGAGTGATGCAGGTGGGTGGTGTCTGTTGTAGTGGTGATGGGAGTGATGCAGGTGGGTGGTGTCTGTTGTAGTGGTGATGGGAGTGATGCAGGTGGGTGGTGTGTGCTGTAGAGGTGATGGGAGTTATGCAGTTGGGTGGTGTGTGTTGTAGTGGTGATGGGAGTGATGCAGGTGGGTGGTATGTGTTGTAGTGGTGATGGGAGTGATGCAGGTGGGTGGTGTGTGTTGTAGTGATGATGGGAGTGATGCAGGTGCTTGGTGTGTGTTGTAGTGGGGATGGGAGTCATGCAAATGGGTGGTGATTGTTGAAGTGGTGTTGGGAGTGTGGCAGGTGGGAGGTGTGTTGTAGTGGTGACGGGAGGGATGCAGACAGGTGGTGTGTGCTGTAGTGGTGATGGGAGTGATGCAAGTGGGTGGTGTGTGTTGTAGTGGTGATGGGTGTGATGCAGGTGGGTGGTG
Source organism: Cherax quadricarinatus (assembly GCF_038502225.1). Taxonomy (NCBI): domain Eukaryota; kingdom Metazoa; phylum Arthropoda; class Malacostraca; order Decapoda; family Parastacidae; genus Cherax; species Cherax quadricarinatus. The sequence continues at coordinate 39,498,572 of NC_091316.1, read as the reverse complement.
TGTGTGGTAGTGGTGATGGAAGTTATACAGGTGGGTGGTGTGTGTTGTAGAGGTGATGTGGGTGATGCAGGTGGGTGGCGTGTGGTATAGTGGTGATGAGAGTGATGCAGGTGGGTGGCGTGTGTTGTAGTGGTGATGGGAGTGATGCAGGTGGGTGGTGTGTGTTGTAGTGGTGACGGGGGTGATGCAGGTGGGTGGTGTGTGTGTTGTAGTGGTGATGGGAGTGATGCACGTGAGTGGTGTGTGCTGTAGTGGTGATTGGAGTGATGCAGGTGGGTGATGGGTGTTATAGTGGTGATGGGAGTGATGCAGGTGTGTGCTGTTTGTTGTAGTGGTGATGGGAGTGATGCAGGAGTGGTGTGTTTTGTAGTGGTTATGGGAGTGATGCAGGTGGGTGGTGTGTGTTGTAGTGGTGATGGGAGTGATGCAGGTGGGTGGTGTGTGTTGTAGTAGTGATGGAAGTGATGCAGGCGGGTGGGGTGTGCTGTAGTGGTGATGAGTGATGCAGGTGGGTGGTGTGTCGTGTAGTGGTGAGGGGAGGGATGGAGACGGGTGGTGTGTGTAGTACTGGTGATGGGAGTGATGCAGTTGGGTGGCGTGTGCTATAGTGGTGATGGGAGTGATGCAGGTGGGTTGTGTTTGTTGTAGTGGTTATGGGAGTGATGCAGGTGGGTGGTGTGTGTTGTAGGGGTGATGCGAGTGATGCAGATGGGTGGTGTTTGTTGTAGTGGTGATGGGAGTGATGCAGATGGGTGGTGTGTGCTGTAGTGGTGACGGGAGTGATGCAGGTGGGTGGCGTGTGTTGTAGTGGTGATGGGAGTGATGCAGTTGGGTAGTGTGTGCTGTAGTGGTGATGGGAGTGATGCAGGTGGGTGGTGTGTGCTGTAGTGGTGATGAGAGTGATGCAGGTGGGTGGTGTGTGTTGTAATGGTGATGGGAGTGATGCAAAGGGGTATAGTTTGTTGTAGTGGTGATGGGAGTGATGCAGGTGGGTGGTGTCTGTTGTAGTGTTGATGGGAGTGATGCAGGTGGGTGGTGTGTGCTGTAGAAGTGATGGGAGGGATGCAGTTGGGTGGTGCGTGTTGTGGTGGTGATGGAAGTGATGCAGGTGGGAGGTATGTGTTGTAGTGGTGATGGGAGTGATGTAGGTGGGTGGTGTTTGTTGTAATGGTGATGGGAGTGATGCAGGTGGGCGGTGTGTGTTTTAGTGGTAATGCGAGTGATGCAGGTGGGTGGTGCGTGTTGTAGTGATGATGGGAGTGATGCAGGTGGGTGGTGTGTGTTGTAGTGGTGATGGGAGTGATGCAGGTGGGTGGTGTGAGTTGTAGTGGTGATGGGAGTGATGTAGGTGGGTGGTGTTTGTTGTAATGGTGATGGGAGTGATGCAGGTGGGCGGTGTGTGTTTTAGTGGTAATGCGAGTGATGCAGGTGGGTGGTGCGTGTTGTAGTGATGATGGGAGTGATGCAGGTGGGTGGTGTGTGTTGTAGTGGGGATGGGAGTCATGCAACTGGATGGTGTTTGTTGTAGCGGTGAGAGGAGTGATGTAGGTGGGTGGTGTGTGTGTTGTAGTGGAGACGGGAGGGATGAAGACAGGTGGTGTGTGTTGTAGTAGTGATGCGAGTGATGCAGGTGGGTGGTGTGTGTTGTAGTGGTGATGGATGTGATGCAGTTGGGGGTGTGTGTTGTAGTAGTGATGCGAGTGATGCAGGTGGGTGGTGTGTGTGTTGTAGTGGTGATGGAAGTGATGCAGGTGGGTGGTGTGTGTTGTAGTGGTGATGAGAGTGATGCAAGTGGGTGGTGTGTGTTGTAGTGGAGACGGGAGTGATGCAGATGGGTGGTGTTTGTTGTAGTGGTGATTGGAGTGATGCAGGTGGGTGTAGTGTTGTAGTGGTGATGAGAGTGATGCAGGTGGGTGGCGTGTGTTGCAGTGGTGATGAGAGCGATGCAGGCGGAGGGCGTGTGTTGTAGTGGTGATGGGAGCGATGCAGGTGGGTGGTGTGTGTTGTAGTGGTGACGGGAGTGATGCAGGAGGGTGGTGTGTGCTGTATTGGTGATGAGAGTGATGCAGGTGGGTGGTGTTTGTTGTAGTTGTGATTGGAGTGATGCAGGTGGGTGGTGTGTGTTGTAGTAGTGACGGGAGTGATGCAGGTGGGTGGTGTGTGTTGTAGTGGTGATGGGAGCGATGCAGATGGGTGGTGTTTGTTGTAGTTGTGATTGGAGTGATGCAGGTGGGTGGTGTGTGTTGTAGTAGTGACGGGAGTGATGCAGGTGGGTGGTGTGTGTTGTAGTGGTGATGGGAGCGATGCAGATGGGTGGTGTTTGTTGTAGTTGTGATTGGAGTGATGCAGGTGGGTGGTGTGTGTTGTAGTAGTGACGGGAGTGATGCAGGTGGGTGGTGTGTGTTGTAGTGGTGATGGGAGTGATGGAGGTGGATGGTGTGTGCTGTAGTGGTGATGGGAGTGATGCAGGTGGGTGGTGTGTGTTGTAGTGGTGATGGGTGTTATGCAGGTGGGTGGTGTGTGTTGTAGTAGTGACGGGAGTGATGCAGGTGGGTGGTGTGTGTTGTAGTGGTGATTAGTGATGCAAGTGGGTGGTGTGTGCTGTAATGGTGATGGGAGTGATGCAGGTGAGTGGTGTGTGTGGTAGTGGTGATGGAAGTGATGCATGTGGGTGGTGTGAGTTGTAGAGGTGATGTGGGTGATGCAGGTGGGTGGTGTTTGTTGTAGTGGTGAGTGGTGTGTGTTGAAGTGGTGATGAGAGTGATGCAGGTGGGTGGTGTGTGCTATAGTGGTGATGGGAGTGATGCAGATGGGTGGTGGGTGCTGTAGTGGTGACGGGAGTGATGCAGGTGGGTGGCGTGTGCTGTAGTGGTGATGGGAGTGATGCAGATGGGTGGTGTGTGCTGTAGTGGTGACGGGAGTGATGCAGGAGGGTGGTGTGTGCTGTAGTGGTGATGAGAGTGATGCAGGTGGGTGGTGTCTGTTGTAGTGGTGATGGGAGTGATGCAGGTGGGTGGTGTCTGTTGTAGTGGTGATGGGAGTGATGCAGGTGGGTGGTGTGTGCTGTAGAGGTGATGGGAGTTATGCAGTTGGGTGGTGTGTGTTGTAGTGGTGATGGGAGTGATGCAGGTGGGTGGTATGTGTTGTAGTGGTGATGGGAGTGATGCAGGTGGGTGGTGTGTGTTGTAGTGGTGATGGGAGTGATGCAGGTGGGTGCTGTGTGTTGTAGTGGTGATGGGAGTGATGCAGTTGGGTGGTGTTTGTTGTAGTGGTGATGGGAGTGATGTAGGTGGGTGGTGCTTGTTGTAATGGTGATGGGAGTGACGCAGGTGGGTGGTGTGTGTTTTAGTGGTGATGCGAGTGATGCAGGTGGGTGGTGTGTGTTGTAGTGATAATGGGAGTGATGCAGGTGGGTGGTGTGCGTTGTACTGGGGATGGGAGTCAAGCAAATGGGTGGTGTTTGTTGTAGCGGTGAGAGGAGTGATGTAGGTGGGAGGTGTGAGTTGTTGTGGTGACGGGAGGGATGCAGACAGGTGGTGTGTGTTGTACTGGTGATGGGAGTGATGCAGGTGGGTGGTGTGTGTTTTACTGTTGATGGGAGTGATGCAGGTGGGTGGTGTGTGTTGTAGTGGTGATGGGTGTGATGCAGGTGGGTGGTGTGTATTGTAGTAGTGATGGGAGTGATGCAGGTGGGTAGTGTGTGTTGAAGTGGTGATGGGAGTGATGGAAGTGGGTGGTGTGTGTTGTAGTGGTGATGGGAGTGATGCAGGTGGGTGGTGGGTGTTGTAGTGGTGATGAGAGTGATGCAGGTGGGTGGTGTGTGCTGTAATGGTGATGGGAGTGATGCAGGTGGGTGGTGTGTGTTGTAATGATGGGAGTGATGCAGGTGGGTGGTGTGTGTTTTTGTGGTGATGGGAGTGTTGCAGGTGGGTGGTGTTTGTTGTAGTGGTGATGGGAGTGATGGAAGTGGGTGGTGTGTGTTGTAGTGGTAATGGGAGTGATGCAGGTGGGTAGTGTTTGTTGTAGTGGTGATAGGAGTGATGCAGGTGTGTGGTGTGTTTTAGTGGTGATGGGAGTGTTGCAGGTGGGTGGTGTTTGTTGTAGTCGTGATGGGAGTGATGGAAGTGGGTGGTGTGTGTTGTAGTGGTAATGGGAGTGATGCAGGTGGGTGGTGTGTGTTGTAGTGGAAATGGGAGTGATGCAGGTGGGTGGTGTGTGTTGTAGTTGTGAGGGGAGTGATGGAAGTTGGTGGTGTGTGTGTTGTAGTGGTGATGGGAGTGATGCAGGTGGGTGCTGTGTGTTGTATTGGTGATGGGAGTGATGTAGGTGGGTGATGAGTGTTGTAGTTATGATGGGAGTTATGCAGGTGGGTGGTGTGTGTTGTAGTGGTGATGGGAGTTATGCAGGTGGGTGGTGTTTGTTGTAGTGGTGATGGGAGTTATGCAGGTGGGTGGTGTGTGTTGTAGTGGAGGTAGGAGGGAGAGATGCAGGTGGGTGAGAGTACTGGTGGTTGCATTGTTGCTGTTTTTGTGGTTATGATGGTGATGGTGATGGTGATGGTGATGGTGATGGTAATGTTGATAGTTTTGTTCGTGGTTTGGCTTTTGTACGGGTGATGGTGCTGGTGATGGTGATGGTGATGGTGCTTGTGATGGTGATGGTGATGGTGATGGTGATGGTGATGGTTTGTGGCCGTGAACTTTGTTTAGCTGGTGGTCATATTTACGGTGGTGGTGTTTCGGTGGTGGTGTTACGGTGGTGGTGTTACGGTGGTGGTGTTACGGTTGTGGTGTTACGGTGGTGGTGTTTCGGTGGTGGTTTTAGTTATGGTGGTGGTGTTAGTGATGGTGGTTGTGATAGTTATGGTGATGGTGTTATAGTGTAGGTGTTATTTACGGTGGTGGTGTTAGTGATGATATTAGCCATAGTTATGGTGGTGGTGTTAGTGATGGTGGTTGTGATAGTTATGGTGATGGTGTTATAGTGTAGGTGTTATTTACGGTGGTGGTGTTAGTGATGATATTAGCCATAGTTATGGTGGTGGTGATAGTTATAGTGATGGTGATAGTTATGGTGATTGTGTTATGGTGAACGTGTTAGCTACGATGGTGACGTTAGTGATGGTGGTAGTGATAGTTATGGTGGTGATGGTAGTGATTGTTATGGTGGTGGTGGTGGCGGTGATAGTTATGGTGGTGGTGATAGTTATGGCGGAGGTGATTACTGTGGTGTTGATCTCTCTGGTAATTGCTTTACTGCTGGAGAGTATCCCGGGGGTCAGCGCCCCCCCTGCTCCGTCTATCACCAGGACTATACAGTGGTGAAGCGTTCGTAAGTGTAGAGAAGCTGCAATATATCTATTGTGCTATTACATAACCCGTACAGATTTAACATTTCATATACCATAATAATGACAATAATAATAATAATAATAATAATAATAATAATAATAATAATAATAATAATAATAATAATAATAATAATAATCACAGTAATAATAATGTGTGTGTGTGAAAGTTTTTAAGAAATATAAAACCGCTCTATTAACAATACAATTTGGTTCTCGAGAATACAATAACTTATGCAACAGTTTACCATTGTAAGAACTTTTTAATAAATTGTAAAAAAACAATCGTCCAGAACCAAAAGTTACTGTTAACTAGGCAGTTTTTTATTTACCAGTAATTTTAATAAACAAGTGTAGTTTTTCTTACGAAATAAGATAATAAAGTTGTTTAAATAATCGGATCCCCCCTTATTATTATTATTATTATTAAAGATTCGCCGGTATTGGATCCCCCCTGATGAGAGGCGTCTTATTTACCTCTAAATACACTGTAAAACGTCACTTTAAGTTTAAATATGCTATACTTGTTGAATTACAGTTGATAAATTAGACTCACGTGCAACACTTGGGTATCTTTAAAGAGGAAACGTTTTTCCACACAGTGACTTCATCAGTCCATACAAAGGAGAATGGTGAACAGGAGGAGTTTGAAGTAATCAGTCCCTCAGCCTTGAGTCGATGTAGTCAGTCCATCAATCTTGAACTGAATTACAGTTCCATGTAGTGTATAATAGCTGTAATACTATATATATATATATATATATATATATATATATATATATATATATATATATATATATATATATATATATATATATATATATATATATATATATATATATATATTGGAAAAACTAAGCGTCGACAAAAGGTTAACATCTTTGAGGTCTACTGGAACCAATAGGCAATTGATCAAACTCGCACTTAGTGCCTGTGGCATGCAAAGAGTACGTAACCTTTATTCGGCGCATGCACACACCCTCATTTACAGGCTATCTCCCCCAACCAGCGAACCAGGTGACTGAGGGTTGATGATGGGGCCCCGTCGTTCAACTAGTGATCAGGTTCCAGCCAATAAAAAGATGGTTTTGGCAATCGCAGAGGTTATGTAGGTACCACTCTCCTGTCTGCCCTTGTCATTCTCATTTTAGAGCTGGTTGAAGCACGGTCTGCTTTCTTGTGGCTTCTATTCTGCCTTGCTTACCGTGGGGGGCACTATACTTATCACTGTACATAGTGTACATATTGCTGGTGAAGGATAATATAAGTCAAAACGTTTCTGCTGTGTTTATTTTGCTCCCTTTACACCCAGCATAACAGGCCATTTGGACTCCTGGGTTATAATAGTGCCATATATCAACTTTGTGAATGTGGCATGAAAAGAGTTCGTAACCTTTAATCGGCGCATGTACACACCCTCATTTACAGGCCATCTTCCCCAACCAGCGAACCAGGGACTAAGGGTTGACGATGGGTCCCCGTCGTTCAACCAGTACCCAGGTTCCAGCCAATGAGAAGGTGGTTTTGGCACTCGCAGAGGTGTTGTGGGTACCACTCACCTGTCTGCCCTTGTCAATCCCATTTTAGAGCTGGTTGAAGCACGGTCTGCTCTCTAGTGGCTTCTATTCTGCCTTGCTTACCTATTGTTGTACATAGTGTATATAGTGTACATACTTCTGTTCTTGGTGAAAGATAATATAAGTCAAAAGTTTTTCTGCTGTGGTTATTTTGCTCCCTTTACACACAGGATAACAGGCCTTTGGATTCCTGGGTTGTAATAGTGAAGCAACACACCGCATGGTACACATGAAATCGTCTGCTGTCTTGTCCAGTCGTTCTAATACCATTGAGTTGGCAACAGTAGTCTATATCCTTGTGTAATAATGAACGATTAGAAAAGGCACTTTAACAAGAAAAGGCTTAATCCGTGACTGAAACAATACACAAATAACCCGGACATAGGAGAGAGGAGCTTACGACGACGTTGTCGTAAGCTCCTCCCTCTTATGTCCGGGTTATTTGTGTAGAGGCACTTTGTTTCCGCTTTTATTTCTTTTCTCAGCGCTGTATAGCCCTTGTGGCTTAGCGCTTCTTTTTGATTATAATAATAATAATAATAATAATATTTCTTTTCTACTTTCTTTTCTCTTTTCTTTAATGTTTAGCATATGTTTAGACCCTGTTCTTATAGATGATTTTCTTTAATTTTTGTACAGTGCCTGATTTTGGAGTGAGTTAATTTCTCAAACTACCCGTGAATAAAGTTTCAGGTTTCAGAGCTGGTTTTATCTTCACTGAAACACTGTTTCTTAACATAATTATCACTTGTCAATTAGGAAGAACTCAGTTAAAATTAAGTCCTTTCTAAAAATTTCTTTTATACGTTTAAAGATTAATTTTTTTTCGTTTATGTTAAAATAAAAATTAATAATTTTGTACTAAAAGAATCTTACAAAACTTACTTAACCTTGTTATAACAAACGCAATTTAATTGAGCCTAATCCAAATAACTATATTTTAGATAAGTTTACAATACTTCAACAATAAACAAACGCAATGATATATATATTTTTCTCATTAGGTTTAGAATATTTTTTGCGAAATTATTGCATACATAAAGTTTTGCTTGCCTTATTCATCAAGAAGAGTGTTACTATTTAAGCCAAAATCGTAAGTTTTACATATTCGGCACGACACACACACACACACACACACACACACACACACACACTCACTCACTCACGTGTGTGTGTGTGTGTGTGTGTGTGTGTGTGTGTGTGTGTGTGTGTGTGCGCGCGCGTGTTCTAGACCTTTCGTGTTGCATCAATCAACACATCAGGATCTTGCAATGTTAGAGAAATAAGTAAGACGTCCAGGTTGATTCATTCAGGGAAACGGCTCTATCTAGAATAAGAGATATGGAAGCCTGGAAGAGTGCGAAGTAACAGAAATGCAGAGAGCATATAAGAAGTAGAAACAGACAGTTCAGTCTATAACCACTGATTATGTAGTAATAACCTAGCACACACATCAGTGACAAGTAAATTATCACAAACATGAAGTCAGACTCTAACTGCCTCACTATAAATTCTGATTCCAAATCTCCATTGTAATTAATTTTAGGAAATTTCTTATCATAGTATTAAAGAAAATGGATCTAGGGCCAACTCACTCAAAACACTGGGAGACGTTCCTAGTTTATGAAACACAGAGGACAACATCACCAAACTCTTTAGCAGATGCTGGTCAAACACAAAGAGAGGGCAGGAAAAGCAGACCCTAAGTATGCCTCAGCTAGTGTGGAACTACTACATTCTTGATAGCACAAAGAATTCATATAAGAATCTGGCTGAAGGTTAGTCACAATAGCTTCAATTATAAGAGTTAAGTTTGAACTGTCCAAAGTAATTAACATGTTTCATAATTGCCAATTCTAAAATATGTCTTTCCAGCTAAGACGAACAGGGAACCAGGACTCTGCCTTCTGACTAGTTTGCAGGGTAACTGCAATCATTAGTGTGGTTCAGTATCACCTATGATTCCTAAGCTGTTCATATCGAGTAATCGTGTTCTGCTAATCCAACATCTAGAGGCTTGCCACTCAGTCAGCCTGAAATAAGTTGTAGTTGTAACAACTAATCCTGCAAATATCACCAACACAATGTTGAGGAGAATTCCTCATCAAAATGCTTTTAACCGTCCATGATTTCTTAAAAACTAAACGCAGCATGGGTGGTGAATGTTGAAACAAGGAGAAGACTGGAGGCAGTAGAGACGTCGTGTCTGAGGGCAATGTGTGATGTGAATAAAATGCAGAGAATTCGTAGTTTGGAAATTAGGAGAAGGTGCGGGATTACCAATACTATTATCCAGAGGGCTGAGGAGGGTTTGAGGTGGTTCGGACATGTAGAGAGGATGGAACAAAATAGAATGACTTCGAGAGTGTATAAATCTGTAGTGGAGGGAAGGAGGGGTAGGGGTCGGCCTAGGAAAGGTTGAAGGGAGAGGATCTTGGACATTCAGGAAGCATGCGTGAGTGTGTTAAATAGGAGCTAATGGAGACAAATGGTTTATAGGACTTGACGTGCTGTTGGAGTGTGAGCAGGGTAATATTTATGATTGGATTCAGATGGGAAGTACAGTGTATGCACTCTGAAGGAGAAGTGTTTATGTTGCAGTTTTACAACTGTAGTGTTAAGCACCTCTCTGGCAAGACAGTGATGGAGTGAATGATGGTGAAAGTTTTACTTCTTCGGGCTACCCTGCCTTGGTGAGAAACTGCCGATGTGTTAATAAAAAAAACGAATCTTCCTGGACTCCCTACTCATTTCTGCAAAATTCCAAGCTCCTCATGATGCGTGATTACAACACAAAAGGCCTAGAGCTAACACTCAATTCCCCCTGTGGGTATTTTCCATCTTACATTGCTCGTTCGCGATTATTGCATATATATATATATATATATATATATATATATATATATATATATATATATATATATATATATATATATATATATATATATATATATATATATATATATATATATATATATATATATATATATATAATATACGTATATGACAGAATTTTCATGGACACAGGAAGTGACCACAGCTGTGAAAATGTAATGCAATATTTTTCCGCAACACCTGTTAAGGATAACAGCTGGACGCAGTTTTACCTACTGATTATCCTTAACGTCCTAAAATATTATGGCTGACGTTTACCATTTTCGTTACAGGTATTACACCTTCCTGCCGCCGAATCTTTATTTAGAAAAACAGCGCCATACATATTAAAAATCACATCTTGTATAAAATAACCATTAGTCTTACCATTTAGAATGCCGTTACCAATAATATTTTATGTCTACGTTAATTCGTGAAATAAAGGAGCACAAACACACGGTAGAAATGACCGGCAAATTAGACGTCAAGGAGAGCGGAAGCGTGAAGGTGTGAGCTAGAGAGCGAGGTGCGCCTCTCCCACTCACTAGTTGCTCCTCCCAACGCTGGGAGTATACTGAGCTCTAATGTATGTTACTGTGGGGAAGACACTCCTTACCCTCATGCGCTCACCAACGTGAGGTCTAGTGTGGCGGGATGAGCCCTAACTCCAGACTCTCATGCGCTGACCAACGTGAGGCCTAGTGTAGAGGGATGAGCCCTGACTCGTGACCCTCATGCCCTGAAGAACTTGCTGATTCACGTGAGGTTTAAAAAAAATATACCACGGGCGGGATTTGAACCCGCGGTCAGAGAGTCTCAAAACTCCAGACCGTCGCGTTAGCCACTGAGCCAGCTAGCCAGTTTTGAGGCACTGACCGCGGGTTCAAATCCCGCCCGTGGTATGGTTTGTTTGCAATCGTGTCATTACGATTTCGTGAGTTACGTGAGGTTTAGTATCAGGAGGATATTCAGCCTCTCATGTGCTGGGCCACGTGAGGTCTAGTGTGTGTGGAGGCCGAACCTTAACTCGTTGTATATGTACACGTATATACCAACAAATTACAGCAAAATGGCACAATTAAGATCTGTGTTGAGCACCTCCATCTCGTCGACATTCTTCCTACTATAGCCAACGCCATTATATACCTACGATTTAGTTCTATGTCATATTGGTCATATTTCCCACGAGACTCAATATTTAACAACATGGAGCCCACTATTTGAGGAAAGGGATAGTTGTCTACCCTTCATGAATGTCTAGCACACACAGAAAGTGACAGACTGATATCTAAAGTTTTTCAGGAAAACCATCAGTAAAGAATACCTCTTAGATGTCTTTTCACACTACGAATCAAGTACCAAGTGAGGTGTCATCACTTGATTCTACATTGGTTGCTATGGGACGTGCAGGTAACACTCTCGTGGAAGTGTGTGAATTCATAAGACGTGTCTTTGCAAAGCGTCGGATTCTGTCATCACCATCTTTCATCACTGAGTTAAGATGGTGCGTCCCACACTATATCAGCATTCTGAGGTACTCATAATCATCTACATTAGAGAAGCATCCGGTTCCATGGCCACCGTCAAGGACCCACTTAGATCCAAACCATTTAGCTTCACAGAAAATGGTGTTGGTGTGTATAGGATTCCTAGTGAGGGTTGCAATAAGATGTACATAGAGAAAACAGGCAAGATCGTGAGCGAATGTGTTAGGAAAAAGAAATGCCTGCAGATGTGTTGATATGAAGGATGCATGTGTCCAGCATTATGGAACACTATTTTGACAGTGCATGTGTCTTACTCCCACACCCTTTACTCCATTCCCTCAAGTACTGGACCACATGAGGTTTAGTGTGTCATATGCTGGACCACTCTGGACCAAGTTGCGACGCCTTTAACATCAACCCCCTCATGAACCGCAACATGTGAGGTTGTCTCTATATATTTTTGTTAGTGTTAAGTGTTGGTTCTGAGAATTCCTTTGAGATTCTTACGATCGGTTAACGAAAGATAAGAAAGGAAAAGGAGAAAGTGATGAAAGTGCACAGAGGAAAGACAGCTGAAGGTAGAGTAGCATGGACGATAACTACGACTAAAAAGATTGGAATGGAGACTAATATGAATGCAAAATGGAAAGATGTGTAAAGAATTATATGAGTTTGCGAGTTTGGAGTTATAATTCCTGGGAAAGTATATAAACTTAATCCTTCAATATTTTGATTTAAAGCTAATATTGCATGTTTCATTTCAGTCATGTGTCTCTAATATGTCTTCTCTTTCTAGTGTCTAACACCTACGAAAATATTTACGTCCTTGAAAGTTATTTGATCTCTCAGATTCCAAATGTTACTAAGTTCTGTTACGTGTCATGCTTAATATCTGATTTTTTTAAATATTTATGTATTTTTAAAATACGGGTAGTGTCATGAACATCATTTTCCGAAGCGTTTCTCAGTAGCTATGATTACTAATCTCTTTTTCTATTCTTGATGCAATTTTCTGCATATTTTCTTCTTCGTGAGTTTTTAGGTTTGAGTTCCCAACCGGTGCGACGTACTTGAGACTGGTTCCAACGGTAGTTGGAACTTGACTTGACTTGACGTGCTGTTGGAGTGTGAGCAAGGTAACATTTACGAAGGGATTCAGGGAAACAGGCTGGCTGGACTTGAGTCCTGGAGGTGGGAAGTACAGTGTCTGCACTCTGAAGGAGGGGTGTTAATGTTGAAGTTTTATAACTGTAGTGTAAGCACGCCTCTGGCAAGACAGTGATGACGTGAATGATGATGAAAGTTTTTCTTTTTCGGGCCACCCTGCCTTGGTGGGAGACTGCTGATGTGTTAATAAAAATAAAAATGTATATGTCTGTAGCTAACAAGTATTATACCATACAGTCAGACTCAAGATAATTATGGGCACCAAGCAGACACTAGACGGTGTATGACGGACTGCGGAGGATCAAGTGTTGTTGCTGAAATCATACATGTAGACAGAAACATAGAAGATCACCAACTGGAGTCCACCTCTGACATAATGTGATATAGACCCTGGCCGTCTCCCACCGAGGCAGGGTGACCCAAAAATCAAAATACTTTCACCATCATTCACACTATCTCTGTCTTTGCACAGGCGCGCAGATACGACAGTTTAGATGTCACTCTAATCACCAAATACCCAAACTCCTCCTTTAAAGTGCAGGCATTATACTTCCCACCTCCAGGACTCAAGTCCAACTAACCGGTTTCCCTGAATCATTTCACAAAATATTACTGTTCTCAGCTCGTCAAGTCCCAAAAACCATTCGTCTCCACTGAATCCTATCTAACAAGTTCCCAAATGCCTGCCGTATGTCTATGCCCCTTGCCCACAAAACCTCCTTTACCCTCTCCCTCCATCCTTTCCTAGGACGACCCCTACCCCATCCTCCAAGCCATCCAATTTGACAAAAATCGAATAATGTCATACAGAAATGCGTTTACATAGGGAGAGTCCTTCAGGTGAAGACGATGGCATGTAGACTGTCAGGTCAGGAATCAGGTGACTGGAGCATCTCCTACACAATGCAACAGGGCTGATTCAGGTGGGTGCTGATTGGTCGGTTTATATTGTTAACGTGTAATTTATTGTTTGGTGTAGTGACAATACCTCAACACTAACTGCAGTTTGTGTCGTGTGTAATAACGGGAGCTTCCCAACAGACAGTGCTGCTCTTACTGGTGGATAGTATAGCAAAAAAATAATAGAGCTTCAGAATAGATAGGCATCTATTGAGAAAGTAGAACGAATCATTTACGTCATTATCTCTGAGCCGGTTTCCACCTTCTTGAGGTCGGATGTTTTCTTCACAAAAATTTGATTGATAGAGACAGAACAGTGAGAGGCGCTGAGGTATTTATTTTTCTACTTACACAAAGTGCAGAGAGTTGTGTGTCAGTGATCCAGGTAGCAGTAAGATTACATACAATACAAAATCTTCTTCTTCTTCTTCTTCTTCTTCTTCTTCTTCTTCTTCTTCTTCTTCTTCTTCTTCTTCTTCTTCTTCTTCTTCTTCTTCTTCTTCTTCTTCTTCTTTTACCTTGTTTCCAGTTCCTGCGTTCCTTTCTGCACTTTCCTCTCAGAAGTATGGCCTCGCTCTCATGTTTTCAAAGTTTATCTCTGGAGTGAGGAGGAACTTACACATACCAGGAAAATCTTTTTACGGTGGTGGTGTTGGCGGTGCGCCCCAGCGAGTCAGCGTCTACCAATATTCCTTCCACGAGTTCATCAACATCAAAGTCTCCGTCAAACATGCTGTGCTCACTCAGCGTGAAAATTTTCTTGCGTCGATCATGAAAATTCTTTGCTGTCAGCATCGGCAACGTGAAGAGCGAAGCCTGCACTTTGAGAGCCAGTCTTGGGGGTTCTCTAGAGGTTTGTTTACCTCAATAATCGGTGAAATCAAAGGCCTTCATTCCTCTGACACCTTCCTTACTATCACCCAAAGTTAATCAAGGTTCGCTAGGTTCCCTGAGGTGTCTCAACTGCGCAAGATTTCTTTCACGTTATATATTATTCAGAAAAGTTAGTTTCTAATGAGGACATCATTAGAAGTCTGCAGTGTTGTGACTCCTGAACTTCATCTCTTACTCGTGACTTCGTTATTTTCTTTCTCATCAAACAATATTAAACATTAATTCTTAGAAAAGATAAGTTATTTTCAATCTTGATTTCTTATTTTTGGGGGCTAAAATTCTTTCTCCAAATGCAGTTTGTAATAGATTTGTGAAAACTTTTACATCAGGTTAATTAAATTAGAGTTTGGCTTTATAGCTCAATACAGAAATAAATTCACATAGAACTAATCTGCCACAATCGTCTTTGTAATACAACATTTGTTAAAAATTATTTAAAATATAATATAGACCAGCTGGTGAAATCTTGATAAATCAGCTTCCAAGCTCACCACTTCACAAGACCGACTCGTGATCGAGCTTCTAACTTATGCAGTGCACTAATTACCAAGGTTTATACCACTAATTACTCCACACACGATACTGTGATTTCTATTCTTCATGGATCTCAAGAGTGGCTTCTATAAAGTGGAAATGTATTATCGTTCCACTGAAACTTCTCACATTGAGCCAGTGCTTTGTGAGAGCCAGCTATATTATGCCTCTGCTTTGTGAGAGCCAGCTATATTATGCCTCTGCTTTGTCAGAGCCAGCTATATTATGCCTCTGCTTTGTCAGAGCCAGCTATATTATGCCTCTGCTTTGTCAGAGCCAGCTATATTATGCCTCTGCTTTGTCAGAGCCAGCTATATTATGCCTCTGCTTTGTCAGAGCCAGCTATAATATGCCTCTGCTTTGTCAGAGCCAGCTATATTATGCCTCTGCTTTGTCAGAGCCACCTATATTATGCCTCTGCTTTGTCAGAGCCAGCTATATTATGCCTCTGCTTTGTCAGAGCCAGCTATATTATGCCTCTGCTTTGTCAGAGCCAGCTATATTATGCCTCTGCTTTGTCAGAGCCAGCTATATTATGCCTCTGCTTTGTCAGAGCCAGCTATATTATGCCTCTGCTTTGTGAGAGCCAGCTATATTATGCCTCTGCTTTGTCAGAGCCAGCTATATTATGCCTCTGCTTTGTCAGAGCCAGCTATATTATGCCTCTGCTTTGTCAGAGCCAGCTATATTATGCCTCTGCTTTGTCAGAGCCACCTATATTATGCCTCTGCTTTGTCAGAGCCAGCTATATTATGCCTCTGCTTTGTCAGAGCCAGTTATATTATGCCTCCGCTTTGTCAGAGTCAGCTATATTATGACTCTGCTTTGCCAGACTCAGCTATATTATGCCCATACTTTCTAAAAGTCAGCTATATTATGCCCATAATTTCTAAGAGCCAGCTATATTAGGCCCATGCTTTGTAAGAAACAGCTATATTTTCTGCAAAATTTCTTACCCATCAGGTTTTCATAAATTTTCCCCGTCGGGCACTTTCTTTACCAACCTCTCGCTATACAACATAAGGCAATACTTTCTAATATGACCCTAGAAGTTGATACTATTCATTTTCTCCATTACTGATAATGCTTATTAAACCTCTTTTATCAGTGATTGTACTCGGCTCTGATTACATTATTTTAGACCTACTTTCTAATTAGAGAGTAAACTCCAGTGCCTCATCTAGAAAAACACAGGCACCAGTTCTGGGATATCTCGATCGCCAGCGCATTCAGCTCACACACTGAGGTCCGGGTTTCGAATCCCTGGTGCTGCTGGATAACATTAGGACGATTTCCATAAGACACCTGCTGTCCCTCTTCACCTAACAGTTTAAAATGGGTACCTGGGTGTTAGTCGACTGGTGTGGGTCGCATCCTGGGACAAAATTGATCTAATTTGCCCGAAATGCTCTGCATAACAAGGGGCTTTCTGTATAGTAGTATGTCATTGATGTCAGGCCTGTGTACCTTGTACATGTACTTGTATACCTTGTACATGTACTTGTAGAAATAAAGATATATTACATAATATATTTATTACTAATCTTTCTCCTATTCCATCTTTCCAACCTTACATTGATCTTCCTCATTTAATTCTTCCTTTACCATTATCACTGATATGCTTTGTATATAGGCCTCTGTCTTTGGAATAACAATTTCTTTCCCTGGATAGCATTTTCCATTAAAGAAATACGCTGTCACAACTCACGAAGTGTAAACAAATTACAGAACGACTCACGAAATCGTAATGACACGATTGCAAACAAACCATACCACGGCCGGGATTGAACCCGCGGTCAGAGAGTCTCAAAACTCCAGACCGTCGCGTTAGCTACTAGACCAACTAGCCACAATAAGATTCGTCCAACTAGGTATATTTCTACACCATAGGAAGGTTAGCACAGGCACCACTGTGCTAACGCGACGGGCTGGAGTTTTGAGACTCTCTGACCGCGGGTTCAATCCCGGCCTGGGTATGGTTTAAATTACAGAATGTGTAGAGATGGAAGCCATGGCAGGGCAGTCCTAAAATATTAGAGGCGGAGGTCACAGCGAGGACCTGCTAGGTTAATCTATGGTGCTTATATTATAAACACAACTAAAAGCTAAACCCTTAAGGGTTATGATGCTTAGAAGTATACCTATTAGAGCCAGCAGGTCCAGTGAGCATTACCACTTACTTGCCAGGGGTTCGATCTCCAGCCGTTCTGGGATTTATTTCCTCTATGCTGTCAACTGTGTATTGCTTCTCTAAGAGAATCAAACATAGCTAGCCACTTGTATCATTTGTTTCGATGAAGACAGTTCGGTTGTCTTTGATCACAGAAAATGTTTCCAAAATGCCGCATCTTTGTTCTTAAACATTTTCTTGTCATCATTAGAAGTAATTTCACAGTTAATACACAAATAACCCGCATATAGAAGAGAGGAGCTTACGACGACGTTTCGGTCCGACTTCGACCGAAACGTCGTCGTAAGCTGCTCTCTTCTATATGCGGGTTATTTGTGTATCGTTCCAGTCATGGTATTGTGCCTTTTTTTGTTATTCACAGTTAATCTTTGAACTACTCCTAAACTATTTATTCCCTCACCAGTTATATATACTGACTTCGAAGTAACAGACTTTCAGTGTAATTTGACTCTCTCTTTCCAGTTTTTTACGTCTGTAATCTCAGAAGCTTGGCGAAGCTCCATATTCTTCCTCTTTTCTTCAGGTGTTTCAAAACTCTTAACTCTTCGTGTGTTGTCCACTTACGTCACTCTGTCTCTGGTAAAGTGTAAACAAGACGTAATAACAGTGTAAACAAGACGTGATAACAGTGTAAACAACACGTGATAACAGTCCACTTGTTGATGGTAAACCTTCTTCTGGAAAATTTATTTCGTAGCATTTTTTATAAAGTACTTAATGTTTTTTATGGATAAAGAGAATAATGGGGGTTCTTTATCTCTTTATTAATATTAGTCCTTTTAAATTATATAAATAAATTCAATATAATAACTGTTAAGAATTTATATTGGCACCTTGTTTGAGGGTATATAAAATATTAAAAATATATTACCCTAGGATCACAAAGGTAACTTCACCAAAAGCATTAAATAGCTGGACATCACATGTACATACATACATACATATATATATATATATATATATATATATATATATATATATATATATATATATATATATATATATATATATATATATATATATATATATATATATATATGTTATGTCGTGCCGAATAGTCAGAACTTGCGATCTTGGCTTAAAAAGCAACGCTCATCTTGCCATATAGGACAAGTGAAAAATTGTGTATGCATTAATTTCGCCAAAATCATTCTGAACCTAACGAAAAAAAATATATTTCATTGTGCTTATTAAGCATTAAACTACTGTATGCAAATCTAAAATATATTTAGATGGGTTAGGCTAAAATAAATTGCTCTTGTTATAACAAAGTTAGGTAAGTTTTCTAAGTTTCTTTTGGTGCAAAATTAATTTTTTTTTACATTAACATTAATGAAAAAAATATATCCTTAAACGTATAAGACAAAATTTTGGAAACGTCTTAATTTTAAATGAGTTCTTGCTAATTGACCAGTTTTACATATTCGGCACGACATATATATATATATATATATATATATATATATATATATATATATATATATATATATATATATATATATATATATATATATATATATATAATGGGCACAATTTCCTTTATATTTTAAGTGCAGAGATCGGTATATCCAACTTCAGTAATCTTGTCTAGGAGATTTGTGGACAAAAGAGAAGCGCAGTTGGAGATCACTGAGCCTGACGCCAACTACCTATAAGGAGGCAGTGACTTGTTTTACACCAGGCCTAACTCGCTGGTTAGGCCTCTCATTAACTATCAGCAATCATCATCTAATCACTGTTGACAGTTTCCATTAATTAATATCTAGTATCTCTATCTATAATCCTCCTTACATTTTTAAGTACACTAAAATATTTTCTCCTACCTTTTCTACTAGCACGTGCAATCAGTACGTCACAGATTCTCGTGCAATCATGGTTACGCTAGATCTCAGCCAATCAGCGCTTCGTTACCTCTTGTCCAATCATTGAAGCAAGTAATTACTCAGCAGTGACGTCACGGATCACGTGACTCTCTCAGTGTATCGACAGGATTAATCAGCTTAAACTCAGCTTGACACACATCTCTGTCTATATCCAATTTCTCGCATCTCCCTTCTCGTGTGCAGCATCCAGGGCAGGATAATGACCATTTACATCATCCAGGGCAGGATAATGACCATTTACATCATCTAGGGCTGGATAATGACCATTTACATCATCCAGGGCAGGGTAATGATCATTTACATCATCCAGGGCAGAAGAATGACCATTTACATCATCCAGGGCAGGATAATAACCATTTACCTCATCCATTTCAGGATGATGACCATTTACATCTTCCAGGGCAGAATAATAACCATTTACATCATCCAGGGCAGGATAATGACCATTTTCATCATCCAGGGCAGGATAATGACCATTTTCATCATCCAGGGCAGGATAATGACCATTTTCATCATCCAGGGCAGGATAATGACCATTTTCATCATCCAGGGCAGGATAAAGACCATCTACATCATCCAGGGCAGGATAATGACCATTTACATCATCCAGTTACAGGATTGTAAAGTAAAAGGACACAAGTGCAACTAATGTGACATTTATTGTGGCAACGTTTCGCTCTCCACAATAAATGTCACATTAGTTGCACTTGTGTCCTTTTACTTTACATATTGTCGATAATTCTACCAACTTTATTACAGTTACAGGATTATGACCATCCATATCATCCAGCGCAGGATTACCATCTTCTATGGCATCCAGGACATGATTATCATTATCATCTTCAGCACTCAGGGCAGGATTATCATTATCATCTTCAGCACTCAGGGCAGGATTATCATTATCATCTTCAGCACTCAGGGCAGGATTATCATTATCATCTTCAGCACTCAGGGCAGGATTATCATTATCATCTTCAGCACTCAGGGCAGGATTATCATCACCTACTGCATCTAAAGCTTTATCATCATCTTCAGCATCTAAGGCATGATTATTATCAAATATTCTGTAACATAAATGGAGGATTGTTATCTATCACCATCTACAGCATCTATGACAGAATTATCATCTACGCAATCCATTTCAGGATTATCATCCTGTACAGCATACATGGCAGAATTATCATCCTGTACAGCATACATGGCAGAATTATCATCCTGTACAGCATACATGGCAGAATTATCATCCTGTACAGCATACATGGCAGAATTATCATCCTGTACAGCATACATGGCAGAATTATCATCCTGTACAGCATACATGGCAGAATTATCATCCTGTACAGCATACATGGCAGAATTATCATCCTGTACAGCATACATGGCAGAATTATCATCCTGTACAGCATACATGGCAGAATTATCATGTGCATCATCTATAGTATTGTGCCGGTCAGTTACTACCAGGGTGGAATATGTTACCAGTCAGTGTTTGGCACAGTGCCCAGTGTGTGTGTGTGTGTGTGTGTGTGTGTGTGTGTGTGTGTGTGTGTGTGTGTGTGTGTACTCACCTAGTTGTACTCACCTAGTTGAGGTTGCAGGGGTCGAGTCCAAGCTCCTGACCCCGACACTTCACTGGTCGCTACCAGGTCACTCTCCCTGAACCGTGAGCTTTATTATACCTCTGCTTAAAGCTATGTATGGATCCTGCCTCCACTACATCGCTTCTCAAACTATTCCACTTCCTGACTATTCTGTGGCTGAAGAAATACTTCGTAACATCCCTGTGATTCATCTGTGTTTTGAACTTCCATCTGTGTCCCCTTGTTACTGTGTCCCATCTCTGGAACATCCTGTCTTTGTCCATCTTGTGAATTCCTCTCAGTATTTTGTATGTCGTTATCGTGTCCCCCCCCTATCTCTCCTTTCCTCCAGTGTCGTCAGGTTGATTTCCCTTAACCTCTCCTCGTAGGACATACCTCTTAGCTCTGGGACTAGTCTTGTTGCAAACCTTTGCACTTTCTCTAGTTTCTTTACGTGCTTGGCTAGGTGTGGGTTTCAAACTGGTGCCGCATACTCCAACATGGGCCTAACGTACACGGTGTGCAGGGTCCTGAACGATTCCTTATTAAGATGTCGGAATGCTGTTCTGAGGTTTGCTAGGCGCCCATATGCTGTGTGTGTGTGTGTGTGTGTGTGTGTGTGTGTGTGTGTGTGTGTGTGTGTGTGTGTGTGTGTGTGTACTCACCTATTTGTGGTTGCAGGGGTCGAGTCTTAGCTCCTGGCCCCGTGTGCGTGTGCGCGTGTGCGTGTGCGTGTGCGTGTGCGTGTGTGTGTGGGTGTGTGTGTACTCACCTATTTGTGGTTGCAGGGGTCGATTCATAGCTCCTGGCCCCCGCCTCTTTCACTGATTTCTACTAGGTCCTCTCTCTCCCTGCTCCATGAGCTTTATCAAACCTAGTCTTAAAACTATGTATGATTCCCGCCTCCACTACGTTACTTTCTAGGCTATTCCACTTCCTGACAACACTATGACTGAAGAAATACTTCCTAACGTCCCTTTGACTCATCTGAATCTTCAACTTCCAATTGTGACCCCTTGTTTCTGTGTCCCATCTCTGGAACATCCTGTCTCTGTCCACCTTGTCAAATCCACGCAGTATTTTATATGTCGTTATCGTGTCTCCCCTGACCCTCCTGTCTTATATTGTCGTCAGGCCGATTTGTTCCACTTCCTCACAACTCTCTGGCTGAAGAAATGCTCCCTACCATCTCTGTGACTCATCTGAATTTTCAGCTTCCAATTGTGACCCCTGTTGCTGTGTCACATCTCTTGAACATTCTGTCCCTATCCACCCTGTCAATTCCTCTCGTTATTTTATATGTTGTTACCATATCCCTCCCTGTCCCTCCTGTCTTTCAGTACTGTCAGGTTGAGTTCCTTTAACCTTTCCTCGTAGGACAAATCCCTCAGTTCCAGGACGAGTCTTGTTGCAAACCTTTGCACTTTCTTTAATTTCTTGAAGTGTCTGACCTGGTGTGGGTTCCATACTGGTGCTGCATACTACAATATAGATCTGATGTACATGGTGTACAGTGTCGTGAATGACTCCTTACTTAGATGTCGAAAAAATATTCTCAGGTTTGCCAGGCGCCCGTATGCTGCAGCAGTTATTTGGTTGATCTGAGCTGCATCCCTCTGTCTCCTGTCTTTTGAAGATTTAGACACTTATGCAGCATATGGGAATCTTTATTCACCGTGTGGCGAAACGTTTCCTGAATAAAGATTCCCATATGCTGCATAAGTGTCTCAATCTTCAACTTGTCGGTTTTTCAAACCATTCATCACTCCTGTCTTTTGTTACCTTGTCATAGATCTCCAATAAATTCGTGATGTAGGATTTCCCTCCCCTGAAGCTATGCTGGTTGTCTGTATTAGTCGATTCCTTTCTAGGTGTGTGTTTGTGCTCGTGGCGTCCCCTCTGTACTAAGTTGTTTATCATATTATTGTTTAACATTTCCAGTGGATGTATTACTAACTACTTGCTCTTTCATAAATTTGCATTTGCTGGGGTTAGATTACAATAGCCACTTGTCAGAACAGTCCTGAAGCTTGTCCAGGTCCATTTGTAGTTTTTCCTAGTCTACTTCTGTTTGTATTCTTCTCATTAGTTTCGCATTATCTGTGAACATAGACATCTCTGAGTCTATCTTCTCTTTTAAGTTCTTTACAAACTCAAGAAGGAGTGTTGGTCCAAGTACTGACACTGTGGGATCCCACTCCACATTTGCCCATTCTGAAATCTTTCTCGGTCAGTAACTCGTTTCCTTCCTTTTACATATTCCTTGGTCCACTGTAGTGTTTTACCTGTTACTCTTACCTGCTCTTCTAGCTTTAGTCCCAGTATCTTGTGGGATGCTGCATCAAATGATTTCTTGCAGTTCAGAAATATACTGTCCACATAGGCTGCAATTTTTTTTATATTTTATTTAAAACATGACATTACAAAAATATAATATATAAAACTCATGTAGGGCTATAAAATTAACACAGTCCTACCTACAGCTAACATTACACACCACACTTACAACTCCGTGTGGGTACAACCCCCCCCCCCCCTCCTCTGATCCCTCATCCTATCACTTAACAGAATTACACAATATGAACAACACTTTTATATACACATCCCTCGAAATGGTACGTAATCTGTACCCTCAGAGACATCCATTTTCTTCCCACATTGATGATGTAATCGACCACAGATCATGCAATTCATTGCACTAAACATATTACGCACAGACATATTACCCCCCCTCCCCGTGGTTATTAAACCACCCCACTATTTACAACATAACATACTACAAACAATGGAATTTACCTAATCTAATGTCAAACAGCAATGATCAAAACATTAATTTATGTAATTGTCCTAATGCTTCAGTTACATAACAATATGTATGACACAACAATGGTGATATAGAAAAGTCACCATGACACAATATAACTACAAAGACATAGGTATAAACTTGGTCTCAAAAACCCAACACATGTAAGCTTCTATACAATTAAACATGCAATTCCAAACGCTAAAAAACAATAACACAGCTTCAACTATGACATTCAAGCTCTATACAGCTTATGTGGACATAACATAGTGCTATTGACAACAGTACAATACAACATAAAATTTAACCATGACATAAGTAACACAAAGACTGTGCCTGGCGCACACCTAACCACAAAAATCTATAAATAACACCACTGTTGCCCAACTTTATTTACACCATCTGACGTACAGTAAACACTTTACTTTCAAAACAAAACTGAAAATTGCAGATCACCAGTGATGAACAATAATACACAGGCATTAATACAAACATATCACAGCATATCTCTGGACACCGTGCATGATCACAGCGTCAACACTATGCAGTGCAAGGCACCTAGAAAACAAGTTGGAGCAAATACATGCAATTATTAGAGTAAAACTCCGAATTACAATGTCATTACCGTAAATCAATATTACCACACAATACGTATAATAAAGCAGTAGATTATCAAACAATTGGAGAAAACCTATCACACCTCTTAATGTGTCACACTCAAAACTCACCTCAATATCCTTTCCTCACACAATTCCACACACACACAATCGACCTCTGCAACACACACAACCCTTCCCCCCGGGGAAGGCCAGCCCTTTCATGCCCCTGACCGCTTATAAAGTCCATAAATCCCTCAAAAGAAAGTCCCTATAGCCCTCCGAGAAATCCCTCTCCCACCTCCTACCATATATTTCCCTGTTGCGACACTTTGTTCTATAAAAGGATGCTGCTATGGCCATCCTACGTTCCTCCGCCTCTTTGACTCTCATTGCCCATGATATAAACACGAAATCAACCACTAAGTAAACCATTGCCCTTTGAACCTTTACCCCTACCCCACCTACATCTAAAGAGCGCTCTCAAAACCGACAACCCTTCCCCCCCCCCCCACATACCGGACCATTCCCGCACAACCCCTAGGCTTTCGCAAAAAATAAACTACATGAAAAGCTAATTCATCTACCCCACAAACCTGACACTCCCCACCCTCCCTTATTCGTCTATTTCGTAATACAACCCAGACGGCAATATTCTGTGAAGAAACCTATACATTACCTCCCTCACGCGCGGCCGGATGCGTAACCCTTTTAATCGACCCCAAATGTCTTCCCATGTTTACATCGGGTACACTCCTGTTGCCACTGCCACCCTAGGTCATAACTTCCTCTCCATGGACCCTACCCGCATGTTGCTCGGATCTCTGACCATCATCAATAGACGCAACAACTCCTTACCATCTCTCAAATCCCGTCTCTTCCACCATCTCCGAATATCTCCCTGCAGCATCCCCAACCCTCCACTCCCCTCCCCCCGAACCCTTAGAAACCCATGTTTCACATATACACACTTCAACCTTCTTTCCAAGTGAATTAACCCCAGCCCTCCCAAGGCCACCGGAAGTGTTATCACCTCCCTTTTCAACCAATCGCATCCCGAACCCCAGATAAAACGGAAAACCTTGCTCAACAATCTCTGGACATCCCCATACACCAAAGGGTACAAAGCTGCCACATGCCATATTTTGCTGTACAAAAGCACATTGTGTCGGCCGCAATCCTGTCAATCTTCCCAATACTCTATCTACCACACCCTTTGAATTAACCTCCCTCGCCATCTGAGCATTACCCATATACACAACTCCACATATTTTCACCCGGTCCACGACACACCACCTCATCCCCCCACCCCCGCCCTCCCGCCCATCCCATTCACCCAATCTCATGAGCTTTGATTTATGCACATTCACTGCCATACCTGTTGCCATCCCAAAAACATCTATAACTCTCTCCAGACCCTCCAATCCCTCCCTCCCACACACTAGGACAGTTGTGTCATCAACATAACCTATGATACCGGGACTCCACCTCGAATGTCCTCCCTTACCCCCTCCTGTATGCACCTTTCCACTGCCCCATAAAACGGATTCTGTAAACATGCAAATAATATTTGTGACAACGGGCATCCCTGCCTCAATCCCCTGCCCATTTTCACATGCAACCCCACCCTCCCATTAATCTGTACACACATCCCAGCTCCCTGATATAAAGTACGTGCCCAATTTACAATGTCCTCCCCGAACCCCTGCCGCTCCATGATTCTCCACAGAGCCTCCCTCTCGACACTGCCATATGCCGTTCTCCAATCCAATGCCAATACCCCTCGTTCCTCCTCTCGCGAACCCTCAACAAACCTTCTAATAACCCCATGCCCCTCATACATTGATCTCCCCGGAATCCCATATTAACCCCTCACTATTACCTTTCCAATGACTTTCTTTATACGATTTCCCAAAATTTTTGCAAAAAGTTTGTAGTCTGCGCACATGAGTGATATCATCCGGTAATCTCTCACCGTGCACTGACTTTCACCCTTTGGCACCAAAACTACTAGCGCTGTCGCCTGCAACGGTCCCAACGCACCCCTCTCTTTTATGATATTAAATAATTGCGCCAAAAAGTCTTTTAATACTCCCCAATGCTGTATGTAAAACTCCGCAGGCAGCCCATCTATTCCCGGCGTCTTACCTCTGCTCATACTCATTAAAAGCCGTCCACACCTCTTCCTCCACATCAGCCCAACCCTTTTTGCCCGAACGCTGTGCCGGAGTGAGCACATCGTCCACATCCGAGGGCACTGCCGCTCTCTTCCGTGACACTCGAGCCTTTCTCCCCGCCTCCACCCGGAAGCCATCCCCGTGCACGTCCGCCACCACAGTGACTCTCTCGGAAGAGTTTCAATTTGCAACCCAGCCTCAACCTGGGTCTCTGACATGCCTCCCCCTCTCATCGCCACCTGGAACCCCAGCAGTATCCAGGGCACCCAGCATATGATCCTTCCTTCCCAGGGCCGGATTACCGCATAGGCAAACTAGGCATTTGCCTAGGGCCCCGTGCATTTGGGGGCCCCGCGGTCCAAGGGGTTCAGGGGCTCATCCAAGACTGCGCACATGGTACAAGTGCAAAGGGGTCCCTACCTAAAAAGTTCAAGTGTTTGGAGAGTAAAATTGATTTTTAAAAATTAATAAAAAAAAAATAATGAAATAAAATAAAATAAAAATAAATAAACCTAACCATAGATGGCAACACTCAACACGCCTTTGTTTACATCAGAACAGCTGTGTTTTCCCGCTAATGGGTGAGTATGGGAGATTCCTCTCCAATTTTCTGTAGTAATTACACGTTATCTAGACTTGTACTGTGACAAATTAACTGAAGTGTTGTTGATAGACATTGATGTGTATGGATAAATGTTTGTTTTCGCCTCTAAATGTTAAGGGAGGTACCTGATAGGGTTACTTGACCAGTAAAGACGCATGGACCAGTAAAGACGCATTTTTGATAAAAATACTATAAAGAAAAACATAAAAACGCAAACTGACTTCCGTTTGTAGGTTTTAAAAGCACTTTGTCCTGTCTTTAAGTCTTTATCATTTCAATAACAGATCTCAATTGATTGATGTTCTACATCACTTCCGTCGCAAATGCTTAGTTTTCAAGTTGCGACGGAAGTGATGTAGAACATCAATTAATTTACTACATATTTCCCCAGAAACACATAAGCCACATCAGAAAATCGTTGGTTGGGTGAAACTGAAAATTGTCCCTGCATTCTTTAATTCTCATGTCCTTATCTATGGTGGTAGGCCATATATCATGCAAAACATAATGATTAGTTTTATGAAAATGGTAATATAAATACCATTGTGCATTGTTCTTGGACTCAGTATGATTTCTGTTTAAGTAAATTGGAGATCAATGAGGATGAATTAGTAAAATATTCGTAGCCCAAACGACTAACCTAATCTATGGTAAAAGTTCTGTATATGACTCCTTTCTGGTAACGTTTTGAATTTTTAGATGCGCAGCCAGAGGAAAGGGGGCTACAAGGGCCATATCCCCCCAATTGACAGAAAAAAAAATTAATAATAATTAAAAAAATAATAATAATTGATAATGAAAAATTTGTATTTGCATAATTACAGACAGTGATACATCCTCATTATGGCATCTCGTGAACGTGATGTTGGACGTTCTTATGCGAGTGAGTCACAGAAAAGAAAGAAGAAAATTCAAGAAGAACAGAAAAAGAAAGATGTAGGAAGCTGCAGAAAGATCACAGACATGCTCACGAAAACAGTTTCTGATGTTACCAGTACAGTTGAATCTGCAGATACGTCAGATCATACAGGAAGCCCTCCCTCCATTATTTCTCAGCCAGCATCTACTTCTTTTGTGTCTCCTCTCTATGTCTCAACGGACATTTCATCCACAGGATTTGTCTTAAAAGATCCTGCCTCATGGCCAAATGTAATCTCAGATTCTCTACGTAATGCTCTCATTGCAGAAAACTTCAGTCAAACTCTGAACATTGACTTCAGGAAATCAGCAAGGATTTATGATGATGGAAGTCGTCGCTGTTTAAAGTCATCTATGTTTTATAGGAAGCTTGCAAATTCAGAAACTGTGAAAAGATCTTGGATGGTATACTCTGAAAGCTCAGGAAAAGTGTACTGTTCAGCATGCAAGCTATTTTCTACCAAAGATAATACCATCACACAGGGGTTCAATGACTGGAAAAATTCCAAGCGTTTCGAGGAACATGAAAACAGCACCACTCACAGGAGCCCCTCTTAACATTTGTGACCTCTAGAAAGAGTTGTTGCTGTTGTAAAATTCTAGCTCTAAGGGACTTGCTTTCCTCGGAAAACAATGGCAATTTCCTAGGGATCATAGGAGCACAATTCGATCCACTCTGCAAATCATCTTGGGATGCACTGTAGTCATCTACTCAATGAATTTATTGAACATGGTCCTCAATAACATCATAGCCTGTGCAAAATACTTTGCAATAAGTGTAGATTCAACACCAGATATTTCACATACAGATCACATTCACATCAGTGGTCTGTAGAGCGTCTTTCAGGCCAGATGAAACAATGATGAATGTAGTACTGATACTCCTTGGCTATTATGGATTGCGCATGACAATGCAAGTAACAAGGCGGCCTCCTCGACCTCCACACTCCAAGCCTTGTTCAAGGAAATCGACTCAGGTCGTACCAAATTCAATGTCGCAAGGTCCTCTGATGCCTCCTTATGTTGCCCATCCACCTGTGTACCCTGTCGCTGTACACACTGCGCAGCAATGTGATCATAGGCATCGCATAAGTGACAGGTACGTCGTTGCCCCGCGTAGGTCACCATTACTTGAATCCTGAAGTCTTCTAGGTAAACATAGGAAGGAATGGGATGCCTCAATGTCATTTTCAAGGAAAAACGTCCTTCAGGCATCCCAGCATATGATCCTTCCTTCCTTCCACTTCCCCAATGTCGCCATATGAACAGTCCCAAACTTCTCGAAGATGGCAGGTAGGTCT
Organism: Cherax quadricarinatus; assembly: GCF_038502225.1. NCBI lineage: Eukaryota > Metazoa > Arthropoda > Malacostraca > Decapoda > Parastacidae > Cherax > Cherax quadricarinatus. The sequence goes on along the minus strand of NC_091316.1, from coordinate 39,469,739 downwards.
GCCTCATCAGCCTCAAAGGGTACATTCCTGATCTTCACCCACGTATAATGGCGGGACACATCATGTAGCCTTACCGTCACAGCAGGATTCACTGGTACACAAAGATCTTGGAATTTGGCTACTCTGTCTTCGTATACACTTGCATTGCGAAATTTCACAAAAATTCTATATGTCCCGTTCAAGACTACACCACACAACTCTTCGTTGGCAATGCCGTATGTGTTCCTGATGATGGCAGGTAATAAAACTTGAGCTGAGTGGGCATGCACAGCCCCATGCACCATTTCTATGCCAACAGTGTTTACCCTTCTTGCCTGCTGCGCCATTTTGTGAAAACCAAGTTGTCACCGGCTGACAGCAGAGGGCAGACTCAGCTCACGTCCGCTCGACCCAGAGGTTGAGCGACGAATGACATAGGCTGCAATTAGATGTATAATGTCTATTATGAACACAGGTGATGCCTTTTGGCTCTGCAGCAACTGTTAGTAAAGAATTCAGCGAACTCTCAACTAGGCAGAGCAGGGAAAAACCAGAGATTAATTCTTAATCAGTGTTTTCCTTCACCAAAACTCTGTGAATAAGTATTTGCACTATTTAAAGTGAATATTTACAAGCATATATGTACGAACAAGAACCACTGTAACAACAGTCTACGACCAGAAGTAATGGTAGTCTGTCTATTTTGCTCTACGAGTTGAAGACGTCACTCCAGAGAGTTAGTGGACTTTCACATGAGGATCACGAATGTTATACTCTTAGTTGATGGTTCAGTTGTTGGGAGGGCATGACAAAATGGATATATGACATATTTCGAATAAATTGTAACGTATTCTTCGTATGCCATAATGTCTTTCATGACTACAACGAAAACAAAACCTCGTGTAAACCTTATAGAAAAAGTGACTTTGTTGCTAGACAAAGGACAAGAGAAATTTCTCACTCTGAAATTTTCATTGCCTACATTACTAGTTTTGTTTGCATCGTAGCTGGTAGTTGTGTTTGTGTGAGAACTACTTAACTAGTATTAATTTGTACCTGATGACTGTCACTGTTGATGTGGCAGATGCGGCTCTCCGTTTTCAGAACGCCGTACTTTGGCAGGAGTTTTTTCCAGAAACCATGGGTAGGGGTCGTTTTAATAAGAACCTGCCAGTAGGCCTTCTGCAGTGTTCCTCCATTTTTATGTTCTTATGTTCTTATAAAGTTTATTCAACGACCCTTACACTAGAATGTCGATCTCCTTTCATTTACTACCGGTCGAATCTACCAGCTGTACGACCACAAAGAGGAGTTTGCAGATGTATTAAGCATCACTTTTCCGATATTGCACCCACAAGCAGGTGTTTACAGAAATATTTAATATCAATTTTTCGATTCTCATCAGGCCGTGGTTGCAGGTATAAAAGCAGTGAAGTCGTTACTGATATCCTGGTGCGTTTGAGCTTCTCCACGTGAGACCGAATTAGTATGTGTAAGATTTAAAAGCTTCACATTAAGGAGAAAAATAATTGATACTATTTATTGCAACGATTTCTTCTTAAATCTTTCCAGACTGTCATATCTTTAACTGATTTACGCAGATGACAGGATAAATGAAGGTACACAAATAACCTGCACATAGGAGACTAAAACTTAAGACTTTTCGGTCCGACTTGGATCATTAATTAACTAGTCCCCATCAGCTAGTGACTAGCTGATGGTAACCGAAAAGATGTCATAAGGATCAGTCTCTTATGTGCGGGTTATTTGTGTACTGTTCCAGTGTTTTGCCTTTTTATACGTATTTTATAAATGTAGGTAATTAATGTTAATGTCTTCAAAAATTAACCAGGCCTCAATGTCTGAAGTGGAACTATCTAATATACTTCCTGTCATCACTGTTAAGTCTTCTGGTTTGACGAAATGGTTTCGAGAACGTGCTATAACAGCTTCTAGAATCTTCTAGTCTGACGAAATGGTTTCGAGAACGTGTTATAACAGCTACAATCTTCTGGTTTGACGAAATGGTTTCAAGAACGTCCCACAACAGCTTCTAGAGGCTTCTAGTCTGACGACATGGTTTCGAGAACCTGCTTGCGTGAGGTGTACAATATTTTCCGACTTGATACGTTGCAGATATTTTTTCTTACTTGAACTTGTTTTATATGACTTCTTGCAATAGTTCAACATTTTGAAAAGCCAATGAAAAAATAAAGAGTACGTTGGTTTAACGTTAATTAACAAGTCACATTGTGATGAGTAAGACATACGTGCAACAGCTGGGAAGCGCCTACGTGCTAGGATTCCTCGAGAAAATACAGAGAATTTATTAAAAAAGCCTACCGCTTAGGTGAAATATAGGACAAAATTCTGGGATACTTACAGCGATACAATTTTGTCCCAGAAGTGACCCTGGACACAACTGAAGCCATTACGTGTCCGTGTATTCCATATGATGGGTAAGAGCTACATAATAAACATATTTAAACTATTAATTTTGAATAAAAATTCGATCATCAACTGTGGAAAATTGTATTTATCTGAATGTAACTCATTATGTACATAAGAGTAAATGATAACAAAGATAATTATTATTTATCTGTTACATAGACAAGTAGGAAATTGGGACACCTAGGTCGCAAAAATGTCCCCCTTCGATACCTACAACTGTCTTATCCACAAGTTGCTCTAGACCTATTAATTACAAATGAAAGATACATCAACAAGAATTCTGGTAAATATATGTTTGTGGACTGTATATTAAAATTAATAAATGTCTATATATACACACATATACATAACAGAAGGAGAATATCTTAAAATTACTCACCAATTTGACTGGAAATCAAGGTGTATCATACTCAGAAAACCTCACTAACTAAATTTATGAAAATACTGGCCAGAATTATAACACAAATCTAGATAGTTTATCTGAGGTTCCTGGAGTTGTCTTGTCCAGTCGTCTGATATCTCAAGTTATGCAGGAATGCACATCCAACAATTTCGGCTCCTATTTGAGAGGTGTCAGCCCAATTTTACATCTAGAGCAAGAAAATTCTTCCCATTTTTACTAACGTTTTCTTGGCTCATTCAAAACACAATAGCGACTCCCCTCTGCGCAGGCACAGCTTCCCATTTTTTATAGCATAAATTTTTATTAAATACAGTATGGCCATCTATTTACATATAACTACTGTATTTCAGGAAAATATGTACAGTATTTTCCACATCAATCATAATAGACACAATAGCAAAGGCCAGAAAAAAATAGTAGTAAGTAATGCAGGAATTTACGCACAACCAGGCACCAGAAAATGACTTAAATTAGATACATACACAATGGAGTTGTATGGTACTGAAAAAATGAATTTTATGCAGTGGTAAATTCGGTTCAATTTTGAAGAAAATTGTGATGAGCTTAGCTAATTTCCAAATATAAGAGGGGAATGTATGAGAGTATAGTTTTACCAACACTCTTATATGGGTGTGAAGCGTGGGTGATGAATGTTGCAGCGAGGAGAAGGCTGGAGGCAGTGGAGATGTCATGTCTGAGGGCAATGTGTGGTGTGAATATAATGTGAATAATAATGTAGTTTGGAAGTTAGGAGGAGGTGCGGGATTACCATAACTGTTGTCCAGAGGGCTGAGGAAGGGTTGTTGAGGTGGTTCGGACATGTAGAGAGAATGGAGCGAAACAGAATGACTTCAAGAGTGTATCAGTCTGTAGTGGAAGGAAGGCGGGGTAGGGGTCGGCCTAGGAAAGGTTGGAGGGAGGGGGTAAAGGAGGTTTTGTGTGCGAGGGGCTTGGACTTCCAGCAGGCATGCGTGAGCGTGTTTGATAGGAGTGAATGGAGACAAATAGTTTTTAATACTTGACTTGCTGTTGGAGTGTGAGCAAAGTAACATTTATGAAGGGGTTCGGGGAAACCGGCAGGCCGGACTTGAGTCCTGGAGATGGGAAGTACAGTGTCTGCACTCTGAAGGAGGGATGTTAATGTTGCAGTTTAAAAACTGTAGTGTAAAGCACCCTTCTGGCAAGACAGTGATGGAGTGAATGATGGTGAAAGTTTTTCTTTTTCGGGCCACCCTGCCTTGGTGGGAATCGGCCAGTGTAATAATAAAATAAAAAAGAAAAATATTTACCCTTTACAATAAATCGCTGATAGTAGTATAGAAAACTCATACAGTTTTTCAGAAATGAATATTTTAGCAAAGTAATATATTTGTTTTTAAATCTAATAGGAAATATTTGGTCAATGAACTAAAAACAATGACATAAATTGCGAGAGCCATTGAAAATTTATCTTGAGTGCAAGGTATGGTTTATCTTGAGTGCAAGGTATGATTTATGTTGAGTGCAAGGTATGATTTATGTTGAGTGCAAGGTATGATTTATCTTGAGTGCAAGGTATGATTTATCTTGAGTGCAAGATATGATTTATCTCGAGTGCAAGGTATGATTTATCTTGAGTGCAAGGTATGATTTATCTTGAGTGCAAGGTATGATTTATCTTGAGTGCAAGGTATGATTTATGTTGAGTGCAAGGTATGATTTATCTTGAGTGCAAGGTATGATTTATGTTGAGTGCAAGGTATGATTTATCTTGAGTGCAAGGTATGATTTATGTTGAGTGCAAGGTATGATTTATCTTGAGTGCAAGGTATGATTTATCTTGAGTGCAAGGTATGATTTATGTTGAGTGCAAGGTATGATTTATGTTGAGTGCAAGGTATGATTTATCTTGAGTGCAAGATATGATTTATCTCGAGTGCAAGGTATGATTTATCTTGAGTGCAAGGTATGATTTATCTTGAGTGCAAGGTATGATTTATCTTGAGTGCAAGGTATGATTTATGTTGAGTGCAAGGTATGATTTATCTTGAGTGCAAGGTATGATTTATGTTGAGTGCAAGGTATGATTTATCTTGAGTGCAAGGTATGATTTATGTTGAGTGCAAGGTATGATTTATCTTGAGTGCAAGGTATGATTTATCTTGAGTGCAAGGTATGATTTATGTTGAGTGCAAGGTATGATTTATGTTGAGTGCAAGGTATGATTTATCTTGAGTGCAAGGTATGATTTATCTCGAGTGCAAGGTATGATTTATCTTGAGTGCAAGGTATGATTTATGTTGAGTGCAAGGTATGATTTATCTTGAGTGCAAGGTATGATTTATGTTGAGTGCAAGGTATGATTTATCTCGAGTGCAAGGTATGATTTACGTTGAGTGCAAGGTATGATTTATCTTGAGTGCAAGGTACGATTTATCTTGAGTGCAAGGTATGATTTATCTTGAGTGCAAGGTATGATTTATCTTGAGTGCAAGATATGATTTATGTTGAGTGCAAGGTATGATTTATCTTGAGTGCAAGGTATGATTTATGTTGAGTGCAAGGTATGATTTATCTCGAGTGCAAGGTATGATTTACGTTGAGTGCAAGGTATGATTTATCTTGAGTGCAAGGTACGATTTATCTTGAGTGCAAGGTATGATTTATCTTGAGTGCAAGGTATGATTTATCTTGAGTGCAAGATATGATTTATCTTGAGTGCAAGGTATGATTTATCTTGAGTGCAAGGTATGATTTATCTTGAGTGCAAGGTATGATTTATCTTGTGCGCAACGTATAATTTATCTCGAATGCAAGGTATGATTTATCTCGAGTGCAAAGCATGATTTATATTGACTGCAAGGTATAATTTATCTTGGTGAAAATTAGACACATGGGCAACATCTGGGTATCTTCTCGTAGACGTTTCGCCATCCAGTGGCTTTATCAGTACAAATTCCAGGACATAATTTGAAGACGGTTGAACTATATACAAAAAATGAGGTAACCAGTCCCTCATCCTTGATTATTTTGGTCACTAATTTGCCTCTCTTAGAAAAGACACTGTACACTCCTTTCCACAGGAACTTATAGTCTGTTGTACTTAAGAATTCTTTCAAAATTGATCGATATTTAATGTCCGGGGCACTAGGGCAGAGGGCAGTGATTTTTTCCTCGAACCTAGATGGCGATGTATAACTCAACACAGCTGGTTGAGACATCACCTAGACGGTGTCTATTATCCACACAGCTGGTTGAGACATCACATAGACGGTGTTCACGGTCAACACGCTAGTTAAGATGTCACCTAGATAGTGTGCATTATTATCCTAGCTGGTTTAGGTGTCACCTAGATGGTGTGTATTATCCACACAGCTGGTTGAGACATCACATAGACGGTGTGCACTGCCAACACAGCTAGTTGAGATGTCACCTAGATAGTGTGCAGTCTTAACCCAGCTCGTTGAGGCGTCACCTTCATGTTGCATATTATCAACACAGCTGGTTGCTATGTCACCCTTGATGGTTGTATACTCATAAAACAGCCAGTTGAGATAACACCTAGAAGGTATGTTCCCAACACAGTTGGTTGAAATGTCACCTATATGGTGTGCATTCTGAACACAGTTGGCTGTGATGTCACCTAGATGGTATAATCTCAAAAGAGCTGGTTGAGATGTCACACGGTGGAATTTTTTATTAGTTTAAAACTTATCTACTTCACCACTGGAAAGGGTACTTTAATCCCTAGGACTAAGATTAAAGAAAAAAAACTTCATGTATACAAACAGAGAGTAAACGCACCTTTAAAATCCAGTAATATCACTATACTCTCTCATTTAATTGTAGTGAGGTATGTATGTTCTTATTTATTCTACAATCACGTGGATATTTTGTACACGAAAGTTATTTTACGTGCTTATTTTAGGGCCTTTTGTGAATACTTTTCAATCATTTCGTAATTTTTTTATATATACGAAAGACAACGTTGTAGCTGGTCGAGCTTATTGCATTGTTTATGAACATTATCTCTCAGTCTACAATAGCAAACTCGGCATCAGAGTACACAGTACTTTATCAACAACACCAAACGGTGAGAGAGAGAGAGAGAGAGAGAGAGAGAGAGAGAGAGACAGAGTGAGAGCAGAACATGAACAAGTAGGTGGAGTGAGGACAGTGTGTAATGGTTGGTGTGTTCATCAGCTTTCCTTCATATCAGAGCAAGGGAATGGCTTCATGTACCATACACAATTCTCATAACTAACTCAGCTTGTGTGGTAAGGCTGCCTCAGATCCCTCTCTCATGTCCGGAGTCATGTGGGACGTGCGTCACTCACAGTCATAGCATCATTACACAGAAATTATTGCGGAAGGTGAAAAGAGGCCACTTTTCTCTTGTCCATTGCTGAAACGAAATGTAGATTTAGTCCAGACAGTAATACCACTTATGTAGAATGAGTAAAATGGCGACAACTTGTAAGAAGACGTTTTTTAAATATAGATAAGCCTTCAATAGAACAATTTTCCACACCTGTGGATGTACGTTGAGTCATCTAATTACATATTCCGCTAGTCACTTGCTAACCCTTTTGGGGCTTAGTTCCTAGGTCCTTTGTGTATCCATATGCTCTTGCGCTACCGTCCACAGGATGGGTACTGGGTGCACAAATAACTAGCCACTTCGATGGCAAAATCAAATCGCTAGTCAGGTGTATTTGTATTTAACTAGAAAACAATACTATTTATAAAAAATCCTAACGAAGTTTAATATCGACCCTCACAAAACTGGTGATAAACGTTTAGGAAATCATAACTTATATTAGTCTGATTCAACAGTTTACATGTTATTTGAAGAGTGTGTCCGCTGCTTCCAATTTCAAATTAAAATAATGCTACCTTGGGTTGGCTCTGTGAGAGACCTTAAACAGGCTCACAAAGGGAGAGGTTGAGGGGGGTTGAGGGGGGTTGAGGGGGGGTTGAGGGGGGTTGAGGGGGGTTGAAGGGGGTTGAGGGGGGTTGAGGGGGGTTGAGGGGGTTGAGGGGGGTTGAGGGGGGGTTGAGGGGGGTTTCCCTCATGTCTTAAGTTATTTCTATCAAAATCAAAGAGACTGTTAATTCTCTTTTCAGTAAAGTCATTCGGTTAAAGCTTATTATTATTAGATATATATATATATATATATATATATATATATATATATATATATATATATATATATATATATATATATATATATATATATATATATATATATAGGATGGGGTCCACCTCTGGTGTAAATTGTGGGACCCACAGCCTCGGAGAAGTGGATAAAAAGGCTTCAAGGAAAAATATTTGGATTTCTTCCTGAAGCCGTTTGAATATTCCACTTCCCCTACCACCCCATCTTTTGAAATATATTTTTTTTACCAATAGGAATATTTTATTACACAATATGGTACAGAAGATTTAAGAGATACATTGTTGATATAACGGTGGCATATACGGTACATGTTGTTACGTGTGTGTCACCGATTATAAGGCGAAAATCTCATCCAGCTCCTCAGAGCTGGGGCGTGTGCCCAGAATACAGCAGGCATTACCCCTTTGAACAGCCGCACTGAACAGCTGGAACAGAAAACTAGCTGCCCTGGGATCCCTAGTTACCCTGATGAGTCTTTTTCCCAGCTCCTTAAGGAATTTAGATGCACTCTTTCCCCATGAGCCAAGGGTCTCTGAGCCTATGGGAACAAACATATAATGATGGGAAAGTTCTCCATATTTTCTAGACTTTTGGGACTCCCTAAAGCTGGCAGCTGCCCCTCCTTCCTCCCTGGTGTATTGGAGATAGGTATCAGCCAAGGTAGATGCACATGTATAGTCCCACACCACTTGCTTCCCATCTGTCCAGGCTTGAAGGGTGATACCATCTGGACGCTTCTGGCTGCCATCAGATCTGCATAGTTGGGGTGGCTCCCTTACTGCTGGGCATCCAGCTGTTGTGAGGCTCCTCTTGATAATGTTATTAACCTCCTCATGTCTTGCAATCTTTCCCTCGGATTTACGGCACACAAGACCATGGTACCCGAATCGGTCTGCTGCTTCACTGCCACAAATACACCTGTGTTCGGCGAGAATAGGGGCGGCAAGTCGAAGGGCAACACCGATGCGGATGGTCTGTGGGTCGAGACGTGTGCCAAGGCTGGAGTTGGGAACAGCCAACAGAAAGTCCCCAGCATGAGGGGCTCTCACTGCCAGGAGGCGGGCTCTATCCTTCCCTGACACACTCTGAAGCATTGTTGAGGCAATATTTTCCACTATTGGACCATCCCATTGCGATTGTTTGTAGTTGTTGGGGGAGCAGGTCTGGCTCCAGAGCCCGTTAGATTATCCCAGATCATTGCTCCGTCAATTAATTTTTGGTCCTGGACTCCTATCTTGTCCCTAAGATGTTCAGGGAGAATCGCTGCTACAAGCTCTCTGGATGAAATACACGAGGACAGAAAAGCAGGTAACGCAATCTGTGATGACTTGCGGACACCAATGCCTCCTAGTCTGACTGGAAGTGTAGCTTGGTTCCACTGCCCGTCTTCTAGAGTAAGGTTAAGTACTTTCGTAAAAATCTGCCTCAGAATACTGTCATATTCGTGCAGTATAGGGTTATCATATGAAGGTGCATATCTTAGGAAATATGTCAACCTGGGCAGACTCAAGCACTTTGTGAGAAGGTACAAGGCATCGTGGGTGTCCAGATTGCCTATTCGTTGTTCCATTCTCCTTAACTCTTCCAATTTCTTCCTGAGAATTGTGTCAATGGCATTGCTTCCCAGAGGTGCTCCTAGCAAGACACTATTTGTGGGGACAATGACTGCTGCTCCTGGTAGTTTTGATCTCACTGCATTTATCACTTGTTGACTGACTGAGATGATTTCACATTTGGATGGATTCAGGATGAGACCCATTTCCTGTCCCCGTGTCATTACCTGTGTAAGGTCATGTAGGAGGGACTCTTTTGTACCTGCTAGTGTGCCATCATCTAGGTACCAGATGTTTAGCTCGCTGGTCAGTCTGACTGTGATTTCCCTAACTGCTATACAGAAGAGAAATGGTGCAAGAGGATCTCCTTGTTGGACACCCTCCGATGATGTAATTTCATGCTCTCCAAAGAGAAGCATTGATTCCTTGCTATACCCAGCTGAAACAAAAGGGAAGAGACCAGGGAAATGTTCTTGTACTGCTGCTAATACCACGTCTCTTTTCAGGAGATTGAACGCATTCTTGAAATCTAATTTTACCACTGCATTGTCCTCAGGCAGGTTGTTGATATACGCCCTTGTTGCATGAACCGCTGCTTCACTTCCTTGAGAGACCCCAAAGCCAAGCTGGTTTGGTTGAAGCATCATGGCTGCCTGTGCACGAATACTTCGGACAGCAGCTTTGGATACGAGGCGGCGTAAGGTGTTGCCTACTGCAATTGGCCGAATTCCTCCATCCTTCTTTTTAAGTGCACAAAGTGTTGCACCAAAAAAGAAAGGTCTAATTTCATCAGGAATCAGACCAGCCAAGGAATTGTTGACGAACCTTGTGATCTATGAAAGCAGTGTCTCTGCAATTTCCCCAATAACTGGATTAACCATTTCCTTTAAATGCTGTGGCCTTATTCCAGTGTAACCCCCAGCAGAGCCAGATGGGAACGACATTATTGCATTGTAAATGTCTGAGTCTTCCACAATCAATGGTTCCATAGTGGGGACAGAGGTGTTGGAACTGTTGGTGGCACTGGTTTCCCTGGCAGGGTGCTTTCCTCTAAGTGCTTCAGCAGTGTCAGCATCCCTGGGAGCAACTGTATCTTCACTGGTAATAATTCTGATTGCCCCCACTGTGTTGCCCTCTTCAATTTTCTTGCTCACCTGGACTCTGACTTTTTCACTGTCAGTAGAGTGAGTGGGGGTTCTGCCTCTCCCTTTTTTGTGTTGACGGGGAAGGCGAATGAGGTTATCAACTCTAGGAAAATCTCTTAAGGATTTAATTATCATTGAGGCTAGCCTCTTTCCCCTTCTTTCCGGCACAGCTAAGCAGACATTGCCAAAAAGTAGCAAGTTGTGCCATGCCTTGATGGTTGGTGGAGCATTTAAGATAGTGGAACCATCGTTTACTTTTTTCAGGAGGTCTGTAAGTTTCCCAGCTGCGTGTGGACGGGCTGCTTTGGGAATATGTGTGAGTGTCCTCGTACCTGTTGCTTTAATTGCTTCCAAGAGATTGTCTGATGAGATGAAATCTGTTGGAGAGGGGTCAGGTGCCTGAGGTGGCTCTGGATCATCACTTTCCACAGGAGGACATCCTGAACCAGGGCAACTACCGTGTTTGCGGAGGAAACCATTCGAGTTGAGACAACGAAGCTGTAAGCATGACCGACACTTGCCTCTCCTAGTATTGCCAACCGTGCCATTTCCCTGGCTGCTTGCTTCCTCCTGGTTGGCATCCATCTGCTAGACTAGACAATAGGAGTGGAATATGACATACTGGGTGGGTATGGTGCGTGGAAGGTAGTGAACTTGACCGTGGTGGCCTGGTGGAGTTTGAGGGGCTGGGAGGGGAAGGGGAAAACTTCCCCTGGGAATTAGGTGGGGGAGGCGCAGGTTGTTGAGTGGGGTTATCCCGGGAAGTACAATACACATGGACTTGCGCACTATATATTGTTCACACTGTCTTACAATACACATAACTTTATTTGTTTCCCATGTACACTATGAACAATGTGGGTATGGGCACTGCTGAACCAATGTGTTCACTCACCATCTAGTTACACATCCCGCCTCTTCCACCCACCCCCGTGACGTGGGGGTGGATGCACTGACTGGTCACTCCCTCGTTAACATTAATTTCACATTGTTTTTCCATAACATATGCCTCTAAATAGTCCATGCATCGACACAATCATTTCCAAGTTAACTGGAAGCATGGTCATGGTGCTGGATATACATGTTTTTATAAGAGCTTTTCGAGGTTTATATGTACGATAATCTTGGCCGGTACTCATACACAGTGTAGGCCTTGTACTCCCCACCCCTCCACTGGCCGTCTTCCTCACTACCACCACTCACCAACATTCACAAACTGCCCAACACTTCCACAATTTACCTTGAAACGGTGCACTGAAATGTCTTCTCGCTTCACTGTAATCTTCCCAGAGTATTCACAATAAGTCCTGTTGAGTCTTAACCTGGTCAGCCTCGTTGATCCGGAGTTATAATTGAAAATCCCGCAGCTAGCCCGCCACACGTCTTGCCATATATATATATGGAGGAATTCGGCCAATTGCAGTAGGCAACACCTTACGCCGCCTCGTATCCAAAGCTGCTGTCCGAAGTATTCGTGCACAGGCAGCCATGATGCTTCAACCAAACCAGCTTGGCTTTGGGGTCTCTCAAGGAAGTGAAGCAGCGGTTCATGCAACAAGGGCATATATCAACAACCTGCCTGAGGACAATGCAGTGGTAAAATTAG